>NC_079542.1:27952641-28265481 GCF_015846415.1 Triplophysa dalaica
AACGTCGAGAGACCGACAGAAAGGGAACAGCTAATAAATCGTACAATATGATGTTTATTTAAAAATGTAAAAGCGCATAATGGTTTGTGTGAGGGTTAGGTTAAGGGTGTGTATTCGATCGATTTTACCAGCATACGTGTTTTATTGATTCTCTGTACTTAAAATCTAAAAAATCATAATAATTGTTTTATGTTCCCACAGGAGTTTTGTGGTTCTCTGTATGTAAAATATTAATAATAATACTTGTTTTTATGTTCGCACAGGAGTTTCTAAAAAAGGAGTTTAGCGAGGAAAACATTTTATTCTGGCAGGCCTGTGAATCCTTTAGCCAAATTCCAGAACATGACAAAAAACAGGTAATCTACTACTCAACACCCACAGTTTCCTGAGATATACAGAGTCTATGCAATTATCCTGTTGAATATAATATTAAACCTTTTGGCACAAAATTCTCATTCAATGTTTTATTTCTCTCTGAATTGGCTCTGGTTCTGTGAGTATACATGCTGAGTTGGATAAAAGTCTTTCTGCACTATAGTCAAAGTTTTGTCACCTTATGAAAGTGCTTGATTCGCGTTACAGACTGCTGTCTTAAATTTTTTTCAGCAATGAGATATAGGGTTGGTTATAAAAATTCCAAAAATCGAAATTCTGGAATCGAAATCAGATGCTTGATATAAAATAACAATTTTAATTCCTCTTATCAACTCCATTTTGGAAACATTTTCAGACAGAAATATGCATGATATCGCTTTAAAAGCCATGTCATTAAAGTTTTTAATGAAACAGATTTGTTTAAAACAGTTTCATTACAGGAAATATAGTTTAACCATGATCTTTATAGTTTAACTATGGTAATTCAAATGTAAACAAATCCAACAAAACATGGTTGCCACACATGCTGGGGGGATTCGGGACCCCAATAAGGCATTGGGGATCCCAATAAAAAGTAACAAAATAGACTTGGGGGTCCCTCAGATATTTTTATTAAAGTAAAAATTATAATGACAAATGTGATTAAATTCATGCAATGGATATGGTAAATTTCGTGAATTAATTATTTACAGTAATTTATATTAAGTTTGTTTATAGGCTAGTTGTCATGTCTCTTTAATTTTTAAATGCCCCGCCCCTCGTCTAAAGACCGCTAGGCACAGGACAGCGTTGACATGACTGCTTAATTGGGGTCGGTCCGGTGAAGCTAATTTAGGCTAAAAATTTGAGAATAATAAACCTTCACTCGCAGTCGGGAAGAAGAACCTTCTACTTCTGCTTTTGTATTCCTTGCGTAAATTATTATTATGCCTGGTTCTGGGGTGCTAGAGATCTCTATGAAGATGAGTGACAGGTTTTTAGTAATTATTAAGGGAGTGCTGGTTGTGCGGTTTCTGTGCTATATAATCCATTCAGAATTGTATAAAACTTTGTGCTAATTGTGCTAAAACCACCGGCCACATACACTCTGTAAAGTTTCGGGAATTACATCGGCATATAAATGCGGGCTTCACTCTTGAATCTATCATTTACATATTGATAGCCATAGTTAGTTCCTTAATAAAGCAGACTTTTTGACTTAAATGGTTGAATAATCTGCTGATTGACAGATTCACTCACAACAGTCCCTTGCCGACACCTACTGGACGTAACTATGTAAACTGCACTGAAATCGTTGTAAAATCCCCACAACACTAACACAAAGACTGACAGCAGGTCTTGTCACAATTTATATTTATATCTAACAAACTAGTTTTTTGCATTTAAACATTATTATCACAAAGTGTCAATCATCCAGTTGTTTTTAGGGAAAATAGTAAATACTACAAAGGTTAATGCTAGAATTATTCTTTTGGACATACATTACTGTTCAAAAGTAATTTCTGTTCACCAAGCCTGCATTGATTAGATCCAAAATAAAGTAAAATAAGGCTGTTCTTTTATGTAAGTAGTAAATAAATAGTATATGCATATTATGATAAAATATATTGTGTATTTTGTATAAATTGTAGCAGTATTTGGTTGGAATGGCTGCATGTCTAAATTAATTATTTATTATCTTTATCACTTAATTTCTGCATTTGTCTGTATTTATTCATTTCTTTATTCATGCACTTTATTTACACACTCAATCAAGTCAATACTTACCATTTGTGAAAACATGTAAGGGAAAGAATCTACTCTAATGTAATAATACACGGCCACTATGGCCTACTAGAGCCTTTCACGACTGCAGCAGAATACGATACGTGTTTGTGGCATAAGGGACACAACGTCTCATTCCCTCCATCAGGGAACTGAGGTTACATACGTAACCGAGATCGGAATGCAGTCGTAACGACATCCACAACCCAGTGTGCCAGCCTCTGCTTGGAGCCAGCCTTCCCCTTGTGCTGTCCTCCAACACAAACAAGGAGCTGGTCAGAGTTAAAATATTTGGTATTAAATGCTAAACTAAAATCACATGTCACCAGTTTGAGTGCAGCTATGACACGTCAGAGGGGATCTGGCCCTCCCGGTTGAGCCTGGTTTCTCCCGTGGTTTTTTTGTCCATTAATCAATCATTGGAGTTTGGGTTCCTCGCCACAGCAGGGCAGTGTTGGCCTGCTCACCGGGAGACTGCATTCATTCATTTATTTATTTATAAATTAGATATTATTTATTAGAATGATCTTACTCGTTGTATAAACACCATGCACTGTGCTGTGTTCTAACTTATCTGTTTTTCCTGTTTGCCCCTGTAAAGCTGCTTTGAAACAATACACATTGTGAAAAGCGCTATATAAATAAACTTGAATTGAATTGAATTGCGTGCGGTCCAGGACACAACACGGAAGGGTTTGGGTCTTCCTCCCCGATGGGGAGCGCCTGCAAGTCCACCACTTGGAAGGGAGAAGTGGGAACTTTGGGCACGTATCCGAATTTAAGGCAATCCGGGGACACAGAGAATGTTTGGAGATTGTTTCATGACCCTCTTGAAGGAAGCGAGCGCCAACAGGAGGGCCGTCTTTCTCGTCAGGTGAGGAAGATCAGAACCTTCGAGGGGCTCTTGGACCCACGTTAGGGTCCCAAGAGGGTATGGAGCGGAGGTGAGGCGGATTCTGCCCTCTCGCGCCCCTTAGGAACCTGGTGACCAGGTCGTGTTGCCCTAGAAACTTTCCATCAACTGAGTCGTGATGAGTGGCGATAGCGACTACATACACATTCAGTGTGGAGGGGAGATGTTAGTCTCCAGTCTCGTTAGAAGGACAACACAATCCTGATCGAGCACCTTAGTGGATCTTTCTCATTGAGAGAGACACCAGGACGAGAAGAGGCGGCGTCTAGAGGCGTGTAACCACCTAGTAGATGGGGCCCTAACCTGGGTGATGGTCTCTGCCGTAAAGGGGGAGTAGCCAACTCAGGATCTTCTCATCCCGTCTAGAGAAAAGACATGGGTGTTCCAGAGGTCTGATCTGGGATGCCAGAACGTGTCCTTCCCTTGAGAGAGCAGGTCCTTTCTCAGGGGAATGGTTCAGGGGGAGTCGCTGTCCAGAGCATCAACTCTGAAGCCAAGTGTGGTTAGACCAGTGCGGTGTAGCCCATAACACTTGGTGCTCCTCTGCCCTGACCTTGCACAGTGTCTGTGCAAGGAGGCTCCTGGGGGGGTGTTTCCGCCCGTCCCGCGGTCAGCTGTGCGCAAGGGCATCCGTGCCCCGGGGGGCCTCGGACAGGGAGTACCAAAGCAGTGAGGCGTCCGTCGTCACCACAACGTGCCCCGTAACCTGCCCGAGGGGAACCCCCGCTCGGAGAAAGGTCATGGAAGGCCAAGGGGTTAGAGTGCGTCGGCAGAAGGGCGTCATCAACATGCGCCTGCTGCCAGTGTGCTCGGAACTCGACTCTGTAGCCAGTGTTGAAGCGGTCTCATGTGCATCAATACGAGAGGTGTTACCCCCGCGGAGGACGCCATGTGTCCCAGAAGCCTCTGAAATTGTTTCAGGGGGACCGCCGACTGCATGAAGTGTTCCAGGCAATTCAACCCTGATTGGGCGCGTGCTACGGACAGCTGCGCCGTCATGGTAACAGAGCTTAGTTCCATACCGAGAAAGAGGATGCTCTGCACTGGGGAGAGTTTGCTCTTTTCTCGGTTGACCTGAAATCCCAATCGATCTAGATGCCCGAGCACCAGGTCCCTCTGTGTACACAACAGATCTCGCGAGTGTGCCAAGATAAGCCAGTCGTCGAGATAGTTTAGTACCCGCACACCTTTTTCCCCAAGGGGAGAAAGGGCGGCTTCCACGATCTTCATGAAGATCCGTGGAGACAGGGACAGACCGAAAGTTGAGGACTCTGTACTGATATGCCCGCCCCTCGAACGTGAACCATAGGAACGGCTGGTGTCGAGGGAGGATCGAGACTTGAAAGTAAGCGTCCTTCAGGTCGATTGCCACGAACCAATCCTGACACCTGATAGATGGCTCGCACTGTCGGCTTGAGAGTGGTGACAGCTGTCGTGTGTGTACGACCTCCTGGCCAGGGTGTGAGGACGGTTTGCCGAGCACAGTCTAGTGGAGTGTGCGATCGGCTGTAAGTACACCCGGGGAGAACAGAAAAACTCTGTGAGTAAGTGGGCGCCAGGCCCTGAGAAGGGTCCAGCATTGGTGACGAGGCAGGAGCCGTCCCGTACCAACCGATCAGAGCCGTGGCTGTAAAGGTCGGGCCCGATGTTGTTCTCCCTGGGGTCTTCCCGTCAGTGTCCCTGACCTCCTCTTCCGGGTTGCCACCTGTGGGGGCACAGGAACCGGAGCCGATGTCGAAGGGGTCCTGGGCTGCCTGGAAGCAGAGTCGCTGTGCGGAAAAAATGTTGCTTATTGCCACTGTCTGCTTCACCGTCAAAAACTGCTGAGCCCGTGCCGCCACCTTGGTTGCCCGTAGAGCCCTGTCAGTGGTGGCACGGAGATCCTGCATTATACCCGGGTCGGCCTTACCCTTGTGGAACTCTGTCAACGCCCTAGCCTGGCGGACCTGCAGGATGGCCATGGCGTAGAGAGAGGAGGCAGCCTGGCCCGCAGCAGCGCAAGCTTTCGACTGCAGTGATTCCGAAGTCCTACATGCTTTGGACAGAAGGTGTGGCCGATTCCCCCAGGTGGTAGCTGTCTGCGGCACAGGATATGGGGTAGAAGCACCCTTCCGCGGGCTCTGAATCTCTGACAGGCTGTCGCCTGGAGGGCCCAGTATCAGATAGGTGGCCGGGATACGGCGGAGCAGTCTGCTTCTTCTCCACGGAAAACCTCCACAGTGTCACCATACATCCCTTCTTGCGAGATGACCTAAAAGGCGGACCTTCTGAGCGTCATAATGCAAGATCGAGCCACAGATGTTTCCTTGGACCACTATCATGGACATCGTCCGACCCAGAGCACTCGCCATGACCTCCGTCGCACAAGGTGCGAGGCCTGTGGCGGTGCGCAGCCGTGTCGGCCTTCCCATCAACCAGACCCTAACGACATATGACCCAATGGGTCGCTATAGCATTTTGGGCCTGATTGACTGGCATAGCGTGGAGGCCAGAGCAGTTTAGCCCAGAGCATCATAAGTCTTCGAGTGTCCCCAGCCGCTCGCTGAAGCGCACGACTTCGCCGAAGCGGCAGTCGCGCTCAGGAAGCAGACGGGTTTGTTTCTACCTTCCGGAGAACGTAGCCGACTTTGACCGCAACACCTAAATCAACAAGCCGTGCCAATGCATTCTCCAACCTCAATGTGCAGTACAGGTGTCGTGCCAGTCAGACACAAGGATGAGTCTGTCATTCCCAAGAACACAGCTGCAGGACATGCCCAAAAACAGTGTAAAATGTGAGAGGAAATTTTGCTATTTTAGAAATATCTGCAGCTCACAGCCGAGATAAACAGGGGAAGTCCGCCACTGCAGAGGGTTAAAGCCGCTGCTTCGCGTCATAACTCCGGCAGTCTAGAAGAATCTCAAAGAGATGCGGCTTGACATGTACGTCATCCAGGTTCCGAAGAACAAAAGATGAATGAATGACTGCTGCCATCTTCCTTTTATACCCGTATGTACGGGGCGGAGACTGGCGTGCGTGTGACATTCGCCAAGCCCATTGGTGTTTTTAATTCCTCTCTGAGATAATGGGTTCTCAAACCCCAGTCTGTCTCACAACATTGAGAGACCGACTGAAGGGGAACCCAACGTTGGAATCATTTACCTTTTGTTCTTCGAAGCCTTCACACGTGATTGACTTCGAGACTTAAGTCTATTCCGAATGACCTTCTGGATTCTCACGACATGATGCTGCGGACTGTCCCATCCTGCGGCGACTTCCCCTGGGCATCTCGGCAGTTCCAGAAGTGTTCAAGTTTTTTCTCTAAAAGAGTCAATTTCTCCAACTTAATTCAACTCAACTTTATTTATATAGCGCTTTTTAAAATTTCCAGTGTTACAAAACAGCTCTACATGAGACATATTAACTATAAGCAAAACAACTAAAGACATATACCTGTAAATACAAGAAAAATGTGAAAAGACAGAAGACAAACATACCCACATACAAACACTCCACACACACAATATGCACACATATAACACATCGACATAGACACACACATGGACGGACACAGACAAGCCCGCACGTGCGTGCGCACACACAACACTCAGACCGACAGATGCGTACGCAGGCACTCACAGACTACATATTTCTATATGCAGTATTCATTATGTAAAACTTCTGAATTCTAAAGCAGCCCCCCCAGCCAGGCAAATAGTGCAAACAGTATGCAAACAGTGTCGAGGAACCCATAACTCCAATCGAGAAAAAAACCCTCAGGAGAAACCAGGTCCAACCAGGGGATTCCAGTTCCCCTCTGGCATAAGCTGCTGCCTCTGCACAAGCTAGACAGTCCTTGCACGACAAGGCTAAATAAATAAATAAAATTTACGTATAAGGTAAATAATAGATTTAAGATTATCATTAATAATCTAATAGCGTTTGAAATTTTGTAGTGATGTCGTGTCTGGTCGGCGCGTCCTTTATCCAGCTCTATCATCTCAGCTCTTGTCAGGTCACCGCTTCCCATTCTCCGGACTGCCATCAGGTCTGGGCATGAACTGCATCCTGCGGTAACCTTGGAACAATGAGACAAGACTGGCTGAGAGTAGAGTACTGTTCTGCACTCTTTGATGCAACAAGTATATCAGTTGATATTGAAAGTGATCTTGGTTCAGGTTGATCTTACTAATGCAGTCTAAACCCCCAGAGGATTTATATTATGGAAGTGTGCTGTATACAAGATTAAAAAGTTAAATTCATCTTTAGTCAAGATTTAAACTGACTGAGTGTTTCTGCCTGCCGAAAAGTGCAAGGAAGACTGTTCCAAAGTGTAGGAGCTAGATAGGAAAAGGATCTACCACCTGCACTTGATTTTGAAATTCTAGGAATTACCAGCTGACCGGACACCTAAGAGTGTAGTGCACGTGAAGGACTGTAATACAAAAGAACTTCACTCAGGTACTGAGGAGCTAAACCATGTAAGGCTTTATAGGTAATAAGCAAGATTTTAAAGTTAATGCAATGCTTAATAGGTAACCAGTGCAAGGTTGACAGAGAGGGGCTAATATGCTCATATTTTTCTTTAGGTGTTAGAACTCGAGCTGCCGCGTTGTGGATCAGTTTGTAGCGGTTTTAGCTGCATGTTAATATAATGATGAGCTTACCTCACCAAAAATGTTTTCCACTAGATCCGTCAAGATCACATCCATGAAATGAGATATTTAAAACGTCAATTTTAAAGTCAAGGAATTAGTTTAGCTCAAAGGAAAAAACATACAATAAGCGTTAATAAATATACATATTTTACAGTCTCTGATTATTAATATAAAGAATAACAATACTTGTATGCATTCGTCCAACGAATGTATCAATGAAATTATACACTTTACGTTATCTCATGGCCATACGTAACGTGACTTTACCAAACAGTATTTAGAGCAATGGTAGTGTAAACCAAACACAGTTAAGGGACCAAGTTTGTAAACGTAAGCACAGAAAACCCATCACAAATGAATATATGGTTATTTATAAACTCTACTCTACATGGTAAACATAATGACGATCGCATAAACACAAACAAATACATGAAACATGAGGAGAGAGAGAGAAAATCGTCTGAGGCACAAACTTAAAGCAGCAATTCTGGAATGCCTTCCACAACTCTAGAAATGGATAATTGTGAGCTCTGTGCTGGATGTATCCGTATGCACTTGGAGCGATGGAAATGTTCAAATGATGTCAGAATGCGTTGCTGTTGAAAAGTTGCTGGCCTCGGCCCTCGTGGCCAGCCCCTTGGCTCATCAAGGGGTGCGATGCTGAAAGGGGGAGGTTCGAGGAAAGGTCCAACGATGCTTTTTCAGGGAGAGAAGAACTTGAGGAAGATTAAAACTTAACTGTCTGTGTCCTCGGTCGATATTTAAATTCATGAAAGAGCATGCCCTTCGAGTTTGAATGGACCAATCATGGTTGAGCAGGGAAGAGGTTCTATGTCCACTCAACAGCTAATTTGCATCTTTATGACCTCCTAGCAATTTTACAAAATACCATTCCAAATTATAACAAAATTTAGCACAATTAATTAACACAATATATAAACAATGATAAATTGTAAAGACAAACATTAAGATAGCAAAAATGGACAGTTTTTAATTGCGTCAAGTCATGATTCATTCGGATGTAGGAATCTGACAGGTACGGGCTATTTTAAAATGGCACGAGCGCCAACATATAACCTATAACGGAGAAACGAAAGGGTTATCAAAACTTTCAGGAGACGAATTAACCTAATCCAGGCACCCCTTGAGCCAGGTTTTGCTATAATCTTTTGATGATGGTATCAAGAAACCAAGAGCGGGTGGAGGGGGATTTTTGCTCTTCTTTTAATGACTCCGACCATTTGGCTTATGCCAAAGTCTCTTCAAGTTGTAGTGTTTGTAATAAACCTGCAATGCAATCATCTAATAGTACATTACAGTAATCTAGTCTCGATGTCCTGAATGCATGAATTATATTCTCTGCATCCGATAGTGACAGCAATATGAATTTAGGGATTTTAGAGCACAGTGTAAAAAAAGGAAATAAAATTCTTATATTCTTCAGTTTGTTTGAGCTACTAGCAGCTGTGTTCAAGTTTATTTTAAACTATTTAATGCACTAGGAATCTGTAGCAGCGGATATATACAGTATATACTTTTATATTTTATGCTTTCAAGTTAAATAAAAAAATGTTGATGATCTAAGTTGCAAAATGCTGCTTATTTCAGCTATCTTTCAAGGCCAAAGACATCTACAACTGCTTTCTCTCAAGTAAAGCGACTATGCCGGTGAACATTGATAGTCAAGCTCAACTTGCAGATGATGTCCTGACAGCTCCACAGCCTCACATGTTCAAACAGCCACAACTGCAGGTCAGCATATCCACAGACCAATACCCAAAAATTTACTCAGACAGACATATAAAATCCCACGTTTACACAATGGTTGTAATTACTCGACGGGGCAAGTTAAAGTAATTGTAAAACCTTCGCTTTCCCCTCCAGATATTTAATCTGATGAAGATGGACAGTTATGCTCGGTTCCTGAAGTCCACTCTCTATCAGGAATGCATGCTGGCTGAAGTAGAGGGACGACCTCTCCCTGACTCCTGTCCGATCCCATGTAGCCCTGCCCCCTTTAAACACAGCTTCATCTCTGACCGTTCCACATTCTCCACAGCTAAAAAGGTGCAAACGTTGTCACAGTACTAAAAGTTTGTGGTGGTTATAACAAATTGATATCTGCAAAAATGATTAATTCTTTATGATCCGTTTGGTCAGTGGTTTAGATGGTAACACTTTTTTTAGATGGTAACACTTTACAATTAGTTGCTATTAGTAAACATTAGTGAATGCTTTAGCTAATAAGGAACAATTTGTTTTTTCAGCATTTATTAATTTGTTTCTATGTTAGTTCATGTCAATACAGTTATTCATGTTAGTTCTTGGTGCATTAACTAATGTTAACAGTGACAACATTTGAGAAAATGCTCACGGCAGCTAACAAGACTCGCCCGACGGCTCCTCCTGTGGAGTCACCAGGTGATCCGGTCCCTGAGAGCCACATACATCCCAGGTGACCTGAAACAGACAGCCGAAGTGCTCTCTCGTCAGTCGACGCCTGGGGCAGAGTTTGCCTCCCTGGACACCATCCATTGCAACCTACGGTACTCCCTATCCGAGGCCTCCTAGGCCTACAAGAGAGACCTGAGACTAACCTCTCCCCTTCCACACTGAAAGTGTATGTAGCCGCGATTGCCGCTCATCACGACTCAGTTGGTGGAAAGTCTCTGGGACAGCACGACCTGATCATCCGCCTCGCCCGTGCTCCATTCCCTCTTGGGACCTTGATGTGGTCCTGGCGGGCCTTAAGAGGCCCCCTTTGAGCCCCTCTGAGACGCCGCTCTTCCTTAGCTAACGATGAAGACCGTTCTCCTGATAGCTCTCGCTTCCATCATGAGGGTAGGGGACCTACAGGCATTCTCCGTGTACCCGATTGCCTAGAATTTGGGCCTGGCAAATCTCACGTGATCCTGAGACCCCGGCCTGGCTACGTGCACAAAGTTCCCACCACTCCCTTTTGGGACCAGGTGGTGAACTTGCAGGCGCACCCCACTGGGGAGGAAGACCCAACCCCATCCAGTACGCACTCTACTTGAACCGCACGCAGAGCTTCAGGAGCTCTGAGCAGATCTTTGTCTGTTTTGGAGGTCAGCAGAACAGACAGTAGCGCACTGGATTGTGTACGCCGTCACAACGGCGGACCAATCTCAGAATCGCCCGTGCACGCTATCAGTGAGAGCTCACTCCACCCGGGGTATAGCCTCCTCGTGGGCACTGGCGCAGGGGGCCTCTCTGGAAGACATCTGAAGAGCTGCGGGCTACGCCCAGCACCTTCGCAAGGTTTTACAACCTCTGCGTAGAACCGGTGTCAGCCCGCATCTTGCATGTTAACATGTAGAACCGGCAGCCGGTAGGGCATAGGCCTGCGAAAGCACCTTCCCCCCTTTCCATATGTGGGTCAGAGGGCTACTTAGCCTCCATTCTTTCCCCTTCTATCCATCACTAAGCAAGATCTCCTTGAGGGGGGGCTGGGCAGATCAGCCCTACCCCTTAGGCCGGGTACCGGGCAGATCAGCCCTACCCCATAGGCCGGGTACCTTCTGAGTTATCCACACATTGCTCTAACCAAACCTAGTGCTTTGGACGTTGTAACTCCCTCACTCGGGCGGTTCCATCTGATGTATCCTCATGAGATGGTTCCCACTCCTGGTAACCCATGAATTCCCCCAGGTGGACCTCCACCTCACGATTAACTACTCAGTCCGCACGTTCCATGCAATCTCCCCCAAGGGCGAGAACATATCTATATCCACTGTATTCCTCCCCCCTCATGATTGGTTCCCACCTTGGTAACCCATGACCTCCCTTGGTGGACCTCCACCACGCGGCTAACTAGTTCAGTACACATATTTTTCCCATGAGCTCTCACCTGACAGTGAGACCATGGGGGTGTCTCCACTAGAACTCCTCCCGATTGTAGGAAGTGGACTCTGTAGTGCGTTCCCCATTCGAGGAGTGCACCTACCCAGTGGCCTTCTCTTTGTAAGAGAAACGTCTTGGTTAAGTATGTAACCTCAGTTCCCTGATGGAGGGAACGAGACGTTGTGTCGAGAACGTCTTGGTTACGTATGTAACCTCAGATCACTGATGGAGGGAACTCGACGTTGTGTCGAGAACGACAGATGGGGGTTCGCCCTTGAGAACCCCATCTGTCGTTCTCGACACAACGCCGAGAGACCGACAGAAAGGGAACTAAGGCCGTGCCGTGAGGGAACTTCTGGGACCCTCTGCCTACCTATCCACTGGAAGATTACAAATTTCACGAAAACGCTCACGTCAGACACGCCCTGGCCAGTCACCGTCGCTTCGCTGAGATTGTGATACGGGACAGCGTTGTGGTGGGTTTTAATAGGAACCAAATCTGTCGGTTCCACACAACGTCTTGGTTACGGATGTAACCTCAGTTCCCTGATGGAGGTAACGAGACACTATGTCCTTCTTGCCACAAACATGTTCAGACCGCTGCAGTAGTCGTGAAAGGCTCTCAGGCTCCTCAGAACTAAAGGTGAATGAATGGAGCATGCCGTCTCCCTTTTATACACGGATATCCGGGGGCGGAATCCAGCATGCAAATTTCATTCGCCAATTTCTTGGCCTGTTTCAAAACCAGTCAAAGTGATAGGTTCTCAAGGGAGAACCCCATCTGTTGGTTCGACACAACGTCTCATTCCCTCGAACAGGGAACTGAGGTAAAATCCGTAACCAAGACGTTTTGTGATAAAACCGTTTGTAATATTGGATAACGTGACTCTGATTCTCACTGCATTGGATTTTATTGCAATATCATTTGTTACAGGACAAAAGGAGACCCAAAACAGGCAGGTCAAGTGATGACCTCAGAGAGAAACATTCCGATAAAAAAAACAGCTTTTTCTCATGGTACAGATATCCAAGTATTGGAAAAGGACAAAAGAAGAGAGATGCCCCTGATTTATCTTACAGTAAGTATCAAATATCTTTTGACCAATAATGATACTTATGTGTCAAAGCGCATTCTTGTATAGTGCCCTGTAGACCTGAATAAGCCAACAATTTGTAAGGTCTTGTTAACAATGCATGTTTAAAAAAAATGATGCTTTACGTGAAGTCATGAACACATTCTGCAAGGTTATTTTGATGTCAAGTGTGGAGAAGAATTTTGTTGTTGATTTGCACACAAACCCTTGAAACTTTTTCTTAAACTATCAAATATTTTTGTAGTTATACATGTTTGTTGATATAAAATCTGTTTAATGTATATCACCATATTGTTTTTGCTATGTTGCGATTTTTCATATGTGTGGACAGATTGTAATCGGCGAAGAGAGTCTCAGGGTTCCCTTTGCTCTTTTGCAAGTCAAGAACTGAACACCTCCTGTACTGTAAACAAGAGTGAGGTAAGAGGATCAGGGCCTGTACTTGAAACATTTCGGCTTCAATCCTGTTGAGTTAGTTAGAAAGTGTACAGTTTTACACTAGAAATTCTTGATTTTAATGCCCCCTTACAATAAATTAAACCATCAAAATACGAGGACAGAATGGACAAAACACACAAGACTTTTCATGTATTTATTGTACCATATTATTTTGCAAAAAGGCAAACTACACCATATCAGGATATTTGAGTTTTATTCAAATCGTTGATCTGTTCTTTTGGTAATATGTTGTAGTTGCATACTCCTGGTCTCAATTAGTTTTCTACATGTGTACTTTTTGGCCAAGACTCCTTAATGTCACGGTTGTTTTCTATTTTGGTTTGTTTTTGCCTTCTGTGTATGATGTCTTAATTAGTTAATTAGTCCCTCACCTGATTCTGTTTCCCTTGATTGCTTTTCCCGTGTGAGTGTGTGTGTGTTACTCAGTTCCTTGTCTGCTATTGTTTATCTTAGGTGTTCTCCGTTCCTGTGGTTTCATTAAATGTTACCCGTTGGGATTCTACTCCAGTGTCGTGCACTTTCTCCATTTCCAGCATACGCTGGAAAAAAAAAATAGAAGAAGCCCAAAAAGCTTTCACATGCAGTCAGAAGCGATCTGCTGGATTTTATCCAACAACTATGCAATCTGGCACATTGTTTACCTGCTAAACTATTTTTTTATCATATCTTACCCAACTCTATTCCAGGAGCGTACCTCTTAACTGTCCAAAAGTTTTTTCGCCAAGCACATCCATCGAATTTCTAGGCGTCATTTTAGATTCATCTAAATTCCAGGCTCTCTCCCCAAAGAGAAAATCGACAGCACAATTCTGGTCTCCACCTCCCTCGTAGACAATCCTTACTGCTCCAAACGCGAGTTGCTGTCTATTCTTGGCCACCCTTAATTTGCCATATGTATCATATACCGCAAGGCTGGCCTTTCATCTCCCACCTTCTCTCTCTCGCGTCCTCCGTCCACCCACTCAAGGACCTGATATCCCTGATCGACTCGTGCCGCAACGAGCTGAGTTTTTGGAAACTTTCCTGAAACAATGGAACGGACTCTCTTTTTTACAACGACGGACGATATCCATTTATTTACCAATGTTGCTCCATCTGTCGGTTTCCGAGGATATAACCAAGGTTGCTGGTTCGCATCCATGTGGCCCCCTCAGCTGTTAAATCTTCCTCAGTCTTCCTTGTCCTCGGCACTGTTCGAGCTATACCCATTGATCATCGCAGCCTTTCTGTGGGGGAAAGAATGGTCAACCAACAGCATCACAGTTCACAATGCAACAATTCAGGCCTTTTCCATTACCCCTCACTAATAAGTGCCTTTGATAAGACAACTGATGTGGATATCAGCGTGCGACCAATTTATCTTAACTGCAAAACACGTTCCCCGGTAAAAAAACTCTCTCTCCCGTTTTGCTTTTCAGAAGTTCAGGCGGCTGGCACCAGAAGCGGACCAACTCCCCACCCCAGTACCTCCCTATTGGGAACTAATATTCCCCTAAACCACCCGCTGAAGCCCCTCCTTGAAGTCTCTCTCAACCATATCACCCACTCCGTCTCCTCCAGTACCCTACAATCGTACCTCACAGCTTGGAAATGCTTCAAATCTTTCCACGCAAGTTACATCATTACTAACATTCCCAGATTTTTCAATGCTAGCAATCACTTCATTCATCTCTCACCCTAACACTTCAAAAAACCTCAGAGCCAGTTCCCTTAAAGCAGCGGTTCTCAATCCTGGTCCTCGCGCCCCCCCACTCTGCGTATTTTGTATGCTTCTCCTATCGCTTCGGAGGTTTGTTCAAGACACCCGCAACAGCCCTGCGAAGTAAACATCACTAGATATTCTGCCATGATTCCAGTTCGAAATGGACATAATGTTGTGCAAATCTCAAGATTACGATTAAATAACCCTTCAATCTTCATAGTAGGTTTTGTCTGTGTGAAGACGCTGCAGGCAGTACTGTTGCGCAAATTCGTGTTCTTAAGTTAACGTCAGCCGATTTCCTGTGTGCAGGGATTAGAGAGCAATGAACACAGTTGATGGAACACGTCAATCGGAACGCAGTTCATTCAATGATCTCTCTTCTAACGAGAAAAAACATGCAGAGCGGGGGGGGGGGTGGGGCGAGGACCAGAGTTGAGAACCGCAGCCTTAAAGGATACCGAAGCGGATTACAATTTTTCCACAAACTCATATTCTGATCATTTTCACCCCAAATAGCCAGTTCACAGACCTTCATGCTCATCAAAGGCATTCTAAGAGCCCATCCCTCCCGCACGGACCCCAGAAAACCCATAACATTCAAAATCCTAACTAGGGTCCTTTAACACTCCACACCGCCCATACACTCGACGCTATGTTCACATTAGTTTTCTTCGGTTTCTATAGATGTTCAGAACTCCCCATCATGTCCAAATTTTATCCAGATTTATCCACTAACTTTAGGAGTTCCTATTGTCCGGTCTCACACAAGGCTTTAATCCTAGCATCGAAAGACTATCAATTGAGAGCATCATCTGCACTAATCTCCAGTCCACGCTCACCGAACCAGAGACAGTCGAACACATAATCAAAAATGGAATCGATACGAAATTGATGATCGCCCCATTTTCCGAAACCGCTTTGGCATTTTCCGTATCAGTCCTATAGGCATTGCCACCAGAACATTTTCTGGGGAAAAAACGCATTATAATTGACCTTTCATCACCGCATAACTCCGCATTAACAGCTTTATTCTGCTTGAGGAATTTTCTCTCCACTACCACGACATCGACCAAGCCATAACCCTGATTAAAGAAGCAGGTCGCAATGCTTGGCTAGCGAAAGTCGATATCACATCCGCCTTTAAAATAATGCCCATCCACCACGATTTTTGGCATTTATTCGGCACACGCTGGAACAAAAAAATTAAAAGGAGCCCATAAATCTTTGACATGCTGGTTGAAGTGCTCTGCTGGATTATATCCAACAACTATGCAATCCCGCACATCGTTCATCTGCTAAACGATTGTTTTCACCAAACTCGTTAATGCTGGACTGCTCCCAACCTTCCACCTGTATCAGCAGCCCACTGCCACAACAGTGTCGCACCTGCAGGGGCCTTTTACCGTATTTCCCACCACCGTAGCGGTGTTGCTCCAGGACGAGCCTTTACCGATATTTCTCACTGCTGCAGCAGTGTCACCCAAGCAAAAGCCTTTACCTGTATTTCCCATCGCCGCAGCGGTATCGCTCCAGCAGGACCCTTCTCTCTATTTCCCACTTCCGCAGCAGTGTCTCCCAAGCAGGGGATTTTATCTGTATTTTGCACCACCGCAGGTGTGTTGCCCCAGCAGGGGCCTTATCTGTATTTTCTGAATCCCACAGCAGTGTCGCTCCAGCAGAAGCCTTTATCAGTATTTCCCAGTGAAGCAGCAGTGTCGCCCAGCAGGGGCCTAAATCTGTATTTCCCACTGCCACAGCAGTGCCTTCCCAGCAGGGGCCTTAATCTGTATTTCCCACTGCCGCTGCGAGTTTGTGAAACAACACGCACATGATTACGTTCATATAACATGCATTTGACTGATCTCAGGAAGTGGTCACATAATGTTAAAGACTCGGACTCGAAGACTCCGGTACAGGCTGCAGGTTTGCCTGTGGAGCTACCATTTGACAAAAGAATGAAAGGGCTTTGACCCGATGACTCGAGAGATGAACTAATCATTTTCCTTCCCGGTATAAAAGAATGAAAGGACTCAGACCCGATGACTCGAGAGACAAACTAATCATTACTGTTTCTGGTACAATGTTGCACATGTGCGGTGAACACAAAATTAACGAATCACTCTCTGAGACATACGTTATTCCCAAGTCATGTTTAAGATAAATTCAAAAAGAACGACTCGTTCATGAAGGACCCATTGGTGTTCTCTGATTAAACCATTGAAAATGTTTGTTTATGGGAACAACACAAAGTTCAGTATTGATGATAAACTGATTTTTTTTTTTTTTTATGATGAAAGCAGTGTGCACTGAGGAACTCTGATTCTGTTTGGGAGAAGGATGGAGAGAGATGCAGCAAAGCGTGTACTGTAACACTGCCGGATGGCTCCTGTTGCTGTGTTCCTCTACCGCAGGGTGCTTCCATTAGGCAGGTTCTGCTGGAGCTCTGTCAAACACAGCAAATCAACCTGGCGGCTGTCGACCTCTTCCTCACAGGAGGAGAGAAGGTAGGGAGGGACATTAGACCTTTATGAGTTTTTTCCTTTATGTATATTTCTAAATGTGATTTTTACGAGTGTTCCTTGTTTAGCCTTTGGTGTTGGACCAAGAAAGCATTACTCTTAGTTCCCAAAACCTTCGTCTTGAGAAGCGCACTTTGTTCAGGTACATTTTCTTCAAATTTAGCTCTATTGTGAAGTCTCTTTTATGCGACTGTAATGGGGTGATTTCCTGGGGAAGGGCTAATGTGAATGAAAAATGAAGTGTCAAAAATAAAGTTGGATACACACAACTCTGCTTGTTTCTTCCATTGATTTGGAGTATCTGTCGCTGAAATTTTTGTGGTAGATTCTCGTAATTTAAGTTCTTCGAGGCTCAAACCAATATCTTTTGTTGGGCCTGTCACACAAACATTGTGGCTTGATTGACGGTGTCTTATAAATAGTTAAGTCCTGTCTGCTATTTTCAGACTGGACCTGGTACCCATTAACAGATCGGTTGGATTGGAAGCAAAACCAACAAAACCTGTGACGGAGGTTCTGAGACCTATGGTCGCCAAGTATGGACTCCACCTTGGAGATTTGGTGGCCAGAATTGTAAGTTATTGGATAACCTTGGTTACTTATGTTTGGATCTACTGTATATTTTTATTGTTTACTGTACATATGTCAGATCGGAATTCAGTTTTAAAGGTCTAAAGGCGATTGATCTAATTTATAATCTAGATTCAGTTTCTCACCATCATGTGTTATTACAAATATGCACCTGATGAGCAGCTGTTACAGGGCGTGGATTTATGTGGTATATAAGGGACTGACTCTCCACTGCAGTTTTCCCCCTTTTAAACATTAGACGGTGGTCAAAGCCAGTCCTCTGAGTCAGCCTTCAGAAGTTAATGGAATACAGCACCAAGCAGAGTTTAGAAACGAACGAGAGGCAAAACCACTTACCTCTACAGCTGGTTTATTTTTACCCAGTGGTCTATGAACATTTGTCTAAGTGCACAGATCTTAAGCATTAACAATGATATTAACAATATTAAGCAAATCAATGTGAATTTAATGTGTTGGACTAAATTGTCCTTACTTTGTAAGTAGCCCATATGAAGCTAAGATGTTAAAGTGGAAATCCAGAAGTATGGCCTAGGTTTACCTGTTCAGCGGACAAAGCCATCGCCGCGATCCTTTTAGATGGCGGAGCCAACTCTCTAAATCCCTGTCGATATTACCTTTTGCTTTACACGGTACTGTCACTCTCGCTTTGACTGCTGGCTCTCCGTAGCACAAAAAATTGCAATGTTTACATTACATTCCCCAGATTATCACTTTTTTAAAAATTCCAGATTAAACGCAGTCATCTAGACAACATTATAAATTCTAAGATTAAACAACTTTCCCTAATGCAGCACCGCAGCCTTCACACTCGTGATGAACTGGCCGGTTGCTCTCCTTTGTAGGTACCGACCTGGCCATGGAAATTATAAATTATTATTATAAGCTTAACATTGGGAATTGGGGTAAAATAAGACAATCATTTTGAACACTGATCTGTCTATGTATTTGATAAATAATTGATTTCTGTTTATTATTAACCAAAAAAAGTTACAAAGTGGCTCTTTAATTTGAGTTGAACAATGAGGCCATTCCTAACCAACAATTCAACATGAAATTTAGATGTGTCCTATCCTTAATACGATATTTCCTGAATGTGTTTCAATGTTATTTTATGCTGAATTTGTTTTAAAATATTATTTGAAATTGTTCTTGTGTTAAGAGTGGAGAGACGGACATTCTTGATCTCGGAGTGCCAATATCCAACCTTGATGGCCTACGAGTTGTACTAGAGTTGGCTGATCCAGCCAAAGGTCAATTCAATCCAATTCAGTTCGATTTGATTTCATTTTTTTCTCTTTACCATGTTCTCTCTGCTAATATTAAGTATAATATGTTGCACAGGTTTGCTTCAACATTCTGTTGTGTAACTGTTTTGTTGTACTCCTCCAATAGACAATTCTAAAACACCCAATTCTAAAACGCCAGCAGCCAAGAAAGAAGTGACAAGAGAGGTGATATGACTTTAGTTACTAAAACTGAAAAAACTGACTCATACCTCTAAATGTCATGTGAATGTTGCTTGGTGTTTTTTTATGTTTTTGTGTGATCTACATGTTGTTGTGAAACAGCTGAACATGGAATGTCTTTTAGATATCGGTACTAAGACAAATAGTAGATAATTTATAATTCGTAATTTGTCCATTTCAGTAAGGCCAATTTATAATGACAATTTGGTGTTAATTCACTACCCCTCAGGCCATCCAATGCATTGGTGACATTGTTTCTTCAGTAGAAAAGTTCAATTTAAATGTGCAAAAACAAGTTAGAGGCAACACAATATAAATCTTGACATCTTACAAAGCAAAACAATTGGTTGTTCAAAAAGATAAACATTGACAACATTATCATAACGATTTTATAACCTCAGCCAAGCTGTATATCTTTAAGTCTACAAGTGGGGTTCTGGGGGGGGCGAGGCACAGGTGATCAGCACAACAACATGATATAGTATAATACACCGTCAAACTGAGAAAAGCTATCGCAAGCCTGGAATCCGATGGCGAATAGATGGAACAGTATTTACATTATATTCTTTTTTCTAATTCAGCTAATGCAATTCAGCAATGTACTGTTCTACTGAGGAAAAAATGTAACTGACATGGCATGGTCGGAGGATGAGTAAATTCACAGGAAATTACTTTTTTTTCTGGTAAACTAAGTCTTAAAACTTTATAAACATAATTACTTAAGACAATCAGCCCAGAATTCACTTATCCTATATATGTCTTTGCTGCATTGCTAGAGACACAACAGCTCAAAGGGGAAACTGTTGAAAGGATTTTGTGATGACAAACATCCTCAGCCAGGAGCATCAGAGAGAAAGAAAGGCAAAAACAATCACATAGATGAAACTGAGGGTAAATATTTGTCCCTTGATGCTGTTTAACATTTTCACTAGACAGCTCTTTGGAGAACTTGTTTCATGAACTGGTTTAGATTGGTTAAAAATTTTGGTATAATGAACTGTACAATTCCACACTTTTATCTCCCATAACAAATGAACTAAAATGTATTTTCCTTATATAATCATTGTCCTTTATTCAGACTTAATGACTGGTTCCTTGTGATTGGCAAAAACATTAAGTTAATTGGTATGTGTTCTTACTGTTAACCCCTCTTTTTTCCTAGAATTGTTTGAGTTGCTCAGTCGTGCTCAGAGCAGTCGCGTCAATGACCAAAGAGGCTTGCTGAGAAAAGAAGACCTTGTGCTTCCTGACTTTCTCTTCATAAACCCTCGTTCTGAACCCCAACCTTACTGCTGTTCCACTCCCACCTCTCACAAACCCGGTCATACCACCACCATTACTCCTCCCCAACCCCCCAAACCCAGTTCTTCTAGACATCCCCACTCACCCACTCATGAATCACCCCCTTTCACTGCACCTCACTCCCCCATATCATGCTCCTTCTGTCCTCAGAATCAAGATGAGGAAGGGCTGGGCGATATGACTCTGGTGGGGGAGGGGGATATTACCAGCCCAAACTCCACCCTGCTTCCATCTCCACTAAGCTCTCCGACCCCTTATGAGGGCAGCCTGCCTGAGGGCAACTTCACTCCACCACCTTGTGTAGACAGACAACCAAGCCAAGGTATTTCTCCCACATGACTAGCCGTGAGTATGTTTGTGTGCGTATGGTGGTTTTACATTGATTAGAAGAATATTAAAAAACACCCCAAATTCTCCTGTGGTTTCAAATGTACTTTTCAAGTGTGGTAGGTCATTCGGGTGTTCGGAGCAAATTTGCTTATTGTGCACTAAATACCGGTCCTTTCAAATAAAAGCATAGAAGGTAAAAAAAAGTTAATTATCCCAACTCAAAATCTCAATAGCTCATTTACCTTAAGTAAAAATTCAAAACTTGTGTTACAGATGTAGTATTTTTGTGTTGAATGTTTCAATATAAAATTGACCATTGTCTTTGCTTAAGGAGACAACATTTGTATAAAAAAGAGGCCGGATTATTTTGTGACGTAAATGAATTACTGGAATTATTTCACAGTGTTCATATACAGTAGGTGTATTAAGGCTATGTTTTTTTTACTGTGTTTGAGGGGTTGTACACTAAGCTTTGGTTTAAATACTTGTTTGGTTTCATTTTTTAATACTGTCTGTGGAAGGGTGCCCCTAACCATATTATAATTACTCGCAATGCTCTTCAACAATGCTGAATCTACAGACTGATAGTATTTCACAATATCATTGTGAATAAAAACATTTTAATATTTGAGAGCTAAACTTTTTTACTCTCAAATCACACAAATCACATTGTTGGAATGCTTTTACATCCTCTCTTCTTGAGTCCTTTGTAGTTGATCATGTTAAGTCTTTGTGAATCTCATTAGATTTAATAAATGCTATAGTAAAATCACACTAGATTTGCCTGTGATTGTGTCCGACATCCTTGCACCTCTTCTACTTTCTTACTTTCCTTATTTTATCATCGTATTCACTTTCTACCCTGCTTTCTGTTTTTTTGGACATGCTAGCTTGAATTGCATTTTATACAAAGACCCTCACTGATCAAAGTGTCTGCACTGATTAAAAAAGATGTTCTGATATTGCCAATCAGATGATGTCTTGATTTACAATAGTAATAAATTCAACAGTATGAAACTGTTAAAATAATGCACGTGATTACATTTCTTTTTGACTCATTTAAACCATAATTTTTTGCATTAACAATTAAACTAAGGATGTATACAAAATAAAAACAACTCTCAGAGTATGTTTACACGATAAAAAAATGGCTGCATGATGCAATGATCTGCATTTAGCTTTCCTGTAGCTCAGTTCGTGGGTTCGATCCCAGGGGATTGCACATACCTATGTAAAAATGTATAGGGTATTGAAATGTAAGTCGGTTTAGATTAAAGCGTCTGCCAAATGCATAAATGTAAATTTACATGGATCAATTAAAACGAATAAAAACGATGTATTATGCATATCAGGCCAATGGAGGGCGCTGTTGCATTATAAATAAACCATATGTGCTTACGCACATCCGTATACACTTTTTTAATCTAAAAATCGCTTTTAATACACTTTGTCGGAGTGCATGTGTGTTTATTGCAGTGTGCATATTAATACTATGTCTCTGCTGGTTGTAGTGTAGCAGTAAATCTACTTTTTGCTGGAGAAATGATAAATTTGTCGCGTGCCACAAACATGCTGCATGGTGACCACCATTATTGTTTGGGGAATACTCTTACACATGCCTACAGACTGTACGCGTAAAATGCATGCGTATTACGCCATCATTTTTAGAAAACGCTGCTTCAAAGTTTGCAAAGAAACGATAATGCATTGGTTTTTCTAAAATTTGCCCTTTGAGACCTGTTCTCAGTCCCACTAAACGATGTTATTATGTAAATAAAAAGCCAAACGCATAAAAAATTCTGTTTTCAGTTGAAAACTGTAAATCCATTCAAACCAGTAATCAAAGCAACACTTTTTTAAAGATAATCCATTCAAAGACACAATACTAAGTTAGTTGCCTCGATCTAGATCGCCATCTCTTTTTGAAACATAAAATTGCAAGTGACCTGTGATGTCCTTATCGTTCCTATCATACCGGAAAGCTACAGTAAGTTATTAAATCATTATTAAAAGTTTGCTGTTGCGAATCGGAGTAAGAATTAAAAATACATAAATGCCAGATTCTTTTTTTAACTTAGTGAATAACTGATTTTGGGCACGGTGGCTTAGTGGTTAGCACGTTCGCCTCACACCTCCAGGGTTGGGGGTTCGATTCCCGCTTCCGACTTGTGTGTGTGTGGAGTTTGCATGTTCTCCCCGTGTCTCGGGGGTTTTCTCCTGGTACTCCGGTTTCCTCCCCTGGTCCAAAGACATGCATGGTAGGTTGATTGGCATCTCTGGAAAAAATTGTCCGTAGGGTGTGAGTGCGTGAGTGAATGAGTGAGTGTGTGTGCCCTGCGATGGGTTGCCACTCCATCCAGGGTGTATCCTGCCTTGATGCCCGATGACTCCTGAGATAGGCGCAGGCTCCCCGTGACCCGAGGTAGTTCGGATAAGCGGTAGAAAATGGATGGATCGAATAACTGATTTTTAATTATAAGAAAAGCAAGGATTTCAGCTTTCATTTCATGTTCATCCAGTATTATGTACAGAATGATATCACAATGTGACCGACATGATCAAAAACCAAGGTGTAAATAATGAAGTGGTTAGTGTAATTTATAGTTAAAGGGATAGTTCATCCCAAAATGAAAATTCTGTCATCACTTACTTAATTTCAAACCTGTTTGGTTCCCTTTCTGTCAGTCTCTCGACGTTGTGTCGAGCCGACAGATTGTGTTTGGCCTTGAGAACCTCAACTCTGACCACTATAGAAGACTCCAATGAAATTTGGCTAGCCAAATTGGCATGCCGGTCTCCGACCCCGAATATCCGGTATACAAGGAAGACGGCGTGCATCATTAATTACCTTTTGTTCTTCAGAGCCATCGCTCATGACTACAAACAACTCGAATTCGAAGAATTCTTCAAGTACATTGCCGGATCTACGACGTAGAGCAGAGAATCGTCCCATCAGCGACCTTCAGCTGGGCGTCTTGGCGGTTCCAGAGGTGTTAGAGAAATTACTAAAAAGCGTCCTTTCAAGGACTGAGCATTCTCCAGCGCGGCATGTCCCGCTGTTCTCTTTGGTGTGGCAACCTCATTGAGGAGGGGGACGGATACGATAGCTGCATCAGATGTCTGGGCATCCAGCACGCTGAGGCAGCCTTCGTAGACAAATCTTGCCCGCACTGCGGATGGTCATACAGAAGTTGCGGTCACAGATGGCTGTCTTTCCCCGGGAACCAGCCACCACTTCGTTTGCTACCCGGGCTGTGCCGTTGGTGGCTAAGGACCCGATGTCCGCTAGTGCTAGAAGCGTTAGTGATATGGGGACCTCTGCAAGCGTAAACCTGCCAGCCAAGCAATCACGGTCCGCTCACCGGGGCGGGGTGCCTTGCTCTTCTAACCGTTTCCCAACCGACGGTGGCAAACCGTCCGGATCCTCAGTCACGTGTTCGGAAACGATGCTTGATGGGGATGAGATGTCTCACGCAGATAAGATGGAGACTCGTTGGCATCCGACGCTGAGGACTCCGAGCTCCCCCCAAAGGGGGGTCGAGCTCAGGAGGAAGCAGACGTTGAGATGTCAGCCATGCTTACCCGGGCAGCTGCGAGCATTGGGTTGCAGTGCACACCACTGCCTCCTCCCCAGCGTTCGCGGCTGGATACGTGGTTCCTGGGGTCGCCAACAGGCCCTGGGTCGGACGATATCCACGCTAGTGGTCCAGGAGAGACACCTCTGGCTGAACCTTGCGCAGATGACTGACACCGAGAAAGTCCGCTTTCTCGATGCACCCATCTCGCAGGGAGGGATGTTTGGTGACACCGTCGAGGACTTCACTCAGCAGTTCTCGATGGTGAAGAAGCAGACAGAGGCGGTTAGCCATATCTTACCGCACCGCGACTCGGCCGCCCAGAGGCCTCCGAGATCTCGTGGGACGTCTGCTTCCCAGCAGCCCAGGACCCCTTCGACATCGGCACCGGTTCCTGTGCCCCCCGGCAGGCTGCACCCCGGAAGAGGAGATTGAGGGGGAAACCTTCTCGCAAGAAGCTTCCCTGACGGGAAGACAAGATCGTGTTGTCCTTCCTACAAGAGACTAGAGACTAACATCTCCCCCTCCACACCATCCAGCAGGTTGGGTCAGTGTGCTATCTACCTCTCTTACCCAACCACTTGGTTAAGAATAGGCATCCCATTCAGCTCCCTTCTTACCAAATCACATGGCTAAGAACAGGCATGCCATCCATCACTAAGCAAGCACCCCCAGGGGGTCGGCTGGGCGGAGCAGCCTTCCCCCTTAGGCCGAGAGAACATATGAACTATCACAGATAGCTCTAACCGGACCTAGTGCTACTGGACGTCTGTAACACCCCCTCCATGGGGTGTTCCGTCTGATGTATCCTCATGAGATGGTTCCCACTCCTGGTAACCCATGAATTCCCCCAGGTGGACCTCCACCTCACGATTAACTACTCAGTCTGCACGTTCCATGCAATCTCCCCCAAGGGCGAGAACATATCTATATCCACTGTATTCCTCCCCCCGGGTAGCCTCTGTAGCACATCCCTAATTAAGGAAGTTGTGCTCACCTGGTGTAAACCCGATCCAGCTTCTCTCGCCAGTTGAGAGCTAAGGCCTCCGTCCGTAAAAAGGTTACCGGTCAGGGATGTACCCATCTTTCTCCAAGAAAGCACTGGAAGGTTACAGTTTCGCTAAAGCCTCGTGCTGAAACGCCCGACACAATGTCGAGAGACCAACAGAAAGGGAACGTCTCAGTTACGTGTGTAACCTCAGTTCCGTGATGGAGGAAACGATACGTTGTGTCCATTATGCCACAACACGTTTCTTCCTCTGCTGTAGTCGTGAGAGGCTCTCAGGCTCTTCAGAACAAAAGGTAAATGAATGCTGCACGCCGTCTTCCTTTTAAACCGGATATCCGGGGGCGGAGACCGGCATGCAAATTTCATTAGCCAAATTTCATTGGCCTCTTTTATGGTAGTCAAAGTTGATATGTTCTCAAGGGCGAACCCCATGTTTCAGCTCGACACAACGTCTCGTTCCCTCCATCAGGGAACTAAGGTTACAGACGTAACAGAGACGTTTTCGGTTACCAACATTCTTAAAAACATATTCTTTTCTAAATGATGACAGACTTTTCCTTCTTGGGTTCACTATCCCTTTAAAAGAGTTAAGTCTCACCTTTTCAACCTACGATTCCCCACAGAACCATTAAGCACATTTATGATGTCTGTGCCAGACTGACTTTTGTACAAACTCCTTGTTCAAGGTACAAAGGGAAGAAACGCATGCACTTCATCAGTCAACCATCAGGGGAAACAGTGTCCCAACTCAACAACCCAAGCCAATTCTCCTGTGCTGGACAGTGGAGTCAATGTGGATGGGGTAACTTTGGAAGACAGTTTTGAGGGCTATGCAGCTGAGCTTCGACAGTACCAGAACAAAATGAGAAATGGCATTTACTCATCCACAGAACCGTCCTGCCCACTTAGCGACATGCTGGAATTGAACAAGAGCGATGCATTGCAATATAATGCAACATTTGTCTGACGGAAGATGTTCTTTTTCCAGGTATAAGGAGCCAAAAAGCATTTATGACCCTGGATCAAAAACCCAGTCTTAAGTAGCATGGGAACATTTTTATTAAAAGCCAAAATACATTTTACGGGTCAAAATTATCAAACTTTTCCTTTATGCTAAAAATCATTAGGATATTAAGTAAAGATCATGTTCCATGAAGATATTTTGTAAATTTCCTATCCTAATTATTTAACAAATTTCTCAAAGTTTAGATTTTTTTGCACCCTCAATTCCAGAGTTATAAACGTCTGTATCTCCGCTATATATTGTCCTATCCTTAACGAATCATACATCACTAGAAAGCTTAATTTTTCAGCTTCAGATGACGGAAATTTTTTAATTTCAAAACATATGTAAACTACTCTGTTAATAAAATGAATGGGATTGTTCATTTATAACTTGTGACTACATTATTCTTAATCAAATAAATTATGGTAATTATTATTACCATATTTAATGTGCATGTCAAAGTGTATTTCAAAAGATCAGAATCCTTAAGGTAAGTGCAGATTTCAGGAGCCTGAAATAATATATGTACTGATTTTGAATATTTAACCACCATTAAAAATTAACATAAAAAAATTAAAATACTTATATTAGCCTGCATATGTAATAATATATTAAACATCACATTCATAGCTTAGCATTATTTACACAAAATACACATTCACAAATACTGTACGTCTTCATATCATACAAATCTTCTGCATACAAACTTCTACATAAGACTATAATGTAGCAAAGTAATATATCCAAATGCACATAAAGAGGTATATAAGTAAGGCTATATATTCTCAATTTACAAATTAAGAGCAATATTTAATCAAGAATAAAACTGGTGATGTTATTTTGTACCAACTGTGTACACACACACACACAATTTATTAAGATGTATTCCTTCATTTTCAGGTGACTTTAAGGGACCAGCACAGTCAAAGACCTTTCAGGGTAGGAAATAAAGTTAAAATTATCTCCCAAAACTTACTGCCAGATTCTAGAAAATAAATTGTGGTCCACAGTGGTACAAGTGGAAGTTGTGCTGGTCCCTCAAAATTCACTTAAATGGACAATTTTAAACCCTTGTTAACAATGTTATATTACTTTAATTATAATACATAAAATTAAGGGTAGTAGGATTGATGTGGTTTGGAATTGCTAAAAAAAGTACTATCATATATCAAATGTACTATCATATAGACTGTATATGTTCTTAAAGTAATGAAGTTTTAATGTCTAAACATTTATACCTGCCATTAAAACAGAACTGTATGCAATACACAATTACCTGAACGATTTCTTTCTACACACTGCCCAAAAGAAATGTAAACGTTAGAATAATAACGCATTAACAATGAATTTAAACTCGCATGAAAACTAAAAACTTCAGCAATTTCCGGTTCACAAGGACTTTAATTTGTGTTCCAAAAACGACTTGAGGGTGAGTAATTCATGACATCATTTTCATTCTTGGATGGAGTATCCCTTTAACTGCCATTGAGGTAGCTGTAACAATGTTTGTCTGGATGTATCAACATACAGTTGTGTTCAAAATTATTCAACCCCCACTGAAATTGATTGTTTTGGTCGTTTTGACATTGATTATGATCATTCAGTCATCCTGCTTACAATTAAATCAAAGAGGCACGTGTAGGTCAGACAAATATAACATAACATTTATAATGAAATAACCACAAATGTCTTTTCTGAGCTCACATCATTATCAGTTTTATTCAACCCCCAAGTGACATTCAATCTTAGTACATAGTACAACATCCTTTTACAGTTATAACAGCTTTTAAACGTGAAGCATAGCTTGACACAAGTGTCTTGCAGCGATCTACGGGTATCTTCGCCCATTCATCATGGGCAAAAGCCTCCAGTTCAGTCACATTCTTAGGCTTGCGCACTGCAACTGCTTTCTTTAAGTCCCACCAGAGGTTCTCAATCGGATTTAAGTCTGGTGACTGCGATGACCACTTCAAAATGTTCCAGCCTTTAATCTGCAACCATGCTCTAGTGGACTTGGAGGTATGCTTGGGATCATTGTCCTGTTGAAAGGTCCAACGTCTTCCAAGCCCCAGGTTTGTGACGGACTGCATCACATTGTCATCCAATATCTCCTGGTACTGAAGAGAATTTATGGTACCTTGCACACGCTGAAGCTTCCCAGTACCTGCAGAAGCAAAACAGCCCCAGAGCATGATTGACCCCCCGCAATGCTTCACAGTAGGCAAGGTGTTCTTTTCTTCATAGGTCTTGTTCTTCCTCCTCCAAACATAGCGTTGATCCATGGGCCCAAACAGTTCTAATTTTGTTTCATCAGTCCACAGAACACTATCCCAAAACTTCTGTGGTTTGTCCACATGACTTTTGGCATACTGCAGTCGACTCTTCTTATTCTTTGGGGACAGCAAGGGGGTGCGCCTGGGAGTTATGGCATGGAGGCCTTCATTACGCAGGGTGCGCCGTATTGTCTGAGCAGAAACTTCAGTACCCACATCTGACAAATCTTTTCTCAGTTCCTCAGCAATCACACAGGGACTTTTCTCCACTCTACGCTTCAGGTAGCGCACAGCAGTCGAAGTCAGCATCTTCTTTCTGCCACGACCAGGTAGCGTTTCAACAGTGCCCTTTGCCTTGAATTTGCGAATGATGCTTCCTATGGTGTCTCTTGGTATGTTTAACATCTTTGCAATCTTCTTTCAACCATTGCCCTTCCTGTGAAGAGTAATCACCTGTTCTCTTGTCTTCCTGGACCATTCTCTTGACCTCACCATGTTTGTAACCACACCAGTAAATGTCTAGAAGGAGCTGAGTATCACAGTCATTTTAAAGCTGCCTAATTGGTGCTTATTAGGCTTAATTGCTGCTCCCTGATATCCACAGGTGTTTTCAATACCTGATTGAAAACACTTCATTGAACCTCTGTTCTTCAGAGTGGTAGTCTTTAAGGGGTTGAATAATTATGTCAATGAAGAATTTACAAAATAAACATTTACTACTGTATTACAAAACTAATTGATGTCATTTTAGTTGCATATGGTTCTTTAAGAAGTCCTTGTAGGATTTCATTCTGAATACAATTACAAATGTACACTAAATTCCCTAAAACCATTTACAGCATTGGGGGTTGAATAATTTTGAACACAACTGTATTTTATCGTGTATGTATGTGTTTTTTTGTGTGTCGGCCACACTAAGGATGTTATTTTTGCTGAATTTATTTATGTTTATTGTACAATAAATGCATGCTCTGCATTTGAGTAACTTCCCATTTTCCGATGGGTGCCAAATTCTGTCCACGAATGAAAGGAAATTTTACTCTGAAGTAAAAAGAGTTTACATGTGGCTTGCCTGAATCCTGGTCAATTTACACGAGTCTCACCAGTGACGTTTTTACTCTGCTGCGCAGACCTACTGATGTATGTGAGGCGTCATATAGGGTTTTAATCAAACTGCGCTCATGAATACATATATATATATAAAAGCGTGCATACACATATATACATTGCTAACATATACATGTATACTTTTGGATGTTCAAGAAAACACATATGAAAAACATATGCGCACAAATGTGAAATCCATACCAATACATCTTAGTATTGCATGCTGTTGGACTTTAAAAAATGTCCTGCATGTCCAAAAATTGGAGAGAGGCGATTTCTAATCGAACTGAGGTTTATTAATCAGATTAACAAAAATACAGCGCGCTGGGTTGCTGGAGAACACTCCTCTGTCCTTCCCAGGAACAACAACCCCCACAGCACATATTCACAGCATTTATTGTTATTTCACACCGATCTCTATTCTGCCGGGGGCCAGGGTCTTCATTGTTTCCACCAATCACCAACTTCTGCCTTATCTCGTTCCTGCAAAACACTTCTGAAACAACATCCCAAATACCTCCCCCAACCCCCTAAACAACTGCAGCCGAAGATGCCCCTACTCCCCCACAAACTCACATTCCTCTGCTGCAAGCACTTCATCATCAGCACATAGCTTGGGTATCAAATGTATGTATTAAAACACTGTAATGTAATTACGTAACTAATTAAATGATTAAATCCTTCAATGCATATACACTTTTTCGCACATACATATAAACTCGATGTGCGCAAACACACCTATACAATACTCGCAGATACATAGAAACTCTGCGTACATACAGATCTATACATATGTGCGGGAACTTTTCAGTGTAAACGGATGGTATTTCAGTGTAAACGGAAGTCTTCTTCATTTAGATCAACATGAATCTGAGAGCGATATTAGCTTTAACGTTTTTAGTGCTTTGCTTGCTTGTGCAAGTTGCAATGAAGATGATAGAAGGTTCTTTAATAGCGTTTTAATGTGCCTAACACCGTGTCCACACCGGACGAGACAGGCGCAACTAACATGACAACCAGCATGTGCTTAATGGGTTTGTCGCGTCGCGCCGCGGCGCATCCAGCGTGGACAAATTGAAATTATAATGGGTTCTAATGCGTTTTTAATGTCTTTTGTGGTTTTGTGTTTGCCGTTGGACATATCATCTTCATTCCCAGCAAACACAGAACGTTCCTCTAAGCTTATTTTTGGTTCAATTCAATTCAATTCAAGTTTATTTATAAGCGCTTTTCACAATGTGTATTGTTTCAAAGCAGCTTTACAGGGGCAAACAGGAAAAACAGATAAGTTAGAACACAGCACAGTGCATGGTGTTTATACAACGAGTAAGATCATTCTAATAAATAATATCTAATTTCTGTGGCGAAGAACCCAAACTCCAATGATTGATTAATGGAGAAAAAAACCTCGGGAGAGACCAGGCTCAACCGGGAGGGCCAGATCCCCTCTGACGTGTCATAGCTGCACTCAAACTGCTGACATGTGATTTAAGTTTAGCATTTAATACCAAATATTGTAACTTCAGCATTAATAAGACAAATAGTCCGTCTTTGCTCTTGGTTGGGGATGTAGTGGTCTGAGCTGGGATGGTCTGATGGTCATATTTCTCTTGGCTGGTGGTGGAATTGCCTTAGATGGAGCTGGGATGGTCAGTCAGTCTGCAGCTGTAGCTGGCGTAATCTCAAATTGGGGATGGGCATCTGTCAGTCGTCTGGACACGGTGGGTCATTCTGGTGTGGTATGTTTTTTATTGATATTCAATTCTCAGGCTCGTAACAACTTAGCTTCTTCTGATTCTGGTCCAAATTATATTTATGATAACCTCTACGACTACTTTAGACTATTAAACCTATGTACATTATTACTACCTCGTAATAAGTGTTACACAAACTCATTGCATTTGTCATCAGACAACATTTCCCTGGGAACTTGACTAGGGGGATTTGTTAGTCTCTCCACAGTTGCAAAAAGGGTGCGAGTGTTATTTATTTTGCAGTTTATAATGTTAGAGAAAAAATTCTGTCTAGCTTTGGCTAAATCAACATTGAATGCATGCAGACTGTCTTTATAGATGTTATAGTGAACTTCAAGTTTGGTTTTTTGCCACATATGCTTAGCTGTTCTACATGTTCTTTTCATGTTTTGTACTGCTGGTGTGTTTCCAGGGTGCTTTACGCCTGCCAGTTATCGCCTTGACCTTTACTGGAGCAATGGCATCGATAGCATTTTTAACTTTTGCATTAAAGCTATCAAGGAGAGCATCCATAGAGTCTGCAGATATGCTCGGTGACATAGACATTGCATTCATAAATAGCTCACTGGTGTTCTCATTTATTAATCTCTTTTTTATAGAGACGGGTCTATTTTCAGTGGCAGGACTGATTGATATATTAAAGAAAATACAGAAATGATCAGACAGTGTCACATCTCTAATAATAATGGATGAAATGTTTAGACCTTTGCTAATGAGCAGATCCAGAGTGTGTCCACGATTGTGAGTGGGACCGTGCACATGCTGGATCAGGTCAAAAGTGTTTAAAACATTTAAAAGTTCATTTGCAGTGTTGTTTTCTGTCTTGTCTACATGAATATAAAAATCTCCAGCAATAACACAGCAGTCACATTCTGAGGAAATAGCTTATAGCAGTTCTGAAAAATCATCAACAAAGACTGGGGAGTATTTGGGAGGTCTGTAAATAATTGTAAACAGAATGGATGGTGCACCTTTTAGAGCAATACTGAAGTATTCAAAGGACAGGTAGTCACCAAGTAAAACTTGCTTGCAGTCAAAGTGATCTTAAATAGAGCAGCTATTCCTCCATCTCTCCTAACAGCTCTGCAAACATTTATAAAAGTAAAGTTTGGGGGGCATATTCATTGAGGATTGTAAGCACTACAACTATCATCTAACCAAGTTTCATTTAGAAACATGAAATCCAGTTTGTTACTGGTGATGAGGACATTTACCAAAAAGGATTTTTTTTAGTGAACGGATGTTTAAAAGTGCTAATTGAATAGTAACTGTTTTTAGTTTTTTACCCCTTTCAGGGTAACGTCTAAAAGGTATTAGATTAGATATCTTTGCCATACGACTGGAAAGGGCATTTGTTTTTCGTTCACTTATCAGGACAGATATAGGTAAAACTAAAGGAACACTGTGTTCCAACTTGTTCTGTAAATATTTGAGATTGTTGCTGTTATCATAGCAGGGACCCAATTCATATCAGTTACCAGTGCTCTTTGCAGTCTTGTTTAGTCCATCTCCAGCAGATGGGGGTTTGTGTGATCCCTGGCATTGTGGCAGAGGCCGGAAAGCTTTTTCAGTGGGAACAGGTTGGCCAGGTTGACCCAGAGGCTTTGTTGGTTGTGGGGCCCGTCGCTTTTTAGTTGAAACGTGAAACTGCTGAGGTGGGTCACTATAGCCAGGTGTATTTGTGCCATTTAGGAGCGGAGTGGCACACTCTACTGATGGGTGAAGGAGGGAGGAGAAGATATTGTCCTTTAGCACTCTTGAACCAAGTTTGTTTGGGTGGAGGCAGTCTGTTGTAAAAAGTTGTCTTTGACTCCAAAAGAGATTAAAGTTGTCAATGAAGTTCAGTCCTCTCATGTTGCAGGTTTTTTGCAGCCAGACTGAGTAGCCGGGAGAACATATTCATTCCCCGAGCTGGGAGAGGTCCACTGATGAATGCCTGTACTTTTAGCTTTCCAAGCATTTCAAAGAGTTCATTAAAATCCCTTTTTAGGAGCTCTGACTGCTCTTTTCGAGTATCATTTTTCCCCACATGTACGACAATCCGATTTACAGACTTATGTTGTTTCAGGATGTTTGAGATTTCCTTGCTTACATCAGCAATCATTGCTTGAGGGAAATAGTATGTACGTATAGCACTGCTACGAAGGTTTCTGATAATAGAGTCCCCGACTATCAGAGTATTTGGTTTGGCTGCTTCCTGAGCAGATTCGCCACTGATTTGTTGCACAGTAAACACACAGGTCTATCGGTCCCTAGTTTGCTTGCCGTTGTTGACACAGTATTTAAGTACTTCTCCGTCCATTCACTCTGAAACTTATGATTTTCTCTATCAACTTTGTGGGTTGGCTTGGACAACGCCATGTTAGATGCACGTGTAGGCAGCGTGAGAACATCGAATCAGCGAGAATGAGTGTTTGTCACCATAGAGACGACCTGCTCCGCTCTAGAATCTTTGCCTGTACTCTTGTCTTTGCGCCGCGGCATATTCGTAGATTTTTTTTTCTTTGTTTCTTTTTAGACTTTTGTTTCATTTTCTTTTTATAATCTGCAGCGGGCCAGAATAAATTTCATGATTTCAAGGCCGCTTTGAATAGGCCTGATCTACAGGCTCTGCCAAATGTGCAGATTACGCCTGAAATGTGTGCCCTATAGAGCGGTGCCATTCAAGATTAAACTGGGATGATTGGCAGTTTTCTTGTAATGTAGCAGTTTGGATCAGTTTGGTGTGTTATAAGTTGCCCATGCATGTATTAGACACATAAAATTGCAAAACTTTAAGTGTCGGAACAAAAGATGCATTCTATCTAATGCGAACTCTCACCCAGACCTGCCTGAAATGCCTTGTGTAACCACACCCCCACTAATCTACATCATTACGTGGTACGACCTGACTAAGATCTCCCAAATCTAAATGGAAGTATAGTGGAAAGCAGAGATGGGAACAAGTCACATATGGTCAAGTCCAAGCAAGTCTCAAGTCTTAACCATCAAGTCTCGAGTCAAGTCTCGAGTCACAGTTTAGACAAATCAAGCAAGTCAAGTCAAGTCAAGTCAAGTCAAGTCAAGGGTTCACCCTAAGCAAGTCAAGTCGCAGTACTAAAATAAACAGAGGTTAATTTTTTAGATACATATTTATTTTGGCACAGAAAAGATGAACTTATATACATACATTATGTATCTTATTCACATTGCTATATATGAATTATATGCATATCTGTGCAACATTAATATCTGAAAATAAAAGTGTTGCTTACACAAAAGAAATCCAGTCTGAAATGTATAATACAATCTAATTCAATTTAATTGAAACGGTCTACATAGAAATGGAAATACTTGTATCTGACAGAATGACTTAAGCATTTATACAGGCTATGAAGCTTATAAACTAAGTATTGTGACTGACAACTTGACTATTGTATGTTTTAAGTATATGATGCTGTAATACTTGTGCTGTCCATTAAAGTGCACAGTAGGCCTATAGGGAATTTGCAATTTATGGGAATCCCGGATCATTTTATTGACTTCGATATTGAATCCTGTTTATCAAAATGAACGGATCTTTTTCATTTCGGTAGAATATAAATTAAATGTATGTTAATATAGCCCAGTGATGAAGTTATGATGCTTAATCGTCATCTCTGCGGTGGACGCGCAATATGCACGTTTCGTACGTAATATATAATCTGAGAATATTTGTTTTCTATTTGAACTGGTTTCATTATTTGTTGTTATTGTGAGTATAAAAAAAATCCAAACAGTTAACAGATTCGAACTATGAAATTATTCTCGTCAGTATGACCGCAAAGTTTTTAAAGAGTTATTTAAGTCCAAGTGATGTCACCGGCGCGTCCATCACCCGGTCATGCGCAGTATATAAGCGAGCTGCTATTCAGCTTCCACACACAGTCCACACAAACACTTGAACATGCGCGCATTTAATATAGACATTCGCCTACATGTAATACAGAGAAGCCCTTCTTTATTTTAAGATGAGTTTAATGTTTTAAGAACATAAAATTCCGGGCTACGCCGTTATAGCCAGATTTCCCAATTCATCTGATTATGAGATGAGATGTAGGCCTATCAGTGATGATCGATGACCACATTTCTAATAATAAAAAACAACTAAGCAAAATTATGACAAACAGAAACGATTAATTCATTATATTAGTAATCGTTTTATTACACTGACTATAAAGAAATTACTTTCTAACCTTTCCTTGTGGTTCTTGTAACGTCAGACGAAATTGGACGTTGTGGTTGTCGTGTCAGAAATCCTCGCGTTGCATACTCTGCATCTGGCAAATCTTTTTTATTTTTCACGGTCCAGTTCAAAGTCCTTATAGCCAAACGTGACTATCTGTGGAGCTCGACTGTTGTCCGCCATTGTAACGGCCACAACTGTTTCAAGCCGCCAAGCGCATGCGCAGTTTTCTCTCTATCGTAACTGCTCTACAGTAATTGGCTGTTACACCTTGTTTGGCGCGGTTTGAGTTGAGCAGCGTTAAAGGGACAGGCGCTGTAGTGCTGCTGAGTCACAATAATTATTTTAGCTAATTTCATTACTTTACAAAGTTCAAGTCATTGTCGAGTCTTCCCTTTAAAGTCAAGTCAAGTCGCAAGTCACCTGCTCTCAAGTCAAAGTCAAGTCAAGTCATTTTCTTACTTCTGTCAAGCAAGTCGCAAGTCCTGAAAATTGTGACTCGAGTCAGACTCGAGTCAAGTCATGTGACTCGAGTCCCCCACCTCTGGTGGAAAGTATACCGGACGTATCAAATTGTATCGTCACCGCCGCAGCCATGTCGCAGAGACGCTGTGTGTTTCGTTGCGAATAGAAAGACTCTTTGTTTGCCCTCTCAAAAGATGAGACAGCTAAAGACCAATGGTTACATTTGCAAATGCAGACACGCGAGCAACGTGAAAAAAAGTCCTAATAATCAGTGTTACGGACGCTCTTATATGTACTTTTGTTTGCAATGTATAGTTGCGTTTGTGTGTCTGTACTCTGTTTAGATTTGGGAATCTATTGGCTGATCCGCCTGTCAATCTGCGGGCGTGGGGTTCTGACGTCAGAGATCGCTCCACCAATTGCCAGTTACAGAGCGGCTTACGAGGGTATGGAACGATATTCCGGACATTATTAAAATGGAATTGCAAATTGTATTTGCAATTGCGTTTTCAATTTGTGGACGCATAAAATGTGACATAATCCAAACTCAATTGCAAATCGCGCATTACCGTTTGCATTTTCGTTTAAGCAAACGCACACTGACTGCCAAATTTCAAATGGAAAAGCAAAGTCCGTTTGCAACTGTGTTTCCCATATCTTACGAGTTTTGACCCGGTCATATTTAAATGGTAATTTCAATTACCACGTCTGTTTTTTCACTTTCTCAGCGTCGCGTGTGTAGCCAGCCAAAACTCAAATGGAATCGCAATTCCCTTAGTATTTCCATTTCCGATGCCTTACACAGAAACCTGTCAATCAGTGTCAAGGGTGGGATTATGCTATCGGGCGTGTTTGTGTTGGGAAGTGACGTCACTCACAGTCGACGGTCAAGAAGCGATGCCCTGAAAATCCGTGTATCATTTCGTATCGACACCATGGCCGCACTGGAATCATATGCTGATTTAATTAAAGACTTATTTGAAACTGTCAAGACACATAAAGAGATTTTTACTACGCTGCAGGAGATGGGTATCCAGCGTTGTTCTGAAATGAGACGAGGCTGAAACCAGCTTCTTATTCGCAGTTTCTTATTCACGCTTAGCTTCTTAGGGACCATCTCGCGTTTCTCTTCTTTTACGTTTTTAAAGTAAAAACTTTTTTTTTGTGTGTGTGTGTGTGTGTGTCTGTGTGCGCGCGCGCGTGCGTGCGTGCGTGCGTGTGTGAGAGAGAGTTCACAGATAATGGGCTGCTGCTTGCTCTCTAAGTCATGACATGCTGAATGCCCCTTGAGATGACCGTGGAACCTCCATCACCCACTCCCCTTACCATTCTCTATATTACTTTGATAGAACAGTTTTTTAGGCAGCCTATCTCCACCATGAATATTAATCAAATCCAATAGTACCTACATGTTTGAAAGTGCAGTATTCTAGTGCAGAGCATGCAGTACGGTTTATGCATAAGTAATTTACGTGTATATTTGTAAAAAGCATGGTATACACCTTTCTGTTATACTTTGCATATCTATAATTAACTGTCCCTCTTACCTCTTATGTAATTATTTTCATCATTGATGTATTTTATTCTATATATGAATTTTTTCCATTTCCTGTGTTTGTCTATACTGTATTTTTTCATTCTGAGCTCGTTGCTTGTCTGTGTGTGCACAATTGGAAAATAAAGCTTATTCAAAAAAAATTCTGATCCATCGCTCTTATACAATTTATTATACTCTTGTTGGTCTTTGCCAGTGCATTATACACACATTATATTACTGCTATGTAGTTACATGTATATAGATTTAAGTAAACTTTGCCACTTGTTGTATGTACAGAAAATGTCTATTGTCAGAACTGTGTTTTTGTACAAGTATGTCTTTCATGGTGCGTTAAAAGTTCCACAGCTAGGTTATACCTTGTCTTGATGTCTACCGTCATGCAAGAAAACAGTTATGCTGTAGCATTTTGGGGTTATTGGGAAAATTTGGGGTGCCATATCTCGACTTTCTTTGAGGGTGCGTTAGACGTTCAACATTGGAGTTATACCCAGTATTCGTGACTTAACATCTAGCCAAAAAGCAGATATTTTTATTGTAGCATTTTGTAGCAGAACATCGCTGGATACCCATCTTCTGCAGGGTAGTGAAAATCTATTTATGTGTCTTTCAGTTTCAAATAAGTCTTTAATTAAATCAGCATATGATTCCAGTGCGGCCATGGTGTCGATACGAAATTACTAAAAAAAAATACTGAGTCAATCACTGCAAGGTTGAGGTTTTTCAGGCTTGTTTTAACTTTTTGCCATTGCGGCAAACTTCCAAGTGCAACACACACACACACACGAAGATAACTTCCGATTCACACAAATCGAACAAATTAAATATCAAAATCGGTCGTGCCCCCTTTATTTCATTTCCTATTTTTGATCTGAGCATTAAATCAAAAGTACGAAAAATGACCCGTTATTTGTTTTTTGGTATTACATTTATAAACGAATAACGAAATAACAAACTGTTTTTTAATTTTCCGATTTTGAAATCTCAATTGAATATGAAAAGAACGAACGACACACGGATTTTCAATCCGTGTATCATTCGTTCTTTTCATATTCAATTGAGATATCAAAATCGGAAAATTAAAAAACGGTTTGTTTCTTCGTTATTCGTTTATAAATGTAATACCAAAAAACAAATAACGGGTCATTTTTCGTACTTTTGATTTAATGCTCAGATCAAAAATAGGAAATGAAATAAAGGGGGAACGACCGATTTTGATTTTGATATTTAATTTGTTCGATTTGCGTGAACCGGAAGTTATCTTCGTGTGTGTGCGTGTGTGTGTTGCACTTGGAAGTTTGCCGTAATTGCAAAAAGTTAAAAGAAGCCTGAAAAACCTCAATCTTGCAGTGATTGACTCAGTATTTTTTTGTAATTTCGTATCGACACCATGGCCGCACTGGAATCATATGCTGATTTAATTAAATACTTATTTGAAAATTTCAAGACACATAAGGAGATTTCCGCTACGCTGCAGAAGACGGGTATCCAGCGATGTTCTGAAATGAGTGTGAGAAGATTCTGTGTTCAGCACAACCTTAAGCGAAAAAGACATGTATCGGCTTTCAAATGTTAGGGAGCGGCATTTACTACACAGAGCCGTAGTTCACTGACAAGCTGAGCCGTATCGCATTAATTATCGCAGGCGATACATCCGTGATAATTAATGGCGATATGGCTCAGCTTGTCAGTGAACTACGGCTCTGTGTAGTAAATGCCGCTCCATTTGAAAGCAGATGATGGCGATATATCGCCCAGCCCTAACATTTGAAAGACGGGCAGGATATAAAATGTGAAAACCTAAATAAAAATCTTACTTCATATATTGATCCAACCACAGCCCTCTCCAGTTCTGTGTCCGATACTACATGTCTTTTTCGCATAAGGTTGTGCTGAATACAGAATCTTCTCCAGTGGTGTAGTCGGGGCCATACGCACTCATACGCCGTATGCTTACTTTTTCCACAGTGCTGTTTGCGTATAACGACTTCTAAAGATCCATATTAGCGTATACCCACTTATTCTCCAGCTTAACGTCTCCAAGCTGCTTTTGTGGTTGCTTTCCCTTTAACCGTATCGTGTTCACATTTCAGTCATACAATAGGTGCATTTCTTAAGAAAATTCACAAAAATTATTGCGGCCCCACCTCCGACAACCACGCCAAGCGCATCATCTTCAGTGTTGGCAACTCGCCTGCGAGAAGCTCATCCTGTCAATGACTGATTGAGTCCCGCTGATTCCGTCCAGTAATATTGATAAAACTGCTCACTTTTGGTCAAAGCTGGTTTAAAGGCCGCTCACCGGCAGTGGCTCCTCTCATCTGGCATTGACACTGAATTCAAGGGGTTCTGTTGCGCTGCTTTATCTCTTTACGAAATTACAGTGCATCCCAAATCTTTGGTATCTGTCACAACTTTTAATACTAGCTTTCTTTAAATGACACATGATGAAATGAAACATAGCACTTACACAGCCCTACTGTTTAAAGTCAGAATCCTCACGAAATCTATGTATCCTCGTTCCAATTAAAGTCATTGTGAACCTACTTGTTACTTTTATCCTACATTTAAAATAATGTAGTCTGTTTTTACCACAACCTTAACTACATACATTAATATCTTCCCCTTTGTATATGTGTAATGACAATAAAGTTGAATCTAATCATCTAATCTAATCTAAATTATTAAGAAATATTAACACAGAGATCGCAGTGATGATAAAGTTACATCTCTGTAAAATCTTGCATATGTTTTTACGTATTCTTGTATATGTGATGCGTAACAAAGATATAATGCTTTGTAAAAAATATTGTATTTAGGTCGACAGTACTGGCATAGACCTGTTTTTTCCAACCTTATTTTTTTCCAATTCTATAACTTCATATTCAAAGCATAAGTGAAGAATAATGCATAAATATTTAACTTAAATAGTTGTCATATATTACTAGAAAAACAAATCTAACAAACACACTGACCCCTGTCTTTTGGCCATGTGTGGTCGGGGTTATGGTTGTATAGTATAGTACAGCACTTCTTTTGTTAGGACTACACCACTGATCTTCTCACACTCATTTCAGAACATCGCTGGATACCCATCTTCTGCAGCGTAGGACATCTCTTTATGTGTCTTGACAGTTTCAAATAAGTATTTTATTGAATCAGCATATTATTCCAGTGCGGCCAACTTCCAAGTGCAACACACACACACGAAGATAACTTCCGGTTCACGCAAATCGAACAAATTAAATATCAAAATAAAAATCGGTCGTGACCCCTTTATTTTATTTCCTATTTTTGATCTGAGCATTAAATCAAGAGTACGAAAAATGACCCGTTATTTGCTTTGTGGTATCACATTTATAAACAAATAACTAAATAACAAACCGTTTTTTAATTTTCCGATTTTGGTATCTCAATTGAATATGAAAAGAACGAATGATACACGGATTATTTTCAGGGCATCGCTTCTTGACCGTCGACTGTGAGTGACGTCACTTCCCAACACAAACACGCCCCATAGCATAATCCCACCCTTGACACTGATTGACAGGTTTCCGTGTAAGGCATCGGAAATGGAAATACTAAGGGAATTGCGATTCCATTTGAGTTTTGGCTGGCTACACACGCGACGCTGAGAAAGTGAAAAAACAGACGTGGTAATTGAAATTACCATTTAAATATGACCGGGTCAAAACTCGTAAGATATGGGAAACACAGTTGCAAACGGACTTTGCTTTTCCATTTGAAATTTGGCAGTCAGTGTGCGTTTGCTTAAACGAAAATGCAAACGGTAATGCGCGATTTGCAATTGCGTTTGGATTATGTCACATTTTATGCGTCCACAAATTGAAAACGCAATTGCAAATACAATTTGCAATTCCATTTTAATAATGTCCGGAATATCGTTCCATACGAGGGGTTTAAACATGGATGGCGGCAGAGTTAAAACAGACTCTGGTTTGGGCAGAGTGCACACTCTTTGAGGACTGTTTTCTCATTTGAGACCAGTCTGAGAGATTGTTCCGTGCTTTGGGCTTTACGGTGTTTTGCTGTTTGTAGTCGGATCAATGCTCTCTTGTTTTGTTGTTCGCGTTGGTGTTTGTTTGTGTGCTCGTGCGTTTGACAATTTCGCAATGTATATACGCGTGGAAGCTTCAGCCGTTGTACCGGCTTTAAATCAATTATCTTGGCTGGAGAGGTTGTGAGTCAGGTAAGCAGGTCGCGACCTACATTTATGCACGTAGATTAAACATCCATGTATTAGACACACTAGAAGTAGGAGTGGTGCTAAAATGTATGTTTAGTTTTGTTAGTGAGTTTAATTTAGTTATAGCGTCTTGTACGCTGAAGATGTTTCTTTCTACATTTTCTGTTGTTAATCAGTTAGATCCTTGATATCAGTTAGCTTACTTTTGGGTATATTTTGTTCTTTTATTTAAGCACCACTCTTTAACTCCCTCTTCTCCACCAGATTGTGTATTGATTCAAATGTATTATTATCATAATTTTCTTTACTTTGTATATATTGTATATATCTACTTTATCATTCTATTACTTTATCTTACGAGTTATAATTAAATTTGTGTAACTGAATTGCTGGCTGGTTGTCTGTCTTTTTTTTCGTTGTTTTTCCGTTACTACCATTGACACATACGTACAACTATATTAATTTCGGTGTTATGTCTGCTAAAATCCTAGACCAATTAACATTTAAATAACTACAGACGTAACAATCAGTGTAGCAAAGTTCAAGGAACGGAAGAAGGAGGCGGGAACCGGCAATAATTAGACAACTTTTAATAAAATAAAAAACACACAAACAAAAGTAAAATGCCACACAAACATAATAAAACCAAACATAATGTCCAGGCCTGGTCCTCTCTCGTCGTACACTACTGTCGCTCGTCATTTTATGCTTCCGATCTCCTCCGTGAGAGATGTGAGACCGGTGCAATGCTCAGCTGACACTCGTTATCACTCGCGTCACCGGGCCCACGTCGTTCCTTCACAGCTCTCGTCCCGCCTTGCTCGTTACAATCAGTAATAGTGTTCCAACTAGAGGCAACAAATGTGGTGTTTATAATGCGGTTTATTGTCTTTGTTGAGTCGCGACGAGACGTGGTGTAACACTGGTTGATCAAGAAGGGCCACAGCGCTATGTAATGTGAGCTTGTTTCTATCTCACACAAACTCTGTATGATGTATATGGTTGTTCGTTTATAGTCTTTATAACATTGTACCTAAAAGGTAAAACAGTAAGCTATAGTTTTTAACTATGTAACATAATATATTTTTAATAAAACCTTAGCAATCCTTTACATCCTGCTCAAGTCACGCTGGCAAAGTTGATGTATCTGCTTGATCATCTTCATTTTCAATATTTTTATCTTCTGGGAGGAAGTACTAATGACATTTCATCACCTGTCAGTACAATTGCTTTGGAACCTGACGTTACAAATATGGTAATAAGTGCTACATTTCCCTCACGTGTTGTATTCCACCAATCACTACGCACTGGTTAACTGGCCAATCATAGCACACCTCGCTTTTCAGAGCCATGAGCTTTGCAAAAAAACGTCTTGGTTACATATGTAACCTCAGTTCCCTGATGGAGGGAACGAGACGTTGTGTCGAGAACGACAGATGGGGTTCGCCCTTGAGAACCAATCAAGTCTGACTACTGTTGGACTCCAACAGCCCAAAAGGGCTCACGTGACCCCCCTTTTCATCTCTCTTCACTGGCTACCGGTTGCAGCCCGTATCAGATTCAATTCACTAATGCTTGCCTACAGGACTATCACTGGATCTGCACCGGCTTACTTCCACACTCTCCTGCACTCCTACACCCCATCAAGATCCCTGCGTTCAGCAAACCAGCGGCGGCTTGTATTGCCTTCCCATAAGGGCAGTAAATCGCTCTCCCGCTCTTTCTCATTCACAACTCCTTCCTGGTGGAACATTCTTCCTACCTACTTGACAAACAAATGAAAATAAAATAAAAAATATACAAACAAAAAATACACTAACCCTTTCTCTCAACAGGTAGTGGTCTAGCTTTTGTTGAAACCAGTAACTTTGTATTGGCACCTAATGCATTATGGCTCCTGTATGAACTATCGCTTATTGCTCCTAAACTCTTTGTAAGTCGCTTTGGATAAAAGCATCTGCTAAATGTCTAAATGTAAATGTAAATGTACTATAGAAAAGGCCAAAGAAATTTGCAGCATTCATTTACCTCTTGTTCTTAAGAGCCTGAGAGCCTCTCACGACTGCAGCAGAATACGATACGTGTTTGTGGCATAAGGGACACAACCTCTCGTTCCCTCCATCTTGTTCCATTTCTGTCGGTCTCTCGACGTTGTGTCGAGAACGACAGATGGGGTTACCTATGGAAAACGCCACAACACTGTATCGCGTCACAATCTCTAGCGAAGCGAGAGGCTGTCCAGCTCGGGTTTACACCGGGTGAGCGCAACTCTTAATCAGAGAAGCGCTGCAGAGGCACCTCAAACCCGCGGGTAGGGGAATGGTGGATATAGGTATGGTCTCATCCTTGGAGGAGAACGCATGGAATGTGCGGATTGGGTAGTAAACCGCGAGGTGGAGGCCCACCTGGGGAAGCTCATGGGTTACCATGTGTGGGAACCGTTACCATGAGGATATATCAGACGGAACAGCCTACGGGGGGATGTTACTGCGTCCGATAGCACTAGGTCCGGTTAGAGCTATCTGTGATTTATTTTATTTATTTATTTTAGTCAATTGGCAGACGCTTTTATCCAAAGCGACTTACAGTGCACTTATTACAGGGAGCAACATTATCCCCCTGGAGCAACATGGAGTAAAGTGTCTTGCTCAAGGACACACTGCTGGTGGTCGCTGGGATCGAACCAGCAACCTTTTGATTTACCAGTTCAGTGGTTTAACCCACTAGACCACCATCTCCACATAGTTCATATGGTATCCCGGCCTAAGGGGGAAGGCTGCTCTGCCCAGCAAACCCCCGGGGGTCCATGCTTAGTGATGGATGGAATGCCTGTTCTTAACCGTGTCTGGGTAAGAAGGAAGGTTGGTGAGGTACCAGTTTCTTAACCATGTGTTTGGGTAAGAAGAAGGGTAGATAGCACACTGACCCAATCTCTTGGAGGGTGGGAAGGTGCTTTCACAGGCATACGCCCCCCCCGGATGCCAGTCCTACATGTCGCCAATCAGGACGTGGGCTGACACCGGGTTTACGCGAAAGTTGCTCCGCCTTATTGCCTGCCTGGCGGGACAACAGCACGCACTGTCAGTTTAAGAGTGGTGACATCTGTCGCATGTGTACGACCTCACTCCTCGCCAGGGTGTGAGGTCGGTTCGCCGTGCACAGTCCAGTGGAGTGTGCGATCGGCTGCAAGTACACCCGGGGAGAACGGAAAAACTCTGTGAGTAAGTGGGCGCCAGGCCCTGAAAAGGCTTCGGTGACGAGGCAGGAGTCGCCCCGTACCGACTGATCAGAGCCGTGGCTGTGAAGGTCGGGCCCGATGTTGTTCTCCCTTGGGTCTTCCCGTCAGTGTCCCTTCTCGCGAGAAGGTTGCTGACAGGGTGTAGGTTTCCCCCTCGACCTCTGCTTGCGGGGTGCCGCCTGTGGGGGCACAGGAACCAGAGCCGAGGTCCTGGGTTGTCGGGAAGCAGACGTCATGCGGGATCTCGGAGGCCCCTAGGCGGCCGAGTCGCGGCGTGAAAAAATGTGGCTTATTGCCACTGTCTGCTTCACCGTCAAAAAACTGCTGAGCGCAGTCCTCGGCGGTGTTGCCAACAACCCACCCTGCGAGACGGATGCACCAAGAAAGCGGACTTTCTCAGTGTAATTCATCTGCGCAAGGTTCAGCCGGGGGTGTCTCTCCTGGACCACTACCGTGGACAACGTCCGACCCAGGGCACGTGCCGCCACCTTGGTCGCCCGTAGAGCGCCGTCAGTGGTAGCACGGAGATCCTGCATTATACCCGGGTCGACCTTACCCTCATGGAACTCTCTCAACGCCCTGGCCTGGCGGACCTGCAGGATGGCCATGGTGTAGAGAGGAGGCAGCCTGGCCCGCGGCATCGCAAGCTTTCGACACCAATGATGCCAAAGTCTTACACGCTTTGGACCGCAGGCGGACGTTCCACCCGGGGGATCTCGACGTAGCCCTTGGCTGCCCCACCATCGAGGGAAGTAAGGGAGCCGGTGCTGGTTTCACTGGAACGGTCCGTGAGTGGAGCGTTCCAAGTTTTACACAGCTCCTCATGCACCTCTGGGAAAAACATGGCACCCGGGGTGGGCGCGGGTTGCACCGTGCTCCGACCTCAGGAACCACGTATCCCCGGGTTAGCCAGGATGACATCACTTCTGCTTCCTCCTGAACTCGACCGCTGGGGGTGGAGCTTGGATTCGTCAGAGTCGGATGCCTGTCTCCCTCCGATGCAGCGAGCGACATCCTATCTACGTCACACATCGTTTCCGAGGGATCAGGACGGTATGCCACCACCGGTTGGGGAACGTTCAGAAGAGCGAATCGGGGTGCGATCGGCCCGTGAGCACTTGGCTGGCGGGTTTACGTTCACAGAATTCCCCATATCACTAACACTGCTAACGTGGTTGGTCATCGGGGCCGTAGCCACAGATGTCACAGCCCGGGTAGCAGACGAAATGGTGTCTGGTTCCCGTAGGAAGACAGCCACCCGTGACCGCAACTTCTGAATGAAGTGCGGGCAAGATGTGGATGCCCAGACACCTAATGCAGCGATCGTGTCCACCCCCCTCCTCGATGAGAGTGCCGCACCCAAGAGAACAGCGGGACATGCCGCGCTGGAGAATGCTCAGTCCTGAAAAGGACCTTTTTAGAAAAAATCTCTAACACCTCCGGAACCACCGAGACGCCCAGGGGAAGGTCGCTGCAGGTAGGGACGATCCGCTGCTCTACGTCATAGATCCGGCAATGTAGAAGAAGAAGAATTCATTGAATTCATTCTGTTCGTAGTCATGAGCGAAGGCTCTGAAGAACAAAAGGTAAATGAATGCTGCACGCCGGCTTCCTTTTATACCGGACATCCGGGGGTGGAGACCGGCATGCAAATTTCATTCCCCAAATTTCATTGGCCTTTTCTATAGTAGTCAAAGTTGATTGGTTCTCAAGGGCAAACCCAATCTGTCGTTCTCGAAACAACGTCGAGAGACCAACAGAAAGGGAACAGCGCATTTCAGAGAGGCGTAGCAAAGAGGAGATACAAACAGGTATGTGGAAATACAGCGTTTTTGATCCTTAAATCGTGTATATACAGTGCATTACATCTAAATCAAACGATAATATTAGTTTTAGCCGTGTCATATGACCCCTTTAAATAACATTTAGTTCTTGCACAGATTTATCATAAAATGTGGGGATTACTTATGTCACCTGAATCTCAGTTTTGGACTTTCAAACATGCAGCACCAAAGAATATCTATATCATGGACCACCTAGGAGCATTTTTAGCAAAATAAAAAATTCTTAACTGTTCTTCTGAAGAAACACCAATATCTTTGAGAACTGAGAGTGAGTAAATAAACGGCAAATGTCCATGTTTGGGTGAACTATACCTGTAAGCTATACATTTCCTGTCACATAACCAGTTTAAAGATTCAGATTTAAAGAGATAAATATTTTATTAACTTTGTCATTCCAACCCTCCAATGGTTCCCGATTCCTTTTATGAATTTAACATTTAAATGTTCTTCTTTCCCCTCATCCTCCTGGATTGCAAGGTTGGCAATCAAGAAGACTTCACTCAGGATGTCATGACAATTCTTGCCCATGGAAACGGAGATGAGCCAGTAATGTCCATTGTTCTAGAAGGAAGCAAGGTCCTAACACAGTGTGAAAATAATGCAAAAGCTTGTGCTCTTCTGATGGGACTTAAGCTTTCTCCTAAAGTACAGTCATTGAAAACCAAGATGCACACTTGAAATGTGTGAAATGTACTGTTTGATTTTTTATAGGAATTAATCTGTCTTGTTAACCAAACTGCTGGAGCATTCAGGTTGATTGTTACTGTTCAAATGTTTACAAATGTTCATGTTTACATTCACAGTACATTGGCTGTATGTCCATTTTATATGCTTTATTAGAACAAGAGTTCTAGAGTCTTTTCTGTTAAGGATGTTTTTTGTTAGTTTAAATTACATTTAATTAGCATTTGGCCATGGACTTGCTGAGTGTACTTGGTAGGCTGGTTTAATGTGTTACAGCAGTCTGGTAATATCCCAATTTGTTATTCAAGTTTACATTCTGTCCGGTCTTTGCAAAAGAGTAGATTCTTACAAATTGTGAGCAAAGATTTTATTTGCACAGATATGTGTTTACTGTTGCTTGACCTGTTCAAATATCTATATGCATTGATTTTGAGGATTGTTAAGGATCTTAAAGATCTTCAATTTCTGTAACGGCGTGTTATTTCGTAAAAATAAGCTCTCAATAAATAACTATCGATTGCAAATTTGTTGTCACAGTGACTTAATTTATTTGACTTAAAATAATTAACAACACTAAACAAAACCAGTAAAATTCAATTAAAAGAGATATAGAATTTACTTAATTATATCAATATATTACATCAGGTACATGAGTAAAAACTATTCAACAATATTTTAAAGGCCAAGTTATATGTACTTATTACTTTTGTCAATTTTACTCGACTTCCTTAAGCAAGATTTACTTAATTTAACAAGTATTACATTTACATAAAAAACCTAAGTGGATAAACTTGCAAAAGAAATATTATGTAGAATTTATTTATTTTTTTCAGGGTAGTCAAGAGCCTTGCTGAAACCAGACAAAGTGAACATGTTTGTTTTCCTCGTACGAAACATGAAGACCAAAAAATAAGGCAGCACCACTTGCCGATTCACTTGCGGCCAAGTACTTGTATAACAGCAGAACACTTGTACTATAGGCTAGCCCCATATTCTCTTTTTATGTTGCACTTTGAAAAATGTTGGTTTCATAAATGTAGCCTCATTAATAGTTAAATAATACGTCATGGACGGTGGGGTTTACGTTTCGTTTCCCAGAGGGCTTCTTGAGAGGACAGGTCTCATCCGACCTCTAAGAGGGGGTGCCCTCTGATTCCCTGTCGCAACGTCAGGTTTTTTTGGAAGCAGACTTCCGATTTGAGACAATGATAGTTCTCAAATCGGGTTTAGCCTGTTTAGCAGGATATCAAGGTTACTGACTTGACCCCAAGCTCTCTGAGGGGGGGCACGAGTATCAACACTCTGTTTCTGCTGCTGCCTATATGATGTGCTCGTGGGTGGCTGGGGCTGCCCTCGGGCTACAGGACCTCAGGGGAAATATTCATTTTACAACAGATTGTGTGTGGGTAAGATTTTTGTAAATTCGTAAAAAAGATCAAAAAGCTTAATTTTCAGACTTCTTTGGTCATATTTACCAAGGGATTGCAAATTTTTGAGCACAACTGTATGCAGTTGGTACCTTGGAGGTAATATTTTCTTTAGTACAAATATGTAACTTTTACTAATATGGAAATTTGGAATTCGAATTTGGAAAGGGTGCCACCCCAATGAAAGCTTTTTCTGAAAGTGTAGCTATCATTTGCTGCAAGATAAAAGAACTTCACCAAATCACTTTCTACACAAGAAATGTTATTTTAATATATGTTAATAATAGCATGTTGCCATACAATAAGAACTGCTTACAAATACATAGAACTAGAACCATACCTTGAGTATTTATTAGCCACAATTCTGTAAATGTGTTCACAAATCAATTGTATCCTTTTGTGCTATTTAACAGTACTTATTGTAACGTCCATGATATTTTATTAGAACAGCATAATAACAAATATATAAATAGGGTTCATTTGAGTTAAGCGTGTATTTAAAAAAAAAATTGTACCCTCTTCATATTAATCCATGTCCAAGGCAATTTCAACGTAACAGTCCTAAACTCTAAAAATTCATGAGCTATTCTTTCCATTAAGCTTTAAATTGTTCAAATCCTGGAGGACATATAAAAGTGTTAACAAGATTAATTACATACTTAGACCTAAAATTAAAAAAATCTCCTTAAAGTATAAGAAAAATTGCAATTAATTGTAGCAACACAAGTCTGCCACACGATGGCACTCAAATATAACTATGGCACATCTTGAAAGGGTCCCCACTTCATATAAATGCGCACTGAAGTAAAATAAAGTGAATATGGCATTTAAAAATAGAAAGATTAAATATACAGTGCCTTGCAAAAGTATTAATCCCCCTTCATTTTATTCACATTTTGTTATTTTAAACTACTTTATCATTATTTTTTACATGAATCTACACAATCACAAAACAAAAAACATGTGTGATAACTTTTCGTCTTTTTTATTTTTAATAAATGTGCATACTAATATAAATAAGTACATTGCATAAGTATTCATAGCCTCTTCTTGGACACTCTTCTTGATGTTTGTACATTTTGATTGGAGTTTCAATTGAATAAGTATGATTTGGAGTGGCACACACCTCTCATTAAAAGGTACAACAGCTGAAAATGCATATCGAAGTAAAAACCAAGACATGATGTCAAAAGAACTGCCAGTAGAGCTCTAGGACAGGATTGTATCAAGACACAGATCTGTGGAAGACTTCTGAAAAAACATATTCTGTACTGAAGGAACACAGAAGCACGTAGCCTCCATAAGTCCTTGATGAAAGAGGTTTGTAACAACAGGATCTCTTACTTTAGCTGACCTCCTGTCCAAACTGAGCCATCGTTGGAGAGGGGTCTTGATTAGTGCAATGACCAAGAAGCTGATGATCACTCGGGTTGAGCACCATGATCGGGAGAAACAGAAGGACAAACATCACTGCCACACTCCACCAATCTGGGCTTTATGGCCGAGTTGCCAGACTCAAGCCTTTGCTCGGTGGAGAATTTGCAAAAACGTACCTTTCAAAAAATCTTTCAAACTGTCAGAAACAAGATTGTCTGGTCTGATAAATCTGAGTTTCATGCATCATGTCTGAAGGAAACCAGGCACTGCTCAACACCTGTACAATACCATACAAAGTGTGGTGGAAAGAGCATCATGACGTCTGGGTGTTTTTCAGCTACAGGGACTGGGGCATTTGTCAGAGTAGAGGAAAAGCTCAACAGCACAAAATACAGAGATAATGATCCTGAAAACCTAGCTCAGAACATTCAGCACCTCGGACAGGGCAGAAGGTTCTTTGTCATGTTGGTGAATGCACCAACATGACAAAGACCCTAAGCACACAGCTAAAACAATGCAAGAGTGACTTATCGACAACTCCGTCTAAATCCTTGAGTGGCCCAGCTAGTGCTTGGGCTTGAACCCGACTGAACATCTCTGTAGAAACCTGAAAATGTCTGTCTACTGATGATTTCCATCAAACCTGACAGAATTTAAGAGGATCTGAGGAGAAGAATGGCAGAAAATTGCCAATTGCAGATGTGTAAAGCTTGTCACATCACACCCATTAAGATTTGAATTTGTAAAGGTATTTTAACCAACTACTGAGTTAAGAGTATGAATACTTATGCAATGTACTTATTTTAGTTTTAACAAATTTGCAAAGCTGTCAAATATCATTTTTTTGTTGTGGTTCATTATTGTGCATGGAATATACATTATGTACTTTAAGATAAGGCAGCAGCATAACAAAATGTGAATAAAATAAAGGGGGATAAATAATTTTGCAAGATACTGTTATCGTAATATGTAATATATTACCCTGGAATACAGTTTAAATAACGTCTTGAACACCCTATGTCAATTGCATAAAGGACTAACAAAAACAGCCAAATAAACACAAAGCTTAACTGATAAACCAGTTTGACAGGCTCTACTGATGAGCTGATTAATTGAATCGGGACTAGTCCTACAAGTTAATTGTCTATTTTTTCTGTCATGACTAGTGTTTACTTTTTAAGTCAGCTGCGTAAAATCTTACATGGGTCTAATTTAAGACAAAAAGTTAAGACTGATGCCCCCCAGGCTTTTAAATTTTTGTTAAGATCTATGTTGTCATGGAAACCAATAAAATGTCATCTGCTCTAGATAAAAAAAATGGCCTGACTATTTATTGTCCTATACAATAGAGGTCTTCATGGGTCTAAAAATGTGGACCCGAACTCGAAGAGACCCTTGATTGTGCTACACAGACCCAACTTGGACCCGTCCAATATTTTGAAAGTTGGACCCAAACCCGTTAAGACCCAAGAAATGCCAAAAATGTACAACCCACAACCGACTATTGTTTTAAAGTTAGAACCGAACCTGGCCAGAGAGACAGACCCTGGATCCAATCAGCACAAATTCCATAGCAAATTGCTGTTTAGTCAGTGAATAGGTTACAAAAATAATAGTTTTTGTCTTCGCATCAAATTTAAGACTCTGCTCCTGGCCTACAAGACCACCACTGGTTTGGCACCACCTTATCTTCACTCCCTAATACAGACATATGTACCCGCCAGATCCCTACGCTCTGCAAATGAACGGCGTCTTGTGGTGCCATCCAACAAAGGTAAAAAATCTCTCTCGCGCACCTTCTCCGGATCTGTTCCACCTATGTGAAATGATCTGCCTGCTGCTACAAGAGCTGCAGATTCTGTAGCCATCTTTAAGAAACACCTGAAAACACATCTCTTCCGCCAACATCTTACTGATATGTTCTGACTCTATTTTCTTCTCTACTCTACCCATAAAAAAAAAGAATGAATGAATGATTCTGTATCTGTGTTAGGCTATATGAGACCAGTCTTCTTTTTGATTGCACTTATGCTTTTGTTGTACTTGTGCTGTCCCAACTGCTTCCATTACCTACCCCACTTGTAAGTCGCTTTGGATAAAAGCGTCTGCTAAATGACTAAATGTAAATGTCTTACCTACTAACGTTACTTCCTTTTACCGGATTGTGATGCAATCCTCATTGCAAATGTGGTATCCATGTTATTTCTTTCTTGCCGATTGAACGAGCAGCATTACTTTTCTATTATCTATGTGCTCTGAGCCGAGTCTAAACAACAATATAAGATATAACCAGTTAAATTTAAGGCTAACCAGTTAAACCATAGACCCAAACCCGTACGGGTCCTGGTCGGGTCACGGGTCCTCCGTGAAGACCTCTACTATACAGTAGCAAATATAAAAAAAAAGACAATAAGAAGTGGATGAGTTTTCAAAGACCAATAAAATTCACTAAAGATTTATTTTGTGTACATCTTTGATGGGTCGTGAAACTCACTGACTTATACACTATTAATGTTCTAAGTTAGTGTCATGGCTATGTTTATGCAACAGGCCCCAGGTGTGAGATGAGGGACAGTGAACATAACAATATTAGTTTAGTGGAATTCTAAAATCTGATGTATTAACACTTTGAACCTTTCATGTTTGAAATACGTACTCATATTATTGTAAAAAAAAAAACATCTAATGGGCAGCAAGATATTGCTGAAAAGAATGTTGACTAACATAAGAAGGTTTATCCACCCAGCTTCAAGATGTACCTAAATATCTTGTTAGTGGTTGATGAAACAACATAGCAGACTGGAAAGTGACCGTACTAAGATTTCCTTGCTACAGGCCCATTCTATCTATAAGATCACACATGAAACCACTCACATCTGTTGACAGCTGTCTTGCTGTCTTGCCAGTAAAACTCAACCTAAACTAGCCGTTGAGGTTGCCACTTTATGAACATATCTTTAAATTTGTGTGACTTGGTTTTACCCAGTTTGCACCTTGTCCTCCTGTGCCCATGCTGGACTATGCCCACTGGGTAACTGAGTAGCAGGCATACAGCGATGGCTCTTGTATGTCCCTAAATGTCTAAAACTCCGCCCACACTGATAGCATGAATAGGGCGTGGCCCCGCTGTGAATGCGCATGTGCGTATATAAATTGCCCAGCTCCTTAAATCTGCGCCCGCACTGGGGACAAGCATATGGGCTTTCTCCAGTATGTACACGCTGGTGACGCTTGAGTCCAGACAGGACCGGGAAGCCTTTACCGCACTGAGGGCAAGGAAAAGGGCTCTGTGCCCCACTGTGGCTAAGACGGTGACTCTTGAGACGTGCGGCATGACGGAAACGTTCACCGCACTCGGGGCAGACAAACGGTTTCTCGCCAGTGTGGATCCGCTGGTGCTGTCGCAAGTTGCCCAAATAGTTGAAATGGCGGCCACAGTCGTCACATTCATAACCACCTTCCAATTTTTTCACAACTCCCCCCCTTACAACAGGTCTTTCAGGGCACCCCAGGGCTCCCCCTGCCTCACCCGAATCAATATTTCCACGAGAGGAGGCAGTTCCCAGAGGTGACGGCAGATCCTGGGTTCTCTCGTCATGGTGCGTGAGCTTTATGTGTTCCTCCAGGAACGATGAGTCGGGGCAGAGAGTTCCACAGAAAGGACAAATGAAAGTGTGAATGGAGAATTGCTGACCTAGAGGAGGCAGTAAGTAAATTTATAGATTTATTTTACAAAATCACACATAAAGGTAGAAATAAGCCTTAAGACAACAAATCTGAAGTTAGTAAAGAAAGACACAGCTATTTTGCCACTTTCTGAAGTTGTGTTATGAATCTTTCTTTTAATAAAAATTGTTCTTCGTAGTTGGGTAAGATCTTACTGAACTGACTTTCCAGAGTTGCGATCAATCAGAAAAATATTTAGATAATACATTAAAAAAACAGCACAAATTTGAAACGACATTCAGTCTTTTTAATCATTTGTTTGTTCTTCTGGAGCACAGCAATATATGTTCAAATCTTGCTTTGGATGATCCCAAATTCTATATGCTTCCTGCAGCTTAAGATAGCAAATAACACTGTCATGACAAGTACAATACACCTCAGAATCACTATAATTCACTTCTGACTTTTTAAGAATTCTGAAAATTTGTTTTCATAGTAATACAAGCTTTTGTATTTAAAATTATTATAGAATGAAGTTTAATGGGTTTATTATAAATTAAATTAATTCTTTGAATGTCATTTTTGCTTGAGGGTGTAAACTGTAGACACATTTGACAGTATATCATGGCTACTTTCAATAGGGTTAACTAAACACGAATTAAACAAATTAAACATACCATTGCTATCTCACAGCGACCTGAAGAAATTTTGCAACAGAGGTGTGTTGATAAACATTAACCCATAGTTGAAGGGAAACTCTACCCAAAAATGAAAATTATGTCATGAATTACTCACCCTCAAGTTGTTCCAAACCTGTAAAATATAAATATAAATATATATATATATATATATATATATATATATATACTGTATAATGGTGCCCCAAAATTGTTGTTCCAAACATCTTTCTTTGTGTTCAACCGAAAAAAGGAATTTATACAAGTTTGGAAACAACCTGAGGGTGAATAATTCATGACAGAATTTTTGGGTGGAGTATCCCTTTAGGTTTGTGGATAGTAATATATAAGAAAACTGTGATTGTGGTTTAGATGTTTAAAAGTGGAAATTGGTGTCAGAGATGGACAACGTAAAATGAAATAGGCTATCACCAAATTCACATTCCTTTAAAAAATCTGACCTGGCACTATTCTGTCCACGTTGTCCTCCGCTGGGCTGCTCCCGTCTTCTCGTAGGGAGCCCTGAGTGTCCAAAGGAAACTGAGAGGAGTTTGAGTCAGACACTGCCTCATGTCCTCTACCGCCTTCAGAACCTTCATTTAAATCACCTTCCCTTACAACAGGAACATTTTCATATTTCATGTCGGTGTCACCTGTTGAAGTAGGACAGAGTAGGAGATTCTTCGGCACTTCAGTAAATAAATGAGAACAACATACGTGTTTTACAATATCTTGACTATATACTACAATGAATGTAAAAAAAAAAACTATGTGAAACATGAACATTCAAAGGTATGCATACTATATGCAACACATCTATGCCACAGTGCAAACATACTACACATACTAACGTAATGCAGGTCTACGGCTTATAATAGATAATTTGCCTATTTCACAAAATGGCGACAGAGACAGGAAGTAGGGAAAAACTTTTTCCTGTCGAACTGCTGCCTTAGCCATTGATTCATTCATATTGTTTTCTCACAGGCATTTTATTAACCACAAGCAACAGTAGAATATGTTGACTGATTTGTTCAAGGTTTACAGGGCGATATAAAAATAGGGGAAAAAAAAACATAGTGTTTTTTGAGCGTTTTTATTTTATCAAGGTCTGATATACAGTTGAAAGAAAAAGTATGTGAACCCTTTGGCTTTACTTGGATTTCTTCATAAATTGGTCATAAAATGTGGTCTGATCTTCATCTAAGTCACAACAATAGAGTAACACAGTCTGCTTAAACTAATACCGCACAAACATTATACGTTTTCAAGTTTTTATTGAACACAACATGTAAACATTCATAGTGCAGGGTGGAAAAAGTATGTGAACCTTTGTGTTTAATAACTGGTTGACCCTCCTTTGGCAGCAATAACCTCAACCAAATGTTTCCTACAGTTGCAGATCAGACCTGCACAACGGTCAGGAGAAATTTTGGACCATTCCTCTTTACAAAAGTGTTTCAGTTCAGCAATATTTTTGGAATGTCTGGTGTGAATCGCTGTCTTGAGGTCATGCCACACCATCTCAATCGGGTTGAGGTCAGGACTCTGACTGGGCCACTGCAGAAGGCGTATTTTCTTCTGTTGAAGCTATTCTGTTGTTGATTTACTTCTATGCTTTGGGTCGTTGTCCTGTTGCATCGTCCATCCTCTGTTAAGCTTCAGTTGGCGGACAGATGGTCTTAAGTTTTCCTGCAAAATGTCTTGATAAACTTTGGAATTCATTTTTCCATCGATGACAGTAATCCGTCCAGGGCCTGAGGAAGCAAAGCAGCCCCAAACCATGATGCCCCCTCCACCATATTTCACAGTTGGGATGAGGTTTTGATGTTGGTGTGCTGTGCCTTTTGTTCTCCACACATAGCGTTGTGTGTTCTTTCCAAACAACTCAATTTTCGTTTCATCTGTCCACAGAATGTTTTGCCAGTAGTGCTGTGGAACATCCAGGTGCTCTTTTGCAAACTTTAAACGTGCTGCAATGTTTTTTTGGACAGCAGTGGCTTCCTCTGTGGTGTCCTCCCATGAAGTCCATTCTTGTTTAATGTTTTCCTTATTGTAGATTTGTCAACAAAAATGTTAGCATGTGCCAGAGATTTCTTTAAGTGTTTACCTGACACTCTAGGATTCTTCTTCACCTCATTGAGCATTCTGCGCTGTGCTCTTGCAGTCATCTTTACAGGACGACCACGTCTAGGGAGTGTAGCAACAGTGCTGAACTTTCTCCATTTGTAGACAATCTGTCTTACCGTGGACACATGGACATCAAGGCTTTTAGATATACTTTTGTAGCCCTTTCCAGCTTTATGCAAGTCAACAATTCTTGATCGTAGGTCTTCTGAGAGCTCTTTTGTCCGAGGCATGGTTCACATCAGATCACATCTTCTTCAGAACAGCAAACTCAAAACTGGTGTGTGTTTTTTATTGGACAGGCCAGCTTTAATCAACACATCCAATCTCATCACATTGATTGGACCCCAGGTTGGCTGACTCCTGGCTCCAATTAGCTCTTGGAGAAGTCATTAGCCTAGGGTTTCACATACTTTTTCCACCCTGCACTATGAATGTTTACATGTTGTGTTCAATAAAAACATGAAAACGTATAATGTTTGTGCGGTATTAGTTTAAGCAGACTGTGTTTCTCTATTGTTGTGACTTAGATGAAGATCAGAACGCATTTTATGACCAATTTATGAAGAAATCCAAGTAAGCCCAAAGGGTTCACATACTTTTTCTTTCAACTGTATGTTGGACAAATCAGCATAAGAGGGAGCAAATCAGCATAAAGGGGAGCGCTACATGCCTAACTGCTTCTAGTCTCCGTCACTGGTCTGTGAAGTGAACGAAGCTAGAGGATTGACCTGAAAAGCGCTTACCCTACTTTCCGGTTGCGTTGGATACTGGGGTGGGGCCGCCATCTTCGGGGGTTGTTTACTAGCGATTGTTTTGTTTTACTACGGCTCTCACCTTGCTTTTGCGCAAAATGGTATGAAGAGAATGAGATGCGGTGGAAAATATGAAAAAATCAATTCAAATGGATCAACCTTGAAATAAACTCCCTGGCAGAATGGTATGGAAGTATATTCTTGCTATATTCAATTTGAAATGCAATATGCAAAATGGCAATGCAGTATGTAAAATGACAATGTAATTGTGTATCTAAATATACATTTCTAATAACATATGTGCAAGATTAAGTGCAAAATAAATACAAAATTTATTAAATTATGTCAATTACATTTGTCAGTTCCTACACTAGTTTAATATGTGATTTAAATGGATATTTTTAACGCTATTTAAGTTGCAAAATTAAAATGGATTCACCGGATTGATTATACATGTTTAAAAGATAGTCAAGCAAAACTGTAACAAATAGAAAATTCTAATGTAATTTTCCCTAAATGCAATGACATTAACAGGTTGAACATTTGGGATAGCATTTTCATTTTCACACAGCGCGGTTAGTGTTGCAAAATTCAATGTGGACTTGACAATGTGTTTCGAGCTGACCACGCCCCCTCCCGGGTACAGCGTCATTGCGTGAAGGCGGAGCCTTACCGATGAATTAGAAACCAAGGTTAATTTTCGTATATTTGTGTATAATCTCTCCCCTTACACTGCCTCCAGCACGAAAGTAGCACAGTACAGAGGTGCATTTCACGTGGATGTATCGAGTTTGTGATTGTACTGTTCAGTTACTGAAGAGTGGTCTCACAAAACGACCATTTCTAAACAATTGTGTGAAGATATCTTGACAAAAAAGACAATAATCAAAATACTGAATGTGTTCATGATGAAAACGCGTATGAAAAAGTCAAGTTATTATGAGACATTCAACAGGCCAGTTCACCAGTTGATAAGGCAGACAATTCTAGCAATGTAGCTACTAGTTATATCGTCTAAAGAGACGTAATAATCTTTAAAAAACTATAAAAGTATTTTTTTTCTTTGTGCTCCAATTCGTGTGCATGCGATTCGGTCAGCTCGAAATGCATTGTCAAGTCCACATTGAATTTTGCAACAGTCAACGCGCTGTGTGTAAATGAAAATTGCAATACCAAATGTTCAACCTGTTGATGTTAATGCATTTAGGGAAAATGACATTAGAATTTTCTTTTTGCAAAAGTTTTGCTTGACTATCTTAAACATATATAATAATTCCGGGGAATGCATTTTCATTTTAATTTGGCAATTTAAAGAGCGTTAACAATATTCATTTAAATCACATTGAAACTAGTGTAGGAACTGACAAATGTAATTGACTTAATGTTGCACATACGTTTTTTGAAATGTATATTTAGATACACAATTGCATTGTCATTTTACATACTGCATTGTCATTTTGCATATTGCATTTCAAATTGCATATAGCAACCAATATACTTAAATAGAATGGGGAGCCGCTACCACCTAGCGTTTAACATGGCGTGACGTCAGCGCCACATTCTCTATCGCTTACCCTTAAACTCGGTTGAGTTGATCTCCACACCTGTCACCCACTCATAGTCATACATGCGTTTACTGGCGGAGGGTGACATGTTGAAGATGTCCGTGTCCGTATCTCCGTGGCCGCTGTCCGTCCACAGGCCCAGAGATGCATGTTTTTGAGGTTCAGTGCCCTCCCGATCTAACCCAAAAGCCTGGTCGCTTTCCACTTCAGCACCACCCCGCTGGTTCTTATCCTTCATCAAATAGTCGCAGATTGCGTTTATGTTCTCCTTCTTGACCACGGGCATACCGGGTTTGGCCTTCTTCGGGTCTGCGCTGTACTTCTGACCAGGTTGATGTTCTGTTTTCCTGCACTCCGGGAAACCGGAGTTAGACACTCTTCCGTCTTTCTCCGTCGACTCCAGTTTGGCCTTAAGCAGCTCTATCTCGTCGCATTTCTCACGGAGCTCCAACTTTAGTACTCGGATTCGGACGCTGACCAGTTTGCGTATCTCTGACAGCGCGGACTCCAGCACCACCGTGATGTTCCTGCCGAGGTGCTCCGTGATCTCGGTCACCGAGCACACCAACTGCTCATCTGCTTCGAGCTCAGAGAAATCTTCATCATCTCGTTTGAAGGGCCCTGTGATATCCATGAAAGCGCTCTGGGGTTCAGATGACTGTCCTGTTTCAATAAAGCCATGGTTTCTTTTCCGGTTCATGATTCACAGCGCAGGCACTTACCTTGGAGTAGTATACAATACAATGTTTTGATCGTGATGTAAACTGAGGCTGCACAGACACCATAGACCGGGCGAACTTCCTCCTACACCGGAAGTTGAGTATCTAAACGGCGCCCTCTACTGTCGTCGTCTTCTCTCGCTCAGTGGCTGAATCCGAAATCGCATACTGACATACTAAATAGTACGCAAAAAGCGGAAGGCGAATGAATAGTATATCCGAAAAGTCGGTCTTCATAAAACGGCTGATGCACTATTTCTTGCGAGATTTGGACGTGTGCATACTAATGTGTAGTCCGAATACGCCTACTTACCTACTATATAGTATGAGGAAACAGAGTTTTATGTCCGAATCCTCAGTTTTCATAAAAGAGTAGTTGAGAAATTCCCGGATGGCTTACTGGTTACGCCAACATACATTCTGAAGCACCCAGCGACAGATACTTAGGATACTTCTCTATTCCATGAGCCCAGGATAAGTATACACGATCATGGCGGATAACTGCGAGGCAGGTGTTTTCAAATGTGAGTATTACTAGCCAACTACGCTTTTCTTAGTATTGCAATCGAATTTGCTGTTGCGTAAATTAACCTGTAGATGCTAGATACATAAAACCATATGTTTAATATATGCTTTTAAATACGATTTTTAATGTCTGTGTAACATGTGACCTCATTTTGTCTTTATATTGCAAATGAGCATATCGCAACATGAAATACACATCACAGTAGCTTACGTCTGTTAATGTGATTGAAAATTTTGTTCACTGCTTGCATCGATATATACGTAATGTAAATAAACATATTTACTTACGTAACTAATCATAATGCATATATTTTATTTGTTCATTGGTAATGTTAATGAATTCAGGAAAATTTGAGTTGAATAAACAGAGTTAACACATATGCAACTACTTCCACATTGAAATGCAGTATTGAGCACAAATCACAGAGGTGACTTAAATCTTTTTAGACTGTTACAGGGACAAAATCACGAAGGTGGCGACGGTGGTCAGTTGAGAGATGGCAGTAGGATGTGGGGTTCAAAGCCTGTAGATAAAGGATAATTTGTTACAACGATAAATTGAAATAAAGCTTTGATTTATGTGATGTTTACTTGTATATGTATTTATAATTATTAAATTCATTTATTTTGTTTTCATCAAATAACATATTTTTATTCATGTTTATTCTATTGTTTTCTGTAAATAAAGCAAACATATCACAGTACTTCATGCATTATGTCATTGCTTCACCGAAAACGTTTTGTAAAACATTTTTGTAGTCTGGAATTAATGCAGGGATGTCGATACAATTAGATTTAGTAGCCTATTTTAATACAATGTATCGTTTTCAGGATAAAGTTTAATAAGTTGGTCAGCACTTATATCACACAATATTGTGTAGGTGTGGGCTAGTTATGCATTTCTAGGGTACAATTTAATTTATGAGCAATAATACTTATATTCCTTGACAATAAAATCAGCAGTGCTCTCCTAAGGCTCGAGCAGCTATCCGACGTCTCCTTGGTGAAGGCATTACAAAAATGTTGCAAATGCTGGGAAAACTCATGGAAGGTCAAATTAAAAGTTTTTTTCTAACATATAAAACTGTTTTGTAACAACTTTTCTTTGTCCCTTATTGCACAATTCTCCCGGAAAAGCTCGCGGCACACCCACGCGGCATGCAAGGAGAGCAGAATGAGCATGCGCAGACGTCACTCACTTGTAAAATAGAGAGATAGACAGCATATACGTTCGCGAAGTTCAGGTGTTTGTTTGTTCACTGCGTTTGGGTGATTAATGTTATATAAACTGTGGATATAAAGCTGAATTTGGAGATCGTTTGAAACTGATAGCCTTAATGGAGCCGTCCCAGCGCTAAAAGATGCCGGACATGCGCTGACTGAAACTGATGTCTGTGTTTTGTTGACAATGGGTGCGCTCGTGCTCAGCCTACACCTCCCCCCTGCACGTGCCGTATGTTTTCGGAAACAATCGTTAAACTGTATCTATCTTTTATAAATTTCAATACTACTCTGTAGGAACTCAAGATAGTATGAGATTTGCAGAAACCCCGTGTGTTACACCCGCTTAAAACACATTCCAATTTGTAATGGTTTTACAGAAATGTGCTGAACACTCCTTTTTCCCTTTTTATTTAATTTTTGGATACCAATGAAAATACAATATGAAAAATGTTATGTGTCAGGAGTGAGAAATATTTATTATACTTATATACATTTATTTATAAAAAATATGTGATGGTTAATATGTGGCACAAATGGGTTTTTTTAATAGTTTACATTTGTTAGACACCATTAAGTGAAGTGTGCGTTCTATTTATAAATTATGCTGTACATATCTTTGCATACTTTAACAAATGTCTGTATTTAAGAAACACACAGAATTTTCAGAATTCATTTAATTTATTTATTTATACATTTGCTCCTTCTCTTCTTCGGTCATTCATTCACTGCCTACCTCCCTCCATCCCTCCCTCCTTAAATCACAGACTCATTCACTTATCTATCCTTAAATTGCCGATTGATGAGAATCAATCATTGATGACATTTTGTTGATCGTCCCTATGCATCTACAAAAATACAGTGAAGGGGCTGGTGCCATGGCTTCACCTTACTTCAAATATAAATACTTGTGGTTTTGACAAAGACTAATCAATTATTATTCAGCATTATCTTATTTATAATTGATGATTTAACCACGATTAACACCAACCTTTCCTCACGCAGAAAATAGAGAACTGGTTTAAAGTCTCCAATGAATGCTTAGCTCTTCCTGCTAGGTCAGTGTGACTGTGAAAAGGGACTTCTTAAAATCATGTTTAAAAGCATCTTCTGTTAACACACACTCTACCCTTGAGTAGTTTGTGTATGTGTGATTGTATGGTTTCAGGAAAGTGAGAAAGAGTGGAATATCACGAGACAGACATAACGTCATGTTTTAATTTATATTATAATACATGCCTGTCGTCTTTGATAGTCTATAGGACTATGTGTCCTGTCTAATGGCTCAAGAATTGTTTGAGAGCTTTGTGTTCTTGTTTATCTATTGATAACCAATCATGTGAGCGTGATTTATCCAAGTAATGACGTAGTTTGTTGACTCTGTTAGCTTAAATACTACTGCATTTTGGATTTAATGCAGGTCGACCTGTAGAACTCCTTGAGAGAGCTGAAGTTCACTTCAGCTAGCAAAACTACAAACTATTTTCTTTACTAAATTATACTATTAAATATATTACTGACTCTGAGTCTTCTTTTATCATAACTGATCTACGGGTCTTTTACTGTAAATCCCCTACAACATGGAAAAACTCTCTGTGACTTTGTACTCATGCTTAATGTAGGTTTCTAACATTAGCTGGCTGCAACACCTGGTAAAGTAAACAAACAAATTTGTATTTATGTATGTGCATGTATGTAGGCACATATTTAGCGTGCATGCATATGAGGTGCCATATAGGGTTTAAATCAAACTGTGCTTATGACTGCATATATGAAAGGGTGCATTCACACATATAAATTGCTCAGATATACTATTGGATGTTGAAGAAAACACATACACTGTAAAAAATGATTCATGGTTATAGTAATTTTGGCTCAATTAAATAGGCTGATTTTCTTCAAAAAAATAAGTTTTGAACATTTCCTAATTTCCTGCTATAAATGTTACACAGCAAGCCATTTTTAGTAAAGTCGCATGAATATGGGTATTATTCAATTAGACTAAACATTTTAAGATTTGGTTCACGAAAGACAGCACTTGACTGGCTTTCAGACTAGCGGCCATTTTCTGAAAAGCATCTCCTCAGAAGAATAAAGGTGAGTAAATTTATCTTGTTTTATACTAAAATGTTTTATAAAATAAATCCCATCAATAGTACGATGCAACGCAACAAACACCTTGTGTTTAACGGTTTCTGTTATCTTTTGTCACGTCGCATCTTGAGGTGCGGACAGGGTGTGACTGTTTACCATGAGCATGAAGTGAGAGGTGGAGGCTGGAACCGCAGGCTAAAAATCTTAATGCATTGTATTGGTTAGATACTTCCTTAAAACGGCACACTGTCACATTGCAGACACGATAGAGGAGAATTTTGTCGGCTAATTGTTAGGCTAGTGTTGTAGTACTTATACAGTTGTAGACGATATACAGTTGTGTTCAAAATTATTCAACCCCCAATGCTGTAAATGGTTTTAGGGAATTTAGTGTACATTTGTAATTGTATTCAGAATGAAATCCTACAAGGACTTCTTAAAGAACCATATGCAACTAAAATGACATCAATTAGTTTTGTAATACAGTAGTAAATGTTTCTTTTGTGAATTCTTCATTGACATAATTATTCAACCCCTTAAAGACTACCACTCTGAAGAACAGAGGTTCAATGAAGTGTTTTCAATCAGGTATTGAAAACACCTGTGGATACCAGGGAGCAGCAATAAAGCCTAATAAGCACCAATTAGGCAGCTTTAAAATGACTGTGATACTCAGCTCCTTCTAGACATTTACTGGTGTGGTTACAAACATGGTGAGGTCAAGAGAATGGTCCAGGAAGACAAGAGAACAGGTGATTACTCTTCACAGGAAGGGCAATGGCTGTAAGAAGATTGCAAAGATGTTAAACATACCAAGAGACACCATAGGAAGCATCATTCGCAAATTCAAGGCAAAGGGCACTGTTGAAACGCTACCTGGTCGTGGCAGAAAGAAGATGCTGACTTCGACTGCTGTGCGCTACCTGAAGCGTAGAGTGGAGAAAAGTCCCTGTGTGATTGCTGAGGAACTGAGAAAAGATTTGTCAGATGTGGGTACTGAAGTTTCTGCTCCGACAATACGGCGGACCCTGCGTAAAAGAAGGGGCCCAATCTTTGCGCCCGCCTGCGCACGCGAAAAGACGCAGAAAACGTATATTTGTCGACAAATTTTCCCTGCAACAATATTCGGGTTAAATTCCTGTGCGTTATGTAAGAGTTTTAGTTACATGTGTAACAATTCACTTTCCACTTGCTGGAGAATCTTCATGGTGACGTCACAGAGTTCAGGATATTCCTGCATCAATGCTGCCCAGAATGACGAAAGAGGGCAGGAGTTAAAGAGTTCCTTCAGTCTACTGTCACTCTTCAGCTCAATAAGCTGTTCCTGCATATCAATTGATAGCTCGTTTGCTGTGCACACAAACAGATCTCGAACCCACGCAAAAGAGCGATAATCCTCTTTAAAGTACGTCGCAAATTGTTTTCTCATTGCTGACAGGTGCTCAGACGCTGATTGAAATAGGGATGAGAAATCGTGTGACGTGCCTGCATCAGTGATAAAGTCTGCAAGGCTGGGAAAACATGTCGCAGTTCCCTTGACTGATGCGGCCATGCCAGAGGTCTAGTTTTTGTGTGAAGGCGTGCACTTTGTCTGCAAGGATCAAAATATGAGTTCCGCGGCCTTGCAAAGACAGGTTGAGGCCATTCAAGCGGTCAAATATATCGACCAAATAGGACAGAGACGCAAGCCACATAGTGTCATCCAGATGCTTCGCCAGATCTGATTTGATTTCTGTCAAAAACCACTTCACCTCCTCTCGAAGCTCATACAACCGCTGTAGCACCCGCCCCCTGGAGAGCCAGCGAACTTCAGTGTGCAGAAGCAGCTGTTCGTGCCCTGACCCCATCTCCTGGCAGAGGACCCCAAACAAGCGAGAGTTTAACGGCCGTGATTTGATAAGATTTATCATTTTCACGGATTGGTTCAGCACGGAGTCAAAAAGAACCGGCATTTTTTTAGCAGCTAGTGCTTCGCGATGGACCATGCAATGTGTCCATTTCACAAGTGGAGCTACTTGCTGAACTCGAGCAGCTAGGCCACGCTCACGCCCCGTCATTGCTTGCGCACCATCCGTGCATAGGCCAACGCATCGGTCCCAAGCCAAACCATTTTCAAGGATAAAAATATTAAGGACATTGAAAATGGCTTCTCCTGTAGTGTGCAACTGAAGAGGCCGGCAAAACAGTACATCCTCCTCAATCGCCTTGTCCCGTAGATACCTGACATAGGTGAGGAGCTGTGCCTGCCCAGCAATATCAGTGGATTCGTCCAGCTGCAGCGCGTAGTAAGGACTCTTTTTTACAAATTCGATCAGTTGCTCTCTGATATCATTGGACATGTCTACAATTCTCCTAGCGACTGTGTCATTGGACAGTGGTACTGCACCGAGTTTGGCTGCTGCACTATCGCCTATCATTATTCTGCACATGTCTTGCGCTGCCGGCAAAATGAGAGTCTCTGCGATTGTATGCGGTTTACCCAGTTTACCGATTCTTTTGGCCACTACATACGATGCCTCCAAACACTGTTTAGACACAGTGCTGTGCACTGAAATGGTTGCCTGTTGCTGATGGAGGCCATCAAGCTTTCTTTTAAAATATTCAGCTGGCTTATTTTTAATGCCAGGATGCTTTGTTTCGAGGTGCCTTTTTAATTTGCAGGGCTTCATACTGTCGTTTGCCAGCACCTCGGCACACACGACACACTGAGGTCTCAGATCAGCCGTAACTGTAAACCCAAACTGCAGGTATGCTTCATCGTACCTTCTAAGCTTTTTTGCAGCTGGTGGTGCGTCGGTTGGCTTGTTGGTCCGCACAAGAAATTTCTCCATTTTTGTTATGTGTTTTAAATAAAGTTTAGGCAATATGTAACTGTGTGTGTGGCTGTGTTGAGAGACGTTTCAGGGGCTAATCAATCGGGACTTAGGGACGATCTTTAATTAAACGAACAAAATAATTATTTTGCAGACAATTCAGATTTTATTTGAATACTTAAAGATTGTAGTGTGTGTGTGTGTGTCTTAGTCGTGTGGGTTGTTTTAGCTAAGTGTAGCTACTGCCTAGCAGTTAAAAAAAAATACTGGCAAGGGCTGAGATTTGATCTAATCTTTAACAAAAATGTTTGTGGGTTTAGTCTTTAAAAAGACTGTTGGGGTTTTGTAGTAAAGGCCTATGTAAATCGAGATTGATAACAGACTAGCGAGAGCTGGCACAAGTGAACTTGGCAAGAGACTAGACTAGAGTGAATGGAGAGCTATGTCTTGAGTCAATTTAAATCGCAGTTATTTATTTTTGTATTTTGAGTGAGTGAACTTTTACATTTACAACCCGCTCTGCAAGCTAGGGCGGGAACGGCGGCGGCCATGCGCATGCGCGATTCATTTGCAGCCTGGACGCGGAGGGGTGTGTGTCTCCTCTCTGCTCTGAGTGCTGCGTGAGGCTACTGAGAGTCTGACCGCCTTGAAGTGCTTTTGGACGGGAGAGGGGCTAACGGCAGCACCCGCTGCTCGTTGTGAACAGTAGGCCTAACTGCAGAGTGACTCGTGCTTTCGAGTCTCCAAACACCACAAAAGTCTCCAAAAACAACAGTAAAATTCGCTGGATTTGTCACATTGACAAAAACAAGTCGCCAGGAGGATGATTTGTTTGTGTTATAAGCAGTGCTTGAAGTGGGGGAAAAGGTGGCGGTACTCTCTTTGCATTGGCAAATCATTACATTTTTACAGTGAAAAACAAAACTTGGAGATATTGCTGTTACAACAATTTAGTGTTTTTTATTTATTAACAACATAAATGTATTTAAAAATGTTTTTTTGTGTGCGTGGCTGCGTGTATTTCACAAAAACTAAAGGAAAGCTTTAGCTGTAGCCTATATTCTGACTAGTTTATTCGTTTTATATATATATATAGGCTATATATATATAACTAAATAGGACCTCAGGTTTTATATGTTTGCAATCTCTGAAACTTCCGCCCGTCATAAAAATTAATTCTGATGGTTCAATTTTCTGCATTTTTCGCATCCGTAGCAATTATTTTGAGGGTTGTTTTTGACAATTGAGAGCCACCAAATGACGAATATGAAAAAACGAATAAGACAGTTTCGGACTTTTGAGGCTTGCGCAGCTTCTCGAGGAGAAATCAAACAAATGAACGCCGTTTTCTAAAGTCTATGAGCGCAGCACACACAAATAAACTAAATTGACATAGTGCAGTTAAATGTGGTGATTTTATATTTATAACTTTTGAATGCAGTTCAGCAACATGCATCACACGACCTGACGACCAAGAGAGCTGACAATTGACCGTCACTTAATTTACCATCACCTCACGATTGAAAATGTGACATTGATTTCATATGACAGTTCAACAAACAAGTTATTAATAGTAAGTCACTTACATTTTTGACGAAATAATGACTGTTTTGGTCTATTTTAGCAGCGAAAATAGATCCGATGAATCCAAACAAAGATCACAGCATAGCGCATCTCACAGCAACAATCAATCTTGTTTTGAATGATTCAGTGTTTTGAACGAATCGATTGAGTCATGGATTCAATGACCCATGCACAAACATCTGTCTCATTCTTGATGAATCGGCCGTTTGAACGAATCGTTTGAATGAACGACTCAATGACTCGCTTAATAAAACCGCTTTTCACCTGCATTTGCGCTCACTATCCACAAACCAATCAAATTTGTTCAAAACTCTTTTTTTTTAAATCAGTCCAAACACATTTTAATTTTTATTCAGGAGTTATGTATATACACAACCATAACTTTTTATGAAAGTAGTTTAGTGATAAAAAAAAATGTTAAAAAAAATATTTTTTCAGTTTTTTTTTTCTCTCCCATCCTGTAGTCTACTCGCGCCCCCCCGGGAGAGTGTCCGCGCCCCCCCGGTTGAGAACCAGTGCCGTAGCTGATCGACAAGGTCAATCTCACCTGAGCCGTGCTGTGCTGCCACCTGTCGACTACATGTGTATTGCAATCAATCAATTGCGCCTTCATTTAGTTATCATATGTTCAATTACATAGTTTTAGACATCATTATTAAAGCATATTACATGTTTATGGTTAAATAAAAATGTTTATTCAAAATGGTTTTCTTTTATTGTATGTGTGGGATATGATTTTATTGATTTTCAGAGATAAAGACACTTCGAATGTAAAATTGTTTATTAAAATAAAATTAAAACACACCCACATTGAAATGAGTACACACACACACAGACAGACAGACACACATATTTATATATTTACATACAGAAGAATATGAACGCTTGGGCCTTTGATATACACAACAAATATACAGGACAATATGAACGAGTTGGCCCATGAAATATATACAGGAAAGCTGAAACTTATTGAGGGGGTGGAGTTTGGGGTTTATTTTGCTGGCGCTGTTCTGCCAACCAATCTTCTAAAGATTTGCCATTTGAAGCATGCAAGCAAAATGTGGCACTACCATACCGGCTATGTCCAAACTCCTTAGTTTTGGGCTGCCCACATTTGCTGCACTTGTTAAAATTAACCCCCCGCAGATACTTCCTCTTACAAACTCCACTTTCCGTCTCTTGCGCCCGCCGGCGCCTATTCCTTTGGGTGTAACGGGATGCAGGAGCAGCAGACACAGAAGCAGCAGACACAGGAGCAGGCAGAGCTGTGCCTGCACCAGAAGACGGAATCACCATTGACACAGTCATGTCAGGGTTAAGGACTAGTGTGCCCATCAATGACCCAGGTGCAGAAATGGGCTGCACATCTCCTGATGCTGTGGGGGCAGCTGCGATGGGGCACTCCCTGTTAGCAGCAGCGGGCCGTCGACCTGGTCGCAAACGAGGAGCCTGTCCTTCTCGATTTGGCGGAAGGATGAATTTATGCTTTGGACCTGATGTCGATGGCGCTTCATTCAATTTTTCCCTCGGCGGAGGAAGCTGCATATCAGCCACATTAATTGGGTCAGGTGGAGTCAGTCCCTGAGCGAGGACACTCATTTCCTGATTCTTCTGCCGCCGTTGAAACCTGAAAATTAATTACTTTTATTATAGATATGTTTAGAAGAATTCACTGAATTTTAAGCAAATAATGTGCTTTGCTAACCACTGAATGAGTGTCCTCTGGTTTAGCTCAAAAAGCCTGATCATTGTTTCATCCATCAGCCTGCGACTGTTGAGGACCAGGTCTCGGATGTGGTGGTAATCTGAGAGGATTTTAGACCACCTGGGGATGCTAACTCCGGACTTCTTGGTCGGTGACTTGTGTAAAGCACACAGCTTTATACAAATGGCCTCAACCAAGCGGCTGGTGCTGGGCCACTGTGCTGGACCCCCAGGATGTCCAATCAGACACCGTTTGACACTCTCCACACCCGGTGTGACTCCTGACCGCTTCGGTGCCTTAAAGCGCCCATGTGTCAGCTGAGGCTGATGTCGAGGCTGATAGTTGACCCGCTGTTTGTCAATGTCAGGGAGAGCTGTCCATAGCTGAATGGCTTCGGTCACCTGCAGATCAGTGAGGTAAGGAGCCTCACTAAGGCTCACCAGGTAACCAGCCAAATCCTGAACCTTGTCCCAACCAGCGATGCCATCGGGTCCAATGACTGCGCCCTAGTAGATGAAAATGAATGTTAAAATTTGTGAAATAAAACAAGATTGGAAGTATATAAAGCCTTCAAAGTGTCTTACCTGAGCTTCAGTGGAGAGACTGCTTCCAGTGTCAGGTGGCTGCGACAGCACTAAAGGGGCAAGATGCTGTCCTTCTCCACCAGAAGATGTGGATGGCTCAGCCAGTGATGTTGGAGACCGAGGCAGAGGCAAAGATGAGGGGCTGATCACGAGATCACGGCAGGGTTCATCCTCATACAGCACTGGAACTGTGATGTCCTCCGTTATCTCTTCCCCAAATCCCTCATCTTGCAGGTCCTGGTCATTGACTTCCTCCACCAGCCTGTCTTCCTCTTCGGGGTTCTGGAGCACTGGAGTCAGTGTTTTGCCAGTCTGGCTGTAAAGATACTCCATTCCCAGCAATTCACCTACAAGAATGAATTGGGAACATTAAAATTGTCTCAATATTTTGTCTAGTACATTAAATGCTAAATAGACAAAATTATACAGATATACAAAATGTCTTGCCTGTATATGCTCCAGGAGGGCGATAGCGCTCATCCCAGGGCTTCCCAAAGACTGTTAGGCTAAGCCGGTCCACAGCCTCTTTCATGGCACTGCCAAATGACCGGATGGAGGATACTCCTTTTATGGCGTCTTCCATCCGGTCATCATTCCAACGCATCAAGCCCTCGAGGAGATAGGCCTGAAAATGCGCATCACTGGCACTGGTTCCTAAAAGTAAAAAAAACAAAAAAGAGTTTTATTTCTCACATATGTACAGGCTATGTACAACTACTGAGATGCTATGAAGTAACTGGTTACTTGTAATACATATCATTATATATTATGTCATTATAACTGTCAGCCAAGACAGAAAATAAATGTAATAATACAGTAAAGTTTGACATTTATGTCACGGGTAGACACGGAGGAGGAATGGAGATGCATTACTTTAAACTAATGGAAGCAGTAACAGTGCTTATATTTTTTACAGAAAAATTAGGAATCGATTTGTATGTAATACCTGGAATAAATCGGTTCAGGTGGAGGTGGAATGACTCCAAGGATGTAGAGCCACGGGCACATCTGTAGCAGCAGAGCTCCACGCCATCTTTCTTCAGTGTCCCCTTCCTCATGTAGAGTGGAAAGTTCTCTGGGTCTTGGATACACTGCACGTGCTTCCGCTGTTCTTTCCAAATCTGCCGGATCCGTTCGTGGTCCAGCAGAGGAACTCCCAGAGTGTCCTTCCCGTCTGCACTGTCAAACAGATCGATCAGTGCTCCAATCAATCTGGTGGTCTCCTCCACACCCCTGGTCCTCCTCCGGCAGTGCAGTGCCAACTCTCTCCTGGTAATGCGAGCACTGACCACCTTTTCTGAGATGGGGCCAGTCTTATTTGCCGCCAGCTCACCCACCTTTGCACGCTGAAGAGCAGCCACATCCTCTGGATCCCACTGAAAGATGCACGTGGATAGACGTGCCATGAAGATGCCGTAAAGCGGATCAGCCTCTGTAGTGACACCTGCAGCAAATCGCCGCATGAAATGCCAGATGTCGAGGCGCACTTCAAGCTCATCCCACTCTGAAAACATGACCTTCACCCAAGACTGGCCGTGCTGACTGCAGCAATCTCTGTCCACGTACATCACTTTTGGGGCAGCCTCTCCTGCCTCCCGGTAGCGTTTCATGAGGCCAGCTGCCATGGAGTCCAGTCCATGTCCCTCGGCGGCTGTCAGAACAGATACAAGGACTTGACCATGCTCATTCCCAACATTTGTGCACCAGGCAGCTGTTCCTGAAGCAGCACCGGCAAGTTTCTTTGTGACCTTTTGAGAAAAATAAAAGGGTCAAAAACTGTGTACATTATGTATGCACATATATCCATATCAGGCAAATTTATGATATAAACAGGGCTGTGATACCTTTTTTGTGGAGTCCATCTTGAGAACACAACCAAAGATAGAAGTAATTTTGGCCTTGACCTCGTGCAGTCGCCCCAGAACATCCCCTGGCGTACACAGCTAACAGCCACTTAGGTTTAGGTAGGGCAGGGAAGAGAGGAGGCTCAGCAAACACAGGAGGCTGCACAAGGGAGGACGTTGTGAATGGTTCACAGGCAGTAAGGTACTGCAGGACACGCTGTGTCCATGCCTCACTGTGTTGTTCCATCAGCTTCTTGTAAAGCTGAGTCACACTGTTGCCCAGTGTCCTCTCCCTCATCATCCTCAGCACCCTGTTGTCACATGAGTATCTAAGGAAACAACAGTATAATCATGCAAATGCTTTGATTGGTAAAAGAATAACACAATAAAAGCGCCAACTAATGAATGATTGTCATTATGAATTACCTGTATGTCAGCAAAGCTGGAAACTGACTGCGGTGGCCCATATCCAGCTGTCCTAAGATGTCCTCAGACCAGGCGGGATACTTCTTTTTGCAGCCTTTGCACTCCAGATACTCAGTGGCAAGGTCATACCACCTGTCGATGTCTAAGACCTTGCGCACAGTACGGTAGAGTCCTGCCGCTGTCAGTCTGTGCCTACCACAGTCTGGGCGAACACAGACAAGAGGAATTAACCACATCTTCAGCGGCATCCATAAGAAAAGGGGCCGACAGAAGAAGAGGTCAGGTGAGGCGGGTGGCTGAGTGTGAATTAAAGGGGGCTGAGGAGGATGCCACCAAAGCTTCAGCTGGCACACTAGTTCTGGCTTGCCGGTTCGCAGGTTGGCCACGAATAGTGTGTTCCGGATCCACTCATGCTGGAAAGGTGGAAGATGATCTTTCCAGTGGCTTGGAAGCTCAGCCGATGGCTGATGATGTGGAAGATCTGGTGTTCTTGCTGTTTCGGCTGATGGAGACGGACCGGCACAGGCCTCTGAGTGAACAGTAACAAAAATAAAATAAGGATGACTGTTGGATTTGATAGTAAAATGCCATAAATGCAGCCCACAAACAGCATGCGAAGCAGTAATTTTGGACAAGTATTAATAATTATTATGATTATATTTAGGAATAGCAACAAAGAAAATGGTGTTAAGAAGCAAAGAACAGTGTACATTTTATTGATGTAATGAATATGGAATCGGTACAGCTCTTTGAGAATGAGGATCAGATGTAATGGAGTAAGGAAGATGAGGTGTGATCAATTCAGTAAAATGCCCACTGACATGAAGCATGCACACAGATAGAGTAAGGAAAAACCTCTGTTATCTCAAAAGTGCTAACTGCCAAAAGTGCCATCTCAAATTTTCTTTTTACTTTACAGTAATAGCAATGAATGGGTTATTTTCATTACCATTCAAGTGAAATAGCTGAACATTAAGATAGGAGCCTGATAAAATGCTAATTCTAAAAGAAAATGTGAGATGGCGCTTCTTCTAAAACAATGAATCTCCACCATCCTGTCTGCTCAATGGGAGCTAAAGAGTGAGTGAGACAAGCAAGCGTATGAAATGGTGCTTGCTTACCAGTTACGAAAAGCTGCCTTTGGGCCAAATGTTTGGCAGGGAGTTCTGGTGCTGGAGGAGGTAAAGGGACCTTCAGTAATGGATCTGGAAACAGCAAGTGGACAAGTTTGCCTTTACAATAAAGTAATACATGTAGAGAAAATTCCATATTAACACTCCTACTCACAGGATTTAACTGGTGAAAGGAGTTTTCTGGCGAGCTGTGAAGGAGACAAATGTTTCCCACGTGCCAACAGCGCTTTCACACTGGCAGTCTGCGATACACCAGTTTGGAGTGCTTTTAGCGGAGATGCAGACGCAGTGGAGGCTGCGGGTGGTTGTGCAGAAGCACTGGATGTTGCAGATGGAGGTGTAGGCTGACGTACACTGCTGCCCACAGCAGAAGCCTGTCTTTTCACTACATAGCTTTTGAAAATGGCCATGTTTGTGTTGGGCCTGGCATCTGCCTTAACCAGGTATCTGATGAGGGCTTTGGCCTCCTTGCTCTGGTCCTCATAAACATCCTTCATGGACCGGCCCTGGAAGTCACCAAACTCCACCATCAAGCAGCCCTGGTCTCCAACTGCCCGGGCTTCAGCTTGCATTTCTTGCTTCCTCTCGTACTTCTCCACTTCTTCTGCCATCTCTCTAATATAAGAGGTGTACTGTAGGAACAGTTGTTTATTTTGTGACAGGGGGGTTGTGTTCGCCGTCTCATTGGAAATGCTGAGTACCAAATAAACTGCGTACCCCAGCGAGTTTTCCAGGAGCCATCTGAATCTCTGACCCTGGTACTTCCCAAATTGAAGTTTGCAGTGAGCCAGTACTAAAAACTGGTCACTGGGGTCTCCACCATTTGAGCTGACAAAAGAACTGGCCTCTGCCAGCACCTGCTCCTTCGGTTTAGCCCTTCCAGACTCAACATTTTCAAGGCGATTCGCCTCTGGCGATGGCGCCATGAGGAGTCGCGATGATGTTGCCAATTGTCGGCGAAAAACGGGGTATGCGTACATTTTCTGAAATGAAAATCAGAAAGAGACTATTACCTCTAGCAACCTAAAAAATACCTGTATGTTTAGTGTGTAACAATAATTTAACAAGCTACACTTAACCATATTACAGTTTTTACTTATTTTATGAATCGTTTATTTATCCAGGAATGATTTAATTTTACACAGATCTTCAGGATGGTGTGACTTGAGTTGCTATGTCATTTCTAAGGGATCAGACTTACGGATTTTCCTAACTTTTCAGAAATCCCATAGACTTACATTGATTGAATGTTCTGCTGATTATGTTTTCTTTAAAATGTCAACTCTCAAACACACACACACACACACACACCCACACACACACAAACACACACACACACAGTCTATCACAGTCTACATTTATTCCACTCTACACTATTTAAAACTTTTAGTCTAGGCTTTCTTTTTTTAACAATGCGTTTGTTAACTTTCACAAATAAAAAAACAGCTTGTTTTTTGTTCACAAACTTTTCTTATTATTATTCTTCTGAGACTGTAACTCCTCACAAACTTTTACCTCATCAATTTGTTTTATCATTATGTTCATTCATAGCCAGAAAACATGACTGCATACAAAATCACACACATCATTGTAGACGATTAATTAGCAGACGGCGGATGATTTTAACTTATCTGATCGGTAGCGACATGTTTTTTTCTATATTAAAAATCGGAAAATGTATTCAATTAAATAATTAAGTAAAGCATAGTCTTACCTTTTGAAGGGATGACAATAACAGTGCAGCGGCAAGTGATAAGTCAAAGGTAAGGAACAGGAGAGAAACGCGATTGGTCCAAGTTAGCCAGAGGAGAGAAACGCGATTGGTCAAAAGTAAGCCCCAGAGACAACCGTGATTGGTCAAAAGTAAGCCCCAGAGACAAACGTGATTGGTCAAAAGTAAGCCCCAGAGACAAACGTGATTGGCTCATGTGGGCTTACTTTGGGCTTACTTTGGCGCAACCAGCGAGAAGCAGCAAGCGCGAAGGCCTCCATGCCATAACTCCCAGGCGCACCCCCTTGCTGTCCCCAAAGAATAAGAAGAGTCGACTGCAGTATGCCAAAAGTCATGTGGACAAACCACAGAAGTTTTGGGATAGTGTTCTGTGGACTGATGAAACAAAATTAGAACTGTTTGGGCCCATGGATCAACGCTATGTTTGGAGGAGGAAGAACAAGGCCTATGAAGAAAAGAACACCTTGCCTACTGTGAAGCATGGCGGGGGGTCAATCATGCTTTGGGGCTGTTTTGCTTCTGCAGGTACTGGGAAGCTTCAGCGTGTGCAAGGTACCATGAATTCTCTTCAGTACCAGGAGATATTGGATGACAATGTGATGCAGTCCGTCACAAACCTGAGGCTAGGAAGACGTTGGACCTTTCAACAGGACAATGATCCCAAGCATACCTCCAAGTCCACTAGAGCATGGTTGCAGATTAAAGGCTGGAACATTTTGAAGTGGCCATCGCAGTCACCAGACTTAAATCCGATTGAGAACCTCTGGTGGGACTTAAAGAAAGCAGTTGCAGTGCGCAAGCCGAAGAATGTGACTGAACTGGAGGCTTTTGCCCATGATGAATGGGCTAAGATACCCGTAGATCGCTGCAAGACACTTGTGTCAAGCTATGCTTCATGTTTAAAAGCTGTTGTAACTGTAAAAGGATGTTGTACTAAGTACTAAGATTGAATGTCACTTGGGGGTTGAATAAAACTGATAATGATGTGAGCTCAGAAAAGACATTTGTGGTTATTTCATTATAAATGTTATGTTATATTTGTCTGACCTACACGTGCCTCTTTGATTTAATTGTAAGCAGGATGACTGAATGATCATAATCAATGTCAAACCGACCAAAACAATCAATTTCAGTGGGGGTTGAATAATTTTGAACACAACTGTAATTGTTTGTGTGTATCATAAACGCATATTTTGCATACTGAGCAGTGTAAGTGAACAAAACACAGTAGTGTTAAGTACAATCTGTAAAAGGATAGTGTTACGGTGTTAGTCTGACATTGCACTATGTCAATGTTGTGAAGTTCTGGTAAAGTTTCATTTTGTGACTTTAATATCTATGTTTTATATTTTGGTTAAGCCAATTCCAGAATGAATGTTAAAAAAATCTTGGTAGACCTGATTTTCATAGTGAGGAACTTATACAGAAATAGGTAAAAACTTATGCAGAATTGTCATGATGCAGCAGACCTATGTGTGTAACATAACAGTTCATATTGATTATTTTAATTATCAATATGTATATTTATGTATTTTATACTATTCTTAATTGATATTACATTGATATCATATTGTTTTGTTTCAGGACAATAATGGTGAAGTTAATCAACCTTGCAGAGCACAAAGTAATCTAATTATCAAAGGGGGGATCTCCAGATACTCCAGATATCCATATTCAGCTCAACATCACACTTTACATGCAAGCATACCAGACCACACACAAACATTATATAAATAACATAACTCTTCACTGTTATCAAACGCACATACAACACCACAAATATAAAAAACCTGTAAAATCCACTTTCCGCATGTTGATGGTTACTGTTGTTAAAATGTTGTCATTACGTCTGTTGTTTAGTATTGTTTATTTGTTTTTGTTGTACAATGAAATTTAAATTTCTGAACTGCTGTATGTTTCATGTTTAAAATCATTCAGTGAAAAAATAAAGCTTTTAAAATTTCACAGCTGTCCATTGTTTCTGTATTTTAGGTGTTAAGAACATAAAATTATTAATCTAATTTTATCACGAGGGTAAACTAGACCTTTTTGGTAGAAACAACACAAATGTGTTAGTAAAAACAACTTAAAATTGTGAGTCAAACCAACCTAAAAAATCTAGCAAAATCCCTCGCTAAGGAATAGGATTAGGGTTACTTAAAAATTTAAGCAATACCTACGAAAGAAATGAAGATAATGCTGCTTAAAATTTCACGTAGAACTGGCTTAAAAAATTGGTCGCAAAAATGATGCACTATATTTGGAAAGTAACTTCAGCGTAATTTCTTTTTCAGTGTATGAAAAACATGTGGGCACAATGTAATAAATGATTTTGTGTCGTAGTAGATTTCATGAAATTAATCGAGTTAACTTTTTTTAACCGAAATTTAAGTTAAAATTATAGAAATATCTTGGAATTCTAAATGCACAAATAATTGAGTGAATTCAACTTAATTTTGTTCAACCTACTTAAACTTGTATAAAGGATCTTTACTTAATTAATTAATTTGTGGTGGAACTACATTAATTATTTAAGTTAATTTCCCTAACTGAGCAGTAAATTTAGAGTTCCCAGCATGCTCTGTGTAAGCACTCGTATCTTCAGGATCCATGTGCAGCTTTATTAAAACCAAAGTTGTACAAGCAGAGTCAATCACCAGCAAACACAATATCAAAGGCAAGACAGTTCGTAATCCAATAGCAGGCATGGGTCGGGGCAGGCAGCAGACAAACTTAATATCCAGTAACAGGCGTAAGTCCAGGGACAGGCAGCAAACATTTACGAACGGTATAGACAGTCCAAGGAAATACACAGGAAGGTAGGTTATAGGAAGTACCGCTCAGAAATGTTAATCGGGGCCAAACAAGACTTCACAAAGATCCAAGGAAGGAGCCTGACAAAAATGACAAAAATTAACCCAAAATGAAGTTCAGGTGTGCAAGTAATCAGCAGCAGGCATGTGGGAAATGGAGTCCTAATAGGTTCAATATTCTGGGGAGGGAGCCCCCTGGTGTCGAACCGAAGAGTCTGCAGGAACCTTGTTCGTTAAGGAGCCCCCCCCTGAGAGCGGCTCCTGACGTGAGGAGGCAAATGACGCCGGGGTCTTCCACATGGTCGGGGTGCCGGTCTCTCCGGATGCGCTCTGTGAAACTCAGCAATGAGAGTGGAATCAAGTATATCTTCCTCATTAACCCAGGAGTGCTCCTCCGGCCCATACCCCTCCCAATCCAACATATATTGTAGGATTCTTCCCCGGCGCCTGGAATCGAGAAGGTCGTGGACCTGATACGCCTCCTCGCCTTCCACTAGGATGGGTGGGGGACCCCGAACACTGGTCTGATCCTCCTCTCCCGCTCTCGGACCACCAGCGGGTTTCAGGAGTGAGACATGAAACGTAGGAGAGATCCGACAATTAGATGGCAATTCAAGACGAAAAGAAACTGGTGTAATTTGTCTGATAATTTTGAAAGGACCCACATACCTGGGCCTGAGTTTCTTAAGCGGCAACCTGAGACGAATATCTCCAGTGGAGAGCCAGACCCATTGACCTGGAGTATATACTGGATTGGGAAGGCGATGATGATCGGCTTGCATCTTCTGTCTCCTGACAGCATGTAGAAGGTGCGTATGAGCATGATCCCAGATCTCCTCACTTCTATGAAGCCAGCTATTAACAGCAGGTAACTCAGTGGGATCCCATTGCATGATTCAACATTCCTTCAATGAGATGAGCGGGTTATGTTGACCTAACCAAGGTAAATCAAGAACAATGTGGTTGTGAGTTGATGTGATGACGTAGAACTGTATAGTCTTAGTGTGCGTAGTCTCGGTTAGCAGTTGTAAATCGATGCTGACATGCGCAATCTTTCCATCTCCGAGTGGGCATCCGTCTAGTGGCTCCACTGACAAATGAGAAGTACAGCCAGTTAACGGAAGTCGATGGCGTTTCACAAATTCTTGTGATATGAAATTTCCTGCTGCCACAGAATCAACTAAGGCTGATGAGACGATCTCTCTGCTCTCTACTTTCAACATTACAGACACTTTCATACAAGAGTTAGGTGAGTGTAACCAAGCTGCATATGTTCTGCTGGAGGTGTAGAAAGAGGGTTGAAAGTACTGGATGTTTTCGCTCGGATCGGACGACGTGAACGAATGAGATTGTCAATCTGTATTGCGAGATCAATGAACTGACTAAGTGTTCTTCGCTCGTCTCTACAGGCTAGTTCAGCTAGAAGTTCCAGACTGTGCCCTATACGAAAAAGTAGTTTTAATGTGCTCTCCAACCGGTCGGTTTGAACTGCCAACGTGCAAAATGTTAAAGCATACTCAGCGGCCGTGTTCTTTCACTGGCATAGATCAAGCAGCCGGTCATCCGCACCCTTGCCTCCTTCAAAATTTTCAAAAATCTCTCTGAACTGCAGCAGGAAGTTTTCAAATGTAGGAAAGGCTGTACCATCATCCTCCAGACCGTCGTCAAGCATTCTAAAGCCTTGCCCTTGAGAACTGAAAAGACTAGTGAAATCTGTGTGTGATGAATACTTCAGTGGTTGTTGGTTGATAAACAATGAGCACTGTAATAAAAATCCCTTACATTTACTTGTGTCGCCGTCAAATTTATCAGTCAAAGCCAGGCGAAGGGTTGACAAGATGGCAGTACTTGAGATGATGTCTGATTATCTCTTGTGATTGAACGGGTACTGGGTTTGTTAGCGTTAATCTCAGCGTTTGAAGTGTCCTGACAAGCTCCTTCGTTATTGTGGTTAGATGATTCAGCTGGTGATGATGGATGGTGAGTTGGTTTGCCTGGACGGATAAATCTATTGTAGGGACTGGATCATTGAGAGGAGGACCATAAACTCCCCCACTCTCATTTCTGTCCTGGTTTCTTGATTATTCATTAAAAAACCTTAGCAAAACCCGGCTCCAGAGGTCGGGTTGTAGGTTTTGTTATTTCACTGATAACCCTTTGGTTACCCTGTGGGATATTTATGACTCCTAAGGTTCAAAGCATTGGTGAGGCGAACCAGAGAAATTTCTCTGACAATAGGAACTTATGTGTCTTTAACTGTTAGATATACATGTTTAATTGAGGCGTGCTTTGTATTCGTACACCTGAAAGAAACATAACTTGATGCAATTCAAACCTGTCCATTTTTGATATCCAAATGTTTCTTTTTACAATTCCTCATTGTTGATACATATTGTTTGACCATAGAACACATTACAATTATTATGTTATAATTTGGACTGGTATCTTGTAAAGTTACTTACAGGTCATAAGATGCAAATTAGATGTTGAGTGGACAAAGAATCTCTTCCCCCACTCAACTTTGACTGGCCGACTCAAACTCTGAGGGCATGCCCTTCATGAAGTTTAACGTCGACCGGGACACAGTTTTTTTTCTTCTCCTTTGCTCTCTTCCTGAATCAGTCAGTTTTAAACTTCATCAAGTCGCATTGTTTGACCTTTCCTCTCACCTCCCCCTTTCGGGAACAATGGATTCTGCTGCCACGCACACCTCGACGAGCCACGCGGCTGGTCATGAGGGCCGAGGCTCGCAACTTTCAACATGGCACGCAACTTTCAGCAGGACCGCAACTTTCAGCAGGACCGCGTTCTGAAAATAATTTCCATCACTCCAAGCGCATACGAGTACATCCAGCAAAGAGCTTTGCAAGTATTCCGTTTCTATAAAATAGCTGCGTTAAGTGTGTGCCTCTTGATGATTTTAATGATGTTCAGAAATCGTTGCCATCCCAGCTAGCAAAAGTTTGTTATAAGAACGTTCCATTAGAGGTAAGGGACAAGACACCTACTCAAGGAAACACTGATCAACATGATGGTCACTTTTGTTAGCTGGTAACGTTCTAAAAACATAACAAAAACCAGACATTTTGAATGTTTTTAAAACGTTTTCAAAAACACGAAAAAACTCTAAGGAACGTTCTTATAACTTCTGCTAGCTGGGTATGCTATGGTGAAACCTTTGTTGAAAAAAACAAATCTTGACAAAACTGTTTTATCAAATTTTAGGCCAATCTCAAATTTACCCTTTATCTCAATAGTTTTAGAGATAGCTGTGTCAGAACAGTCATTGAGTTTCTTGGAAACAAATAATACTTTTGAAATATTCCAGTCTGGTTTCAAGAAGAACCATAATACTGAGTCTGCTCTCTTAAGAGTATTACATGACATTCTAGTACTTGTGGACAGTTGATCATGGTATTCTTATATCACGGCTTGAGAAATATTTGGGCATCCAAGCATGGGCGTAAATCTCATTTAACAATAGGGGGGGACAATACATATAAAATTTCTCAAGAGCAATTTTTGAAGGGGACACAAATAACACAGTCAAAATTGTACTTACTACGACACTAAGAGACAATATGCATGAGGTTTATAGGCGTTTCATGCAGACTTTATTATAACTGAACTGAACTGTGAACAATAAAGGTTTTTCCATTTATATATATATTTTGTCTTTGTTGTGAAGACAGTAATTACCCATGATACTACATGTTGACATTGAGTCACTTTTTTAAACAGTTTTAAAATGTAATCCTGATTTATACTGCAACATTGTTTGACAAAGTAACCGTACATCGACATTAATCAGTGGTTGTTATTTTCCCCTGTAGTGTCCAATCTCCGATAACAAATTTTTTCATGTTCGTGTACCCAAACAAACTTAAATTCTGTGTTGTACTCGTTGATAAATCGCCCGAGTTTCAGTAAACTGAATGTTTAGTTTATCCGCCGCGCACATACTGCACACAATAGAGGCAGAGGAAACGATCCTCTCCCACTGAATGAAAGCTGTGCACCTTTTGTAGACTTTAGTGCCAACATCACAAATCTGTAACCGGTATGTTCGCGGCTGTGTGTGACACGGGACTTGAATGGCGGGATCGGTGGCTAAGTGTTGCGGTTAATGTTCAAATCATGCCAGGTCGCTTAAAATATAACAATGAATGCGAAACGGCTTCGGCGTGTTAGTTGCAGTGTGTGAAGTCCTATGTAACAAGCTAACGTTAACTAGCTAAGTAACGTATTAATCGCTAATATAGCAGATTCATAAAAAAAATACATCGGTAATCAGCATTTTTTTAAACAACTAATTTATTAATGAATCAGCATGAACTACATTAAAGTGAATCACTTCATTTAAAGTGAATAAAATATCCTTCTTACTGGAGTTCAACAACCACTGATGAACTGAGCCGCATAAATGATTTGAATGTGTTGCGCAATGCGCAGGTGAGATTAACGTGGATAGCAGGCATTGGGCCAAACCATTGTGAGAGGCAGGGGGAACTCAACAGTTTATAAATTTAAAACGCAATTTTTGCTTTTGTATTTTCTACTAATTACACAATTAGATTAGATAAACATAAATATATTTATGACAATAGCGAACTTAATTGATCGAGGGGGGGACAACCCTCGGATGGAGGGGGACATGTCCCCTCCGTCCCCCCCGGGATTTACGCCCATGCATCCAAGGATGTGCTTTAAACTGGTTCAGATCCTTTCTTAGCAATAGTTCATTTTCAGTGGGTATTGGCCAAGCTGTCTCATCAGTAGCCCCTCTTACCTCAGGAGTTCCTCGGGGCTCCATCTCAGCTCCCTTACTGTTTTCACTAAACATGCTACCATTAGGGTCAATTTTTAGGAAGCATGGAGTATCTTTTCATTTTCATGCAGATGACACTCAAATCTATTTTCCCTTAAAAGACAATGAAAAGAAGGGTATAGAAACATTGCTTGCATGCTTAGCAAATGTAAGATCTTGGATGTAAAATACTTTTCTGCATTTAAATGATGGAAAAACTATGTTGGACTGCCTAAATCCTGTCACGTACGGAAGGACAGAACCCAAGCGCAGGCAGCAATGAAGGGGTAAACAGAATATTTATTAGGTAACAAAATATTAAACCCACGATGGGGCAAACAAGAAACTAAAACGAGACTCACAAACAGAAAACTTCCCTCGAGGGGGCAAAACAAAAGGTCCAGGATAATCTAAATGATATATCCAAACACACAAAAAAAATGAACAAGGCAATCCAAACACAAAGAGGTGAGATAATAATTAATTGAAACGTAACGCCGCTAGCATAGTATTAGCGTATTAGCTTGCCTTCTGTTTACACTGTGGAATATAATCTCCCTCTATTTGTCTTGTTCAATTCAATTCAAGTTTATTTATATTAAAAACAGAAAAGTTAAAACACAGCACAATGCATGGTATTTATACAACGAGTAAGATCATTCTAATAAATAATATCTAATTTCTAATTAAATAAATAAATGAATGAATGCAGTCTCCCGGTGAGCAGGCCAACACTGCCCTGCTGTGGCGAGGAACCCGAACTCCAATGATTGATTAATTGAAAAAAAAAACTTGGGAGAAACCAGGCTCAACCGGGAGGGCCAGATCCCCTCTGACGTGTCATAGCTGCACTTAAACTGGTGATATGTGATTTTAGTTTAGCATTTAATACCAAATATTGTAACTTCAGCATTAATAAGACAAATAGTCCGTATTTGCTCTTGGTTGGGGATGTAGTGGTCTGAGATGGGATGGTCTGATGGTCATATTTCTCTTGGCTGGTGGTGGAATTGCCTTAGATGGAGCTGGGATGGTCAGTCAGTCTGCAGCTGTAGCTGGCGTAATCTCAAATTGGGGATGGGCATCTATCGGTCATCTGGACATGGTGGAACTTCTTCCTACCTCGGGATGGGCATCCCGAGGCAGAGGCGGAAAGAGAATAAAGAGAATAATTAGCGTAGCTGCTGTTCATTAACTATGCATTAAGTGAAAGCTTGGCTGAAAAGATGTGTCTATGAGTCAAATTTAAATGTGAAGGCTAATCGTAAATTCAGTAAGATTGTTATTCACGTCGGCACAAATGATGTTAGACTTCATCAATCGGAGATCACTAAAGATAATATTAAAGAGGTGTGTGAGCTCGCAAGCACGATGTCAGACACTGTTAAATTCTCTGGCCCCCTCACTAATTACAGGGGTGATGAGATTTATCTTGTTTTTAAGATCGTTGACGATCTTGACATTACTATTGAAAAATTTTACTCTACCTTCTTGGAAACATTAGACACAGTTGCTCCTCTGCGTTTAAAAAAGATTAAAAATGGCAGCCCAACACCGTGGTATAATGAACACACTCAGGCTATAAAGAAAGCGTCCCGGAAAATGGAGCGGAACTTTAAGAAAACAAATTTTGAGGTATTTCGTATAGCATGGAAGGATAGTACTCGAAAATACAGGAATGGCAAAAAAACATCTAGATCCGCCTACTTTTCATCTCTAATAGAAGAAAACCATCACAACCCTAGGTTTTTATTGAACACCGTGGCTAAGTTAACAAAAAATAAGTCGTCAGCGACTTTAGATTCTGATTATCAGCATAACAGTGATGAATTTATGAACTACTTGACTTGTAAAATCCAAGATATAAGAGAAAAAATTATAACGATGCAACCAGAAGTGAAACCTGCTGAACAAACTAACTACAAGCACCCCTAAGGAGAAATTGCAATTATTTTCTACAGTTGATCACGATGAACTCTCTAAAATCATTAGATTATCCAAATCAACAACATGCGTGCTAGACCCTATACCTACAAAACTACTGAAAGAAATGCTCCCGGAAATTGTAGATCCTCTTCTTAGTATTATTAACTCATCTTTGATTTTAGGACATGTGCCTAAAGCATTTAAGGTGGCTGTTATAAGGCCCCTTGTCAAAAAACCCAAGCTCGACCCAAGAGAACTAGGGAATTACAGGCCTATATTGAATTTACCTTTTATATCTAAAGTTCTGGAAAAAGTAGTTTCAACTCAGTTATGCTCCTTCCTCCAAAGGAATGACATTAATGAAGAATTCCAGTCTGGATTTCGAGCATGTCACAGTACAGAGACTGCTTTGATCAGAGTTACAAATTATCTGCTTTTAGCGTCTGACCGTGGCTGAATTTCGTTATTGGTGCCGCTAGATCTTAGTGCTGCATTTGACACCATTGACCACAGCATACTCCTGCATAGACTCGAAAATAACGTCGGCATTAACGGAATGGCATTTAAATGGTTTAAGTCTTATTTATCTGACCGTTTTCAATTTGTAGCAATAAATAATGAGGTGTCCCGCAAATCGCAAGTCCTGTACGGTGTACCACAGGGCTCAGTCTTAGGGCCTCTGCTCTTCGCATTATATATGCTACCTCTAGGAGATATAATAAAGAGATACCGAATTAGCTTTCACTGTTATGCTGATGATACTCAACTTTATATTTCCTCGAAACCTCATGAAACCCAGCAGTTCCATCGGATAAAGGAATGCATAGTTGATTTAAAAAACTGGATGAGTAACAATTTTTTACTACTGAACTCGGACAAAACAGAAGTGTTACTTACTGGAGCGAAAACCGCCATACGTAAAAACCAAGAATACTGCTAAACTATTAACGGATGCTCCATAAAATCCTCGTCGTAAATTAAGAATCTTGGCGTTGTACTCTATAGTAATCTGTCATTTGAGAGCCATGTCGCCAACACCTGTAAAATTGCATTTTTCCATTTTAAGAATATATCTAAACTACGTCATATGCTGTCACTGTCAGATGCAGAGAAATTAAATCATGCATTCATGACTTTAAGACTAGATTACTCTAATGAACTTAGGGCCCTAAGACTTTAGAATTTTAGAAGTTAGACATAATTAATAGTCCGTTTAATATTTGATCTGTGGTTCTCTCTCCTTTCTCTCAAATGTGTGCTTTCACTGTGCATGTGTGCGAGTGTGTTTGCGTCTATGTGAATGTGTGTAAGTATGTATGCATATTCTGCGTGTGGAGCATTTGTATGTCTGTCTTTTGTTGTTTTCACCTTTTTCTTGTTTTTACAGGTCTATGCCTTTAGTTGTTTTTCTTGTGTCTCATGTACAGCTGCTTTGTAACAATGAAAATTGTTAAAAGCGCTATATAAATAAAGTTGAGTTGAGAAATGAGACTGGAGGGAAGATGAATAAACAGGTGGGGGAGATGAAGCTCTAATGAGATGCTGACGGAGAAACGAGGGGGCGGAGCTACACGGAAGACAGGGGGACACGCGGCGAAATGTCAAAACAAACCATCACGTGTCTCCACACAAGACGAAACACACACACATGACATGATATTGTCACGGCCCTGTCCCCAAGGCATGAAAACTCAGGACAGGACCGTGACAGTACCCCCACTCCAAGGAGCGATCTCTGAACGGCCCAAAGGGAAAAAAAATCAGCGGGACAAAATAGACAAGAACGAAGACAGACAGGACACAGACAAAACAGAACATACTAGGGACAGGCTGAAAAAACAATGAAGGGATTGGGGTTGGACAATAAGAAAAACATCAACGGGAAGGGAGGGGTGGGAATGGTTTGGACAAAACTTGGAGTGCTAAACTGGGGTGGGACATGAGGATAAGACTTAGGAGGGAACGAGGGCTGCTTCTTAGGGCGAAGCCGGGGCTTGGGACGGGCCGGACAGGAAGGGACAGGCAAGGCTGGGGTAGGCTGGGAGAAACACGGCTGGACAGGGATAGGCGCTGGCTGGAATGCCGGCTGGGCATGACTGGGAACCGGCTGCAAGGCCGGAGGAACAAGGCTTGTCGCTGGCTGGACTGCCGGCTGCTGGACCGGACTGGACGCCGGCTGGACTGCCGGCTGCTGGACCGGACTGGACGCTGCTGCAGAGGCTGTTGCTGTGGCAATGCGACCTTCTATGCTTGAAATGGACGTGCTGGTCTCTGCCAGGGTAGTCGCTGCGGCAATGCTGGCTTTCCATGCTTGGGATGGAAGTACTGACCTGTGCTGAGGCAGTCGCTGAGGCAATGCTATCTTTCCACGCTTGGGATGGAAGTGCTGACATCTGCTAAGGCGGTCGCTGCAGCTATGCTAGGTTTTTTACACATTTGGGATGGAAGTGCGGGCCTCTGCCGAGGCGGTCGCTGCTCCAATGTTGGCTCTTGCTGTCGAGTCTGCTGCTGTTTCCTGAATTGAAGGTAAACTAGGAGGGTCTGATAAGGTTAAATCGGTGAGTGGAGATTGAATATGTAGATGAAACGTCCTCTCCTGGTTTGGTCCGTCTTGCTCTGTTTAATGGAGAATGATATCGTCTCTGAATCGAGTACTGACAGGTCCGATACCGTTGGTTGTGTTAGGGGGTTGAAGATGGATGTGATGGAAATTTCCGAACACCTTAGAAAGCCGAAGAATGCTAGGATAAACATAGTGTCGAGTGTGAGATCGACGTGTTTGGTCAATATATCCAGGGTTATAGGTTGCCTTAAACTCTGGCGAGCAGGCTTAGTGGACTCCACTCATGTAACCTTTAATTGAGCTGGAGATTTTTTGAAGCGTTTCGGAAGGAGATGTAGTAGGTGATGGTGAGGACAGAAAAATCGGGAAAGGGAATGTTGAACGCCTGGTGAAAAGACTTGAAGCTTTTCCATGCAGTGAGATAAGATTGGAGGGTCCCGACGAAGATGGCATGGATGAAAGAGTTTAGAGAAGCTTCGAGGAGTGTTTGTAGGGGGTGGTTAACCGGAATATCAGCTCTGAATAGGGAGGTACCGGTGTTAGCAAAGGGTCTGCTTCGGGTGCCAGCAGCCTGAACTTCTGTCAAGATCGGAGATCTGATGTTCCCCGAAACTGGAGGAGGTTCTAACGCTGGTGCATTAACCGGTATTGACATTGCTGTCGCCGTGGCAAATGAGAAGTTTGATCGGCTCTGTGGAAGAGAGAAAAGGGGGGGATGGGGGCCACTTGAGAGGCTAGCAGAGTCATGCTCGCGCTAGCGGTGAGTTCTAAGGGGGCAGGGAAATGGCCGAGAACCGGCACCTGCATCGCTAGCTGAGGCAGCCTCACGCTAGTGGTCGACAGAGGCGCCGTGGGTAAAGAGCCAGGGGCGGGGAATGGGTGAGAAAGCACCGGAGCACCGGGTGCTTGCGAGCTTATGTTGCCTGGGTAACTAGCATTGTCAGCTGATGGTGAGGCGTTGTTGGGAGACGTGTGCTGGGATGCGGAGTGAGAGACAAGCTGCTTGAAGCTCCCAACTGAGGGGTCCATAGCATTCGGGGAATCTGTGGCGCTACCCACGCTCGGCGATGGCCTGCTACTGCAACCTAACGATCGTAGGCTCTTTCTTGTGAGGGAATAACGACATGTGCAGCCGGAATCTGATGCAGAAAGTCTGACTTGTTTGTTTCTGACCAGGGACTTCCTGAGAGCCCATATGGCTGGCAGGCATGCGATGATGTTGAGTGTTGCATGGCGAGGTTTGTGAATGTATAATGTCTCTGAAACCTAGGGAACGCACAAGGTCTGTTTGCAAAAGTTTAAACGATCATTACGAGTTTACGTCAATAGTGATGAAGTCACTGTAATTGATACCTCTGCTTGCAGATGGAGTTAATCCAGAGTGTGCGTGATGCTTAGCTGTGGAGGGTGAGCATGTTAAGGACACCCCAATAAATCGGCTGTTTTAACTTCAAATTGCTGTGCACACTGTATGGGTTGAACACAATTAATTATTTCGGAGTCAACGTAGCAGCTGGGGTTTTGATTCCAAGATGCGGTTGTGTTCATGTAGAGAGACAACGGAGATCTTGCAGTGAAGCAACCAGTAAATATGCTCAGGCGTGCTGCTCTTTGTCTAACTTAAAGTAACAGCGGCAAGCAGACCTTGTTAGAGCATGTACGATTTAAAACGTGATGACTGTATGGATGCATAAACATGAAAACAAGCGCATTTTAGCTGTTCTTCAAAAGTGACTGCTGGGGTACAGTTTACTAGGTTTAGTTCACTCATTACAAAGTCTTGTTGTCTGCCCAACAGATACAGAAAATAAGTCATTGAATCAACTCAACTCAACTTTATTTATATAGCGCTTTTTACAATTTTCATTGTTACAAAGCAGCTGTACATGAGACACATTTAATACAAGTATGAATTCTAAAGCAGCCCCCCCGGCCAGGCAGATAGTGCAAAACAATATGCAAACGGTGGTGAGGAACCCAAAACTCCCATCGAGAAAAAAACCCTCAGGGGAACCCAGGCCCAACCAGGGGATTCCAGTTCCCCTCTGGCAAAAGCTGCTGCCTCTGCACAAGCTCAACAGTGCTTGCACAACAAGGCTTAGTAAAAATATAAAAATTAAGGATTAAAGATTATCATTAACAATCTAATAGCATTTGAAATGTTGTAGGAAAAACAAAGTTGTCGCGTCCTTTATCCAGCTCTATCCTCTTAGCACTTGTCAGGTCACCGCTTCCCATTCTCAGCTCTGCCATCAGGTCTGGGCATGAACTGCATCCTGCGGTAACCTTGGAACAAAGAGACAAGACTGGCTGAGAGTAGAGTACTGTTCTGCACTCTTTGATGCAACAAGTACATCATTTGTTGTTGGATGTGTTCCTGGTTCCGGTTGATCTAAATAATGCAGCCTAAATCCTCTGAGGATTAATATTATGGAGGTGTAGTGTATGCAAGATTAAAAAGATGAGTCTTTAGTCTAGATTTAAACTGACAGAGTGTGTCTGCCTCCCGGACCGTGCAGGGAAGAATATTCCAAAGTTTAGGCGCTAGATAAGAAAACGATCTACCACCTGCGCTTGATTTTGACATTCTAGGTATTACCAACTGACAGGACCCCTTAGAGCGTAATGTACGTGGAGGTCTGTAATACAATAGAAGTTCATTCAAATACTGCGGCGCTAGACCATGTAGGGCTTTATAGGTAATAAGCAAGATCTTAAAGTTAATGCGATGCTTTATAGGTAACCAGTGCAAGGTTGACAGAACCGGGGTTATATGCTCATACTTTTTTGTACGTGTAAGAACTCGAGCTGCCGCGTTTTGAACCAGTTGCAGTTTTTGTAATAGGCCCGCAGGGCAACCACCTAGAAGTGCATTACAGTAATCTAGTCTTGATGTCATGAATGCATGAATTAATTTCTCTGCATCTGAAAGTGACAGCATATGACGTAATTTAGATATATTCTTAAGATGGAAAAATGCAATTTTACAGGTGTTTGCGACATGGCTTTCAAATGAGAGAGTACTGTCGAATACAACGCCAAGTATAAATATATTATATTATATTGAGTATAAATATGAAGCAGAACTAAAGTGCATAGCTAGTCCGATATTACGTGATGACGTCACTGTCATTGTCCCTGTAAAATAAACAATAAAGTAAGTGCACTCGTGCCGGCCATCGATATACCATTCTTGACCGCAGCCGAGGCAACGGCATGACGGTGGATAAAACTAAATGTATGTAGCCGCTATCGCCACTCGTCACGACTCAGTTGATGGAAAGTCTCTAGGGCAGCACAACCTGATCACCAGGTTCCTAAGAAGCGCGAGAGGGCTCCACACGGGGTATAGCCACCTCCTGGGCACTGGCCAGAGGCGCCTCTCTGGCAGACATTTGTAGAGCACCCCCTGGGGGTCGGCTGGGCAGAGCAGCCTTCCCCCTTAGGCCGGGAGAACATATGATCTATCACAGATAGTTCTAACCGGACCTAGTTCTACCGGACGACTGTAACACCCCCTCTGTGGGCTGTTCCGTCTGATGTATCCTCATGAGATGGTTCCCACTCTAATACTCAGGTGGACCTCCTTTGCGGTTAACTACTCAGACCGCATGTCCCATGCGATCTCCCCCAATGGCGAGACCATATTTATATCCACTGTATTCCTCCCCCTGGGTAGGAAGTGGCCTAATTAAGGAAGTTGCGCTCACCCGGTGTAGACCCGATCTGGACGGCCTCTTGCCAGTAGAGAGCTAAGGCCTCCGTCCGTGAAAGGTTTCAGGTCAGGTTGTACCCATCTTTCTCCAAGAAAGCGCTGGGACCATCACACTGGAAGGTTACAGTTTCGCAAAAGCCTCTAGTTGCTTCGTTAGAGCTTTTGACACGATACAACGTTGTGGCGTTTCCCATGGGAACCCCATCTGTCGGCTCGACACAACGTTGTGTCCCTTATGCCACAACATGTATCGTCCTCTGCTGCAGTCGTGAGAGACTCTGAGCTCTTCAGAACAAAAGGTAGATGAATGCTGCACGCCATCTTCATTTTATACCTGATATCCGGGGCAGAGACCGGCATGCAAGTTTCATTAGCAAAATTCTATAGTAGTCAGAGTTGATAGGTTCTCAAGGGCGAACCCCCATCTGTCAGGTCGACACAACGTCTTGTTCCCTCCATCAGGGGGGTTACAGACGTAACCGCGATGTTAATAGAATAGACAGTTTAATCCTGTTGGTTAAGAGACCAAGGCCCATAGATTAATCCCATTCTGTTCATTTGCAGCATTTAACTGTACAGCCATTGGCGCCAGAAAAAATAACTTTTTACGCTGTGAAAAGCAGCTTGTGGCGATGGGGATTTTTAACTCATTCCACTTTTTCAAAACTGCTTGGTAATCAAGATCACGTCACAGCTTGTCTCTTCCCAGATAGCAACAAATTCTGTCTCAATTCTGGCATTTTGTTATTGTGGCAAGGGGGGCGTGGTGTGACGCGGTCTGAGCGGAGAGGGCGTGTCGGGAGAATGGCGTTGAGTAAGCAGATCAACGGTTTAGTGAAAACACCTGCTTCTCAATCTAGTAATTGGAGAGGAGACGCATTTAAGGCGCGATGGAGGAAGCAAAGGAGAGAGAGAAACCATGCTGGGAAAACGCGTGTCGGGAGCCAAAGAGAAACGGAGTGTGCAGGAATACCCAAAAGAAGGAATCTTCACCAAATAGAATTGTGTGTGTTTATGAATGAATGAGCGGGCGTGCAACCCGGAAGTATTGCAATACAGAGAATCTACGTTTTCCCAGCCACGCTGACCCCGCCTCCTTTCTTCCTTAGCTTAACGTATTATTACACGGGTGCCGAAACCCGGGAAGAAAGGAAGGGACCGCCACCACCATGCAGTCCTCGCACGGATCGCCATTTGCGGAGGTTATCAGCTCACTCGCCGGTCTCCACCAAGAACAACATCAGGCCCTGCTGAGTCTCAGAGAAGATCAGGAGAGACGCTTCCAGGCCCTCATCCAGACCCAGCAGGAGGACCGTGAGTCATTCCGGAGCTGGTTGAGCCAGGAGAAAGGCACGGCATCATCGGCTGCATCCCCGACGGTACCGCTGCATAAGATGGGAGCCAAGGACGAGCCGGAAGCCTTCCTGGATCTATTCGAGAGGTCCAAGGAACTATCCGGGTGGCAGCCGGACGCATGGGCAGCCCGCCTCATCCCCCTCCTGTCTGGAGAAGCCCAGATTGCCACCTAGCAGCTTCCGGTCGAGAACCTGATGAAGTACGCTGACCTCAAGAAGGCTATCTGGAGCTAGTGGGCCGGAGGCCAGAGCAGCATCGGCAGCGGTTCCACTCCCAGCCTTTTGCCTTTGCTCACCAGCTCCGGGATGCCTGCCGCAGATACCATCATCAACCAGGTGACACTGGAGCAGTTTGTGGCGAGGTTACCCAAGAAAACCACCCAATGGGTCCAGTGTCACCGCCCGACGGCGCTGGCCCAGGCCATCCAGCTGGCCGAGGACCAGTTGGTGGTTTGCCCAGGGGCCGCGTAGCCCTACCATTTGCCCAGGGGCCGCGTAGCCCTACCATCTCGCTCTCTCTCTTCCCCTATTGTCCCATCCCCTCTGTCAAACCTGTACCCTTTCCCAGGTCTCGGGGGAATTTTTACCGCGTCCGGCACCGCGGACTCGGCTCTTACCGGAGGTGGAACCACACGGACCCGTAAGGTCCCCGGAGGGAGCCCCAAATCGGCCGGGCAACGGTGCACATGCCTCTCCCCTTCTTTCAGCCTCTCCTTGCCAATTCAAATGTTACTGCTTTCAAATGCATAGAGACTGTGTCTGTCCCCCGAATAATACAACCAAATAATAATTTATTTAAAAGTCAGAAAAAAAATCGTATCATGATTAAACCAAAAGACAATATATTTAATGAGCAAAACCAACGCCTAAAGTTTGGGCTACTTAATATTAGATCACTAAATCCAAAGGCAGTTATTGTAAATGAAATGATCACAGATAACAGTTTTGATATACTTTGCCTTACTGAAACCTGGCTTAAGCCAAATGATTACTTCGGTCTAAATGAGTCTACTCCACCAAACTACGGTTATATTCATGAGCCACGTCCGGTTGGTCGAGGTGGTGGTGTCGCAACTATCTTTAGAGACTTTCTTACCGTTACTCAGAGAACAATGCTTACATTTAAATCATTTGAAATGCTTGCTTTGAACATAACAGTTCCAAACAAAAGTAAAAAATCATTGGTCTCTCTTACATTGGTTACTGTGTATAGACCCCCTGGGCCTTACACTAATTTTCTGATAGAGTTCGCAGACTTCTTATCGTATCTTTTGTTTAACGTTGATAAAGTACTGATTGCTGGAGATTTTAATATCTACGTAGATACTGCTAACGATCCATTAGCTGTGGCGTTTAAAGAACTAATAGACTCTTGTGGGGTAACACAATACATCAATAGTCCTACTCATCGCCTTAATCATACCCTAGACTTGATTATATCTCACGGAGCCGATCTAACCAATATCGATATTATACCTCAAAGCGACGATGTTTCAGATCACCATCTTATAACATGTACACTGCGCACTGCAGAAATCAGTTGTATATCTTGTTATCGACAGGGTAGAACAATCACCTCAACTACTAAAGATAGTTTCGTAAAGAACTTGCCAGATCTGACTCCTCTAATAACCTTTCCAACTAATATAGAATCGCTCGATGACATGACCAGGAACATGGGCACCATTTTCTCTAATGCATTAGAAGCGGTCGCACCTATGAAGTCAAAAAGGATTAATGAAAAGATCACAGCACCATGGTATAATAACACCACTCGCGCCCTAAAAAGAGAAACGAGTAAAGTGAAGCGAAAATGGAAACAAACCCAATTGGAGGTCTTTAAAATTGCATGGAAAGAGAGTGCAAGCTGTTACAAAAAGGCACTAAAAACAGCAAAAGCTGAGCACTTCCGTGACCTCATAGAAAATAACAAAAACAATCCAAGGTTTTTATTTAGTACAATTGCTAAACTAACAAACAAACAGACTCCACCTGACCTGGGTATTCCGCCGCACCTTGGTGGCAATGAATTCATGAAGTTTTTTACTGAGAAAATCGAAATAATACGAGACAACATAGCTAAAACCAAACCTCCAAGTGTGTCGGAAGAATTAGTTTCAACCGTCACCCAAAAAGAAAAGCTAGAGTGTTTTTCTCCTATAAATCAGGAAGATTTAATTAAAATTATTGCAACATCCAAACCGACGACATGCTTATTAGACCCCATTCCGACTACTTTATTAAAAGAGTTACTACCTACTGTAATTGAGCCCATTTGTAACATAATCAACTCGTCAAATAATCTAGGACATGTCCCAGGGCCCTTTAAGATGGCTGTAATTAAGCCTCTTATCAAAAAAACAAATTTAGACCCCAATGAACTTGGAAGCTATAGACCGATTTCAAATCTACCGTACTTGTCTAAAATACTAGAAAAAGTAGTGTCAACTCAACTGTGTACCTTCCTACAAAATAATGACATGAACGAAAAGTTTCAGTCTGGCTTTAGACCACAGCACTGAAACTGCGCTCGTTAGAATTACAAATGACCTCCTTATTGCTTCAGATAAAGGTAACATCTCACTCTTAGTCCTGCTTGACCTTAGTGCTGCTTTCGATACTGTAGACCATAAAATACTACTAGATCGTTTACACAATTATATCGGTATTCAGGGATAGGCACTGCAATGGTTCAGATCTTACTTAACAGACAGATATCAATACGTCCATTTAAATAGGAAATCGTCAAATCTTACGCAAGTAAATTACAGATTACCTCAGGGATCGGTTTTAGGACCCTTGCTTTTCTCCATATACATGCTGCCCCTCGGCAACATTATTAGAAAACATGGCATTAGCTTCCACTGTTATGCAGAAGATACTCAGCTATATATCTCATCAAGACCAGATGATTCCTTTCAGCTATCCAAACTGGCAGAGTGCATCGAGGACATAAAACATTGGATGACTCGTAATTTCCTCCTTTTAAACTCTAGCAAAACAGAAATATTACTTATAGCACCAAAATCAAGTAAACAGAATATCTCCGATTACAGCCTGCAAATTGAAAGCTGCACTGTTACTCCAACAAATACAGTTAAAGACCTAGGTGTTATATTAGACGGCAACCTGTCATTCAAAAATCACATCTCAAATATCACAAAAACAGCCTTCTTCCACCTTAGAAATGTTGCCAAATTACGAAATAGTTTATGTGTTGCAGACGCAGAAAAGCTCATTTATCCATTTGTGACCTCACAACTTGACTAGTGTAATGCTCTACTTAGTGGATGTCCTGTACCATCGATAAACAAACTACAGTTAGTTCAGAATGCAGCTGCCAGAGTTCTTACTAGGACAAGAAAATACGATCACATAACCCCAGTTTTATCATCGCTTCACTGGCTACCCATTAAGTATCGTATTGATTTTAAAATTCTTTTAATTACTTACAAAGCCTTGAACGGTTTAGCACCTACTTACTTAACCGAGCTTTTATCACGTTACAACCCATCACGCTCTCTAAGATCTCAAAATTTAGGACTTTTGACAACACCTAGAATAACAAAATCCACCAAAGGGGGACGAGCTTTCTCATACGTAGCACCTAAACTCTGGAATAAACTTCCTGATACTATTCGAGGGTCAGACACACTCTTCCAATTTAAATCTAGATTAAAGACACATCTTTTCAGCCAAGCTTTCACTTAATGCATAGTTAATGAACAGCAGCTTCGCTAATTATTCTCTTTATCCTCTTTCCGCCTCTGCCTATGCCCATCCCGAGGTAGGAAGAAGTTCCACCGTGTCCAGACGACCGACAGATGCCCATCCCCAATTTGAGATTATGCCAGCTACAGCTGCAGACTGACTGACCATCCCAGCTCCATCTAAGGCAGTTCCACCACCAGCCAAGAGAAATATGACCATCGGACCATCTCAGCTCAGACCACTACATCCCCAACCAAGAGCAAAGACGAATTATTTGTCTTATTAATGCTGAAGTTACAATATTTGGTATTAAATGCTAAACTTAAATCACATGTCACCAGTTTGAGTGCAGCTATGACACGTCAGAGGGGATCTGGCCCTCCCGGTTGAGCCTGGTTTCTCACGAGGTTTTTTTTCTCCATTAATCAATCATTGGAGTTTGGGTTCCTCGCCACAGCAGGGCAGTGTTGGCCTGCTCACCGGGAGACTGCTTTCATTCATTTATTTATTTATTTAGAAATGAGATATTATTTATTAGAATGATCTTACTCGTTGTATAAATACCATGCACTGTACTGTGTTTTAACTTTTCTGTTTTTCCTGTTTGCCCCTGTAAAGATGCTTTGAAACAATACACATTGTGAAAAGCGCTATATAAATAAATAAACTTAAACATAAACTTAACTCCTGGGCCGGCCTGTTGGCGTTGTGGGGACCCCGGACATTTTATCGACCGTTGTCCTAGGATGGAGGTCGGTATGATGATCCGGGTTCCCGACAACACTCAGGCTGCCCTCGGTCAGGACGGGTTGTACCAAATACCTGTGAGTATTGGGGGGGTACACATCAGGCGTTGGTGGATTCAGGATGTAACCAAACCTCAATCCACCAAAGCCTGATTCAATTCGGGGCAATGGATACGAGCCGCAGGGTTAAGGTAAGGTTTGTACACGGGGATGTTGTGAATTACCCATTGGTGCTGCTGACCATAAAATTTCGGGGACAAAAACATAGGATAGAGGTGGCTGTTAACGAGCACCTCCGACATCCGCTAATTTTGGGGACGAATTGGCTGTTGTTTTCGATATTACTGGGACAGTTATGTGCGGATGTTTCCGGGCACAACCAAGTGCGATGGGGAGGGGCGGACACGCAGGTGGGAGAGGTTAAGCCGGGTCCTCTGATGATGGTTCCAGAGGAACGGAGCGCTGTGGAGAGAAGAAATCTCTCCCAGGGCGATGATTTTCCTCTCAGGACGAATCGTCAAACATGCATTTAACCAGGTCCGTACCATTGACGGACAACTTCTCCACCCTACATAACCGTTATCCTACCCATATTTCGCTATTTTAAAAGATCGGTTGTATCGAGTGACCCAGGATACTCAGTCAAAACAAGATACAACCCAATTAGTCATCCCCAAAAGACATCATTGTAATCCAATGGCGGGGAACCTGGGACAAGCCGCAACTGTAAATCGCCTAATGACCCCTTTTTTTTGGCCGGGCATTCATGAGAATGTGCGCAGGTGGTGCACGTCGTGTCCTGAATGCCAGCTGGTAAACCCACCGGCCACCCCAAGGGCACCCTTATGCCCGCTTTACCTTATTCAGTTGCCCTTCGAGCGAATTGGTATGGACCTGATCGGGCCGTTAGAGCGATCCGCACAAGGGCAACGATTTGCATTGGTCATTGTGGACTATGCAACCCGATACCCTGAGGCAGTGGCGTTGCGCAATATCTCAGCAACCAGTGTTGCGGACGCCCTGTTTCGATTAATCTCCCGTCTGGGAATCCCTAAAGAGATTCTCACAGACCAAGGCATGGCGTTTATGTCACGGACACTCCGCAAACTGTACGGATTATTTGGGATTAAGACGATTCGCACCAGCGTCTACCACCCACAAACAGATGGGCTGGTCGAACGTTTTAATCGTACATTAAACACCATGATCCGGAAATTTGTACACCAAAATTGGGATAAGTGGCTGGAACCCCTGTTATTTGCGAGGTCCCCCAAGCCTCCACGGGGTTTTCCCCTTTAGAGCTAATCTATGGTCGTCAGCCTCGCGGGGTTTTAGACGTATTAAGAGAATCTTGGGAGGACGGGCCTTCTGCGAGTAAAAACCAAATTCAATATGTCCTGGACCTGCGAGCAAAACTCCATACAATGGGGCGGCTCTCTATGGAGAATTTGTTACAGGCCCAGGACAGACAGAGCCGACATTATAACCGGGCTGCCAGGCTACGTAAATTTTCACCGGGAGAGAAAGTGCTTGTATTACTCCCAACGTCCAGTTCTAAACTACTCGCCAAGTGGCAAGGACCATTTGAGGTCACACGACGAATAGGAGATCTCAATTATGAGGTAGTACGATCCGACAGGAGCGGGGCACATAAGATTTATCACCTCAACCTCCTCAAAAAGTGGAGTGAGGCGAACAACGTGATGCTGGCGACGACAGTGAGTAGAGTAGATGATCTTGGGCCAGAAGTGACCACCAAAGTGCAATCCCTCGCTCCAGGGGGAGATCATCTCTCGTCCTCCCAGCTCACAGATGTTGTGAAATTGCAGGCAGAATTTGCAGATGTGTTCTCGCCCCTGCCCGGCCGCACGAATCTCATAGAGCACCACATTGAGACTAAACCGGGTGCGATAGTGCGCAGTCATCCATATAGGTTACCTGAACACAAAAAAAATTGTGGTTCAGAAGGAATTAGAAGCTATGCTGGACATGGGAGTAATAGAAGAGTCCAATAGTGACTGGGCCAGCCTGATAGGTTTAGTACCGAAGGCCGACGGCTCGGTCCGGTTCTGTGTGGACTATCACAAGGTGTATGCTGTATCGAAGTTCGATGCATATCCAATAACTCGAATTGACGAATTACTTGATCGGCTAGGGGCGGCTCGTTTTTATACGACATTGGATCAGACGAAAGGATATTGGCAGATCCCTCTATCTCCCTTATCAAAGGAGAAAACCGCCTTTTCTACGCCGTTCGGGTTGCGCGGAGAGGGCGTGTCGGGAGAATGACGGTGAGTAAGCAGATCAACGGTTTAGTGAAAACATCTGCTTCTCATTCTAGTAATTGGCAAGGCGACGCATTAAAGGTGCGATGGAGGAAGCAAAGGAGAGAGAGAAACCAGGCTGGGAAAACGCGTGTCGGTAGCCAGAGAGAGACGGAGCGTCCAGGAATATCCAGACAAAAGATGGAATCGTCACCACAGAGAATTGTGTGTATTTATGAATGAATGACCGGGCGTGCAACCCGGAAGTATTGCAATAAAGAGAATCTTCGTTTTCGCAGCCACGCCGACCCTGCCTCCTTTCTTCCTTAGCAAACTGTAGTTGATTTGCAAATACAGCGTTAATTGTGGTTTATGAAAAGGACTTCATTTCAATTATTTCATTCTTTAACATTTTTCTAACAGGTCATTGTACTTTTGTAAGATTTCAACTGAATCTGTAACAATTTGAAAATGATATGTTTCTAATTGGTCTTGTATGTTCTGTTATTGGCCTAAATTCAGTATAAGTTCCAAAAGTATGTTGCAGTAATTTGTCTGAATTCTGACAGCATGTTTTCAAACATTCAAGGTACTTGATCTTGGATTGTTTGGTGGAGTGGGTGTGAAGACACAGTCTTGTGAATGAAGCTGGCAATAAAAAACCCAGGCCAAAGCTGTGAACTGGAGTGGTGTACATGGGAAAATAGGATTCCCACTTTTGTAGCTTTACTGTAGCTCAGTGTTAAGAGCATTGCCTTAACAACGCAAAGTTGTGGGTTTGATACCAGGGGATTGCACGTATTTAGAAAAGAAAATGTATAGGAAATGTATGTAAATCGCTTTGGATAAAAGCGTTTGCCAAATGCGTAAATGTAAATATTGTGATTGGTATGCGCTTATATCAAGAGCCTGGAACTCTGGAACTCTTAAATCTATAAAAAAAAGCATGTATTAAATGTAAAACTCTTAGGCCAGATGGTGTATGATAGTGTGTAATGTCTCTAATTATTATGCATTTTATTTGAACATATTTTAACACTGTATTTGTATGCTTTTATTCTACAGGTAGTAAGAAGTCCTTCATGTGCACAGATGACTGAGCTGGAGGTCAAAAAAAGTTCCTAAACCTGGGTTTCATCTATTGTTGTCATCTTTTACAGTGTTGTTTGTAACTTATTTGACTGATATATATTTGCACCTCTGTAAACATACTTTTTGTCTTTAATTTCTCTTGTTTGTGTATTCAGTTTGTTTATTGGTTTCTGTTATTATACTTTTATGCACTAAATCTTTTACATTGTTTTAATTTAATCCTTAATATATGAATTTAGTGCTCAGTTATTGTTGCTGTGTTTTTTGTATCGTGTAACTATTTACAGTATGTGTTGCTTTTAGTTTATTGTTTGAGGTTATTTGTTGCATATTTTCCATTGTATTTATATGTTTCTGTTGTATTGTGTGACTTTGTTATTTAAATGTTAGTTTGATTGTTTTTTGGCACCTCTTTTGACAATGTATTTATTTTTGCTGAATTTGAGTAGATTTTATTTCATCATCAATTAAACACAATACTTGCATTTGCTTGGTGTCTGTATTTTTCCTATTATTCAACATATTATTATAAATTTCTGGGAGATATAAGGTATTTATTTGATGTCTGGGCAGTAGGGTTAATGTAAAATAACAGCCATTACTGTGAAATTACAGTACAGCCATAAAACAGACAAGAGTGTTTTTCCATACAGTTTTATGATGTGAAATGTTAACAGCCCCTTAGATGACTATTAAATAAGTTTTTGTTATATAAAAACAAGGTACAATGTCATTATTATATATTCAAACCTTTCTTATAAATACATTTCACAAATATCAATAGTTTTTTTAAATGTTAAGATGTTGAAATAATTGAAAAACTTTTGTCCAACAATGTGGATTTTCTTAAATGTCAGGGTGGTGCGATCACGAACATTAGACTTTATAATGAATTGAGAAAGAATTAACAGTAAATTTGATGCTGCATCATCCAGAGGACCCCGAGTTGTCCTTCTGGATTCTTGAAAAGGTTTGCAGATTTCTCTCAAATACAAAAAATTAACCTCTTACATGTAATATGTAGGCTTGTCAAACACCTTTTAAAAGTATTAAAAAATATATTTAAGAATTCGGTAGCACAAGCAAAAGCTGATACAGGTATCCCAGTAGAAGACTGTTAAAAATAAATGAATTGCAAAAGTCAGGTGGCGCAGCCAGGAAGTTATTGATATGTGTTGTATCAAAGCCCTTTTAAACGGAAAGCCTGCAAGCATTAGGTAAAAAAGCGTAACGGCTAATGCTAATGCCCTGCCTTCAGCGGAACGCAGGAAAGGAGACCAGATGCTATAGTTTTTTTAATAGATGTCAGTGGGTTTTGTTAGCCGTTACGGGTTCTCCAATTGGACGTATTAAATACACTCCCATCTCTATAATAAGAGTATCTCTGGTTGTACCACCTGACATTTACATTTACATTTAGACATTTGGCAGACGCTTTTATCCAAAGCAACTTAAATTGCTTTATCCTATACATTTTACATAGGTATTTGCAATCCCCTGGGATCGAACCCACAACCTTGCGTTGTTAACGCAATGCTCTTACCACTGAGCTACAGGAAAGATGGATGTCCAAAAGACATTTTTTGGAGGGGGGAGTAAAAATGCCTGTCAAAAAATGCTTTTACATGTATTGAAATGTTATCCGGAAAAAAACAAAACTCGTCTAAACACATTCAAAAATATGTATTACATACATTTTTAAAGGATTAAAAAAAGTTTTCATAAGCTTGTTTTGTCATTGACACATTATATGTTAAACAGCCACAACATAAGATGTAATCTAACATCAGAAGACATATTTGACTGTTGCTTATACTGACCTCTTAGTTTGCAAAAGAGTTGCTCAATTCTGCAAACAAAAGTGCATACTTAATTGATGATGATAATTTAGTTAAATTAAATTCAAGTTTATTTATATAGCGCTTTTCACAATGTGCATTGTTCCAAAGCAGCTTTACAGGGGTAAACAGGCAAAACAGAAAAGGTAAAACATGGTGTTTATAGAACAAGCAAGATTATTCTATTAAATAATATCTAATTCACAAAATAAATAAATGCAGTCTCCCGGTGAGCATGCCTGAATAGAAAAAAGTCTGAATAATTTAGCCTGGTGAGTAATGCTGGTTATATATATGTTTTTATTTCAAGGTTCTTTCTATCTGGAAAGCTGTGTTTTACCCTAAAAGATTTGTTGTGTATGTGGCACAAATTTTTGCTTATATTTTGACAATGTGAATGGTCTTATCCAGACCCAGAAACAAATCCACTGAACATGATACTGTATGTTTGATGTGTTGAAATTTGATGTCAGCAATTTATGCCTGACTAAAATGCATTTTAAGCATTATCATCTTAATATCAGCGATCTGACCTTTAAAGTGATCTGTGCTTTAAACTATCTTTTGCTTCTAAATGTTTTCATTAAATTGCTTAAGAAGCATTGTTGCATAATCTCTTTATGTTGTGACATATCACATGTGCTGTGGATTTTTTCTGTGTCTGGATCAGACCAAATTTGAATATCTAACATGGATAAGACCATTCACATTGTCAAAATATTTTAAAAAAAATGTGCCACATACACAACAAATCTCTTAGGGTAAAACACAGCTTTCCAGATAGAAGGAACCTTGAAATAAAAAAATATATATATAACCATTATTACTCACCAAAGTATCATCATCAATTATGCATGCACTTTTGTTTGCAATATTGAGCAACCCTTTACAAACTAAGAAGTCAGTAAAAGCAACAGTACAACAATTTATATTGCATCTTGGACAACAGAAAAAAAAAGATCAGTCATCCCTCTTTGCCGCTCACCCAGTTCCCTTTCCGCTTAGCAGATAATTTAGATCATCCAAAAAATTATAGATGGAAAATTTCACAGGGGGATGCAAACCCACATTTTTTTTATTTCCTTGTAGAAAAAACGTGTTAAACCAAACATTTATTTACATTTTCATACTGCCCAATAACAAACTTCCTGCTTAAACATGGGACTTAATTCCGCTGCTGGATATTTCAGCAGCTGCTTTGTCACCAGCACCAGCAATCCAGTGGTAGCAATCACTAGTATTTCTGTTTGGTTGCTTAACTGTGTATCGGGTACAATATATTATCCCCAGTACTACCATTACCACAATGAAGATGCAAATTGGCACTAGCAGTCCGACCAATAACCAGCTGATTATTTGTTCATTATTGTTGTCATAATCACTTTTAGCTTCCTTTGTTTCTTGCTTTGGAAACCGGGTGGATATTTGCTTATCTGGGCTAAATGTAGCCAATTCAAAATCAACGTTTTTTGTGAATTCATTGCCTTGCTCATAAGACTCATATTCTTCAATAAAGTCGATAGGGTTCTTTGCTGTTCCTTGTGTCTCAGGCACTGTTTGGGTTGAGCTGAACCTGTCGCAATTCCAAGCTCCGCCGGCAAATGTGGAGGAGGGACTGACCATGGGAACTGTGGTGCTCTCATCCTCATAATATTCTGGTGTGAGTGTTGAAATGGTGGGTAAAAAAAATACATTGGTGTCTTCTGTATTTGTGTCACTGCTACCAGCATTATTGAACTCAGGGGGGGGTTCAATAGGTGTGGTCATTTCAGCTTCCTTCTCAGTTGTCCATGTGAGCAAAAGAAGATCTGTTGGAATCTTTATATTAGTTGTCTCTGTCTGCCAGTACAGATATTCTCTCCAATCAGGCTCATTTGCAGGGTTCCATGGGTGTATAGAATCTAAATCAACACAATGATGTTCATCAGGTGCTAACATTGAGCCATCTGGACAAGCACAGCGGTAGCTGTCCATTACTGGCAGGCACTTAAATTCACATGGAGACTCTTTGCAAGGGTCAGACAAAAAGCAGCTTACCCCATCCTCAGCCAGAATGAAGCCATCATTGCAGTCACAGTAGTAATGTGCCTTATTCTCAATGCAGAGGTGATGGCAACCACCGTTGTCCTCATCACACCAGCTTGTCTTGGGTGCAACAGAGCACACAGGAGGATCCCTGTTCCAATCAATAGTTCCATCTTTCTTTTGCATGCACACCACTGACTGGTCTTCTTTATCGGGACATGGTACAGTTGCAACTGATCCAAATGGGACATGTGTTAAGACAGTACTCAGCAAATTAAAAGGGGTATTATAAAGTGTATTACCACCTCCTTCACTGGCAATAATTGTGCACATGCCTCGAAAGGTGTATTTGCACAGATAGCCATCCACTGAAATTGAGCAAGTTCTATCCTTCCATTTTAGATTATTCCCTTGATCGTGGGGAGCAGTGCTGTAACTGATCACCACACAGCGAGGTGATGAGCAGCTATTTGCAGAGTCGTCATGCAGCCAGTTTGTGTACTGAGTGTCCTGATCTCCGGTAACCCACGAGAAGCCACGGAGTGGCCGGGTGGGGGCACATTGTCGAGGCTGCCTCTGAAGGCCAATCCAAATTTGCACCTTGCCTTTATGGTTTGGTCTCAGTTCCACATTGGAGAAAAGCCTTTCCACCATTTCTTCTTCTTTTGTCTGCCTGATTGTAGCCAGGTCACCTCCCAGTTCTTTGCAGCTCCGCCAGGCATCCAAGAAGATCTTGCGCTGGAAGTAGAGCACATAGCACCCATCCTCACTGCAGAGTGTGTCCCGCTGTCTCAAGTTCTGAGTCCAGACCCCAGAGAGGCACAGTAGTGAGGACAATAGAACAGCACATTGAACCTGACAGCCCATAATTTTTCCAGCTGAGCAAACTCACTTTTTTGTTTGTTTTTCCTTTTTTATGTCGTTTCACGATAATAATTAAAAGGACTTAATGCTCTAGACACCCATGTGTATTCAGCCTTTTCTCGTACTGCTTTGCTTTCTCTGTCATCTCCAGCGGAGATCTGTGCCTAAGCTTAGTACTTGCAATCTTTCTCATGATTTTCGAGAGAGAAAGATAGAGAGAGTAGGGAGGGAGGGAGAACTGGAAAGTGGGTTGGAGTGAAAGAAGAAAAGGGGGTCTGAAAAAATAGTTTTTGTATGTTTTGCTGAAGGGAAGACCAGTGTGTGTGTGTTTTGAGAGGGGGTAATGGGGGGTGGCGGTTCACAAGTCTGTCTTCACCAGAGTACCGTATGTTTCTCATAAGAGTGTGTATGGAAATGGTTTGGGACTCTGCGCCTTCCCCCCCCCCCCTACTTGCAACCTTTTGCAACTCTCCACTCTCACCCAGCTCCACATGCAGCTCAAGTTATAACAAACTATAATGCTTTCAGTGTTTCCCATTTAAAAAAGCAAACAGAGAGATCAACTAAACAAAAGCTGTCTGAGGAAATAATCTTACTCTCATCTGCCAACACTTTCTTATTTATCTATATCTTTAAATAAGATCAATCTTTCTGTAAAAAAGTGACTTATATATTTACAAATGTTAATAAACTGCTATCTGCCATTTATTTATGGAATTTAATTAAAAAAGAAATGGCAAATGCGTTTTCTATTTGTTTGTGTCAAAATTGTGACATAATTCAAATGCAAATGAAAACCGTATGCATTTGCATTTAGGCGAACGTACAATGTCTGCCAAATTTCAAAAGGAAAAGCAAAGATTATATACGCATGAATTACCTCTGTTTTACGAGTTACGACCCTGCCATATTTAAATCGCAATGGCAATTCCCAATATGCTATTTCACTTCCTCTGGCGCGAATATTAAGCCTGCCAAAACTCAAATGAAATCGCAAATCCCTTTGCATTTGCCTTTCCTCTGAATTGTACAGAAGCCTGTCAATCAATTGCGTTGGTGGGCTTATTCAACTGGGCGTGTTTGTAGTGGGATGTGACGTCATTCACCGTCGACTGGAACTGAAGTATATACAGTAGGAAAGTAATACAGCTAAACACATTAGGAGTGAATTTAACGCATGCTGTTTTGTAAACTATTGCAACTGCACTCACAATCGGCATTGAAAACGATGCAGTTTTCCGTTTTTTTGTTTGGAAATAACTCGCACTGGAACTATATACTCAGAGCGGCATCACTTCACATGTGAAACTTCGGTGCAAGATGGATCACTTTTTGCAACATTCCTCTACACATGTTTGTTTGTTTATTTATGGTATTCGTTTTCACAGTACTCCGAAGTCAAAGGGAGGACATGACATTTAATGACTATGACCGTATGCTGCATCATGATTAATACGTATTGTAAACCATAACAAAACATGTTAACTTTTTAATGAATAAACAGCATCCTGCATCATCATTTTTGTTTATTATGCATTTACTAAGTTAATAATAAATTACATAAGAACGTGAATTCTACATCTCTTTATTTGTCTCATAACATAGTAGGACAAAGACAAACTTGTAGCCTACTCCAGTGTTTTATAGAGTTTGCTGGACACAGAACTAGCTGTCATCTACAAATTACTCGATGCAGATGTTTCTGTATTTAAACATTCATTTAATTTCCTTACAGCCTTTTTCCATAATATGTGCAGTAAATAAGCCATCTGGTGATGCACCAACTTGAGAAATTAATATAATTATGATGAATCCACACTGCTTCAATATGACTTTTACTGGTACCTCATTGAGATCACCAGACCACTGTTTGTCCTCAACTGTTTAATGAGCCCATTGAACTTATTTAAATTGAACTTGTTAAGTACCGCAATTTTAATTAATTATAAAGATTTTCCCTATATGAAACTTTGCATCTGGGGCCCGTTTCAATAAGGAAGTTCAACCAACACCGAGTTTAAATCTGAACTCTGAGTTGATTTACTCAGAAAATCGCTACTCTGAGTTCTCAGATTCAGACCAGCTGATTTGAGTTAGTTCAATCCACTCTGAGTAAATTCCCCAGGTTACGCGCGTGCACCATGGCTATGAAAAGCCATCATCAATTGAGTGAAGATAGCACGATTCACCATGGCAACGGCACATGACAAAAAGCGCTCTGTTTATTTCTCGCCAATCGAATCTGATGTACTGTTTTCAAGCGTACGGTGAATATGAGTACATATTTAGAAAAAAAAGCAACACAGCCGCAGCAGCAAAAGAAAGAGTGTTGGCGAGGGAGAAGAATGCTTCACGTGTTAATGCGCAAGTTTATATGTCAATCACTTTTATATTTATTTTGTTGAAACTGTGAAAATGGGAATTATATTTAACTCTCTCGCTCTCATGTAGGTGCAATCCTTCTGCAATAAAAAGATCTAGGCAGCAGCTGAATATAAAATACAATAACATCATTCATTCAGGAAAGTTTAGAGAAATAAAATGCTCTTTCTGAGTAGGATGCCTGATTGGGAAATGTTAAATATATTCCTTATACTGGCCTTAAAAGTTAAGAGAAAACGTCCAAACCGTGCCTCACAATTCTCTACCGACATAAATGTAACGCTCTGCGAATTAATGCAGCTTCCTCATCTACGGGTTCCTGAATAAACGGACATGCCATTTTAAGGTCTGTGTGACTAAATAGAGCGCGATTAGGAACACAAATCAATAAACAAATGGCGTATGCAATTTCAACACCGCTCGCACTTCGAAAAGGGAGATCGTAACAAACCCTGGGTTTGCGGAACAAAACCTGCTCCCGACGAGGTTAGGTTCACGGAGTATGTTACTCTGGTTACTCACTCGGAGTATAAGATACCTCGATTTCTGAAATGGGCCTGACTTACCCGGCGTTCGCGGTTTTGACATACCTCGCGTTCTGAAACCAAAAACCCTGAGTATTCCGTTTTCTGGGGTTGACTTACTCTGAGTTTGCACTTACCCTGCTTTCTGAAACGGGCCCCTGATCCTCGTTTGTTCCATTATTGATATTTTGGCTTCTAGTTGAGTTATGACAGGCTTACTACGCGACGCAAGAGGAAGTGAAATAGCATATGGGGGATTTAAAAATCGCAGGGACGTAACTAGTAAGACAAAGGTAATTCAATTGCAAATAGACTTTGCTTTAACTTTTCAAATTTGGCTGACATTGATGGTTGCGCAAATGCAAATATGTTGCATTTGCTTTCGAATCAAACATTTTTTACACAAACAAATAGAAACGCATTTGCAAATGCAGTTTGCAATTCCTTTTTAAATAAGTCCGCAAAATCACTCCATATTTATTGCCTTTTATTTTAGAAATAACATGTAGACTTGAACAGTGTATTTATTGTAATAAAAGTTAATGTTGGCACTGTTGGAAATTGGGTCGGATGGATGGATAGATGGATGAAAGTTCTAACCTGGCCTGCATTACATTCAAAACGTGTTTCTCTTTTTTCTTTCCATTTACTTTTACTGTGTTATAACAACAAAATAAACTTTTAAACCCATATCAAAAATAATGGTGTTATGTTTTGTAGTAGGTAGACTAATCTATTACACACAAATTGTTTTTCATTTCTATCATCTTCTACAAGGTCGCATTGGTAGGAGCTAATCCCATTAAGCAAACTTAATGTAAATATAACATTTTGGAACATAAAATGAATGAAACAAAAAAAATATTAGCAACCTTACAGATGTATTGACTCATCAGAAAAATATATTCAAGGAAGATAAAAAACAATCATCCTCACATTAACATCGCTGAGCACCAAAACAATAGACAGATTAAGCTATGCACAGGGTTTAACTAGCCACAGCCATATATGAAACAAAAACAGTTCTAGATTTGTTGACAAAATAGAGAAGGAAGAGTTGGGGTTCTTAATCTGTATACTCAACTCAACTTCATTTATATACTTTTTTTATAAACTTTAAGCTTTTTTAAAGCCATTTCAACACTATGGCTGGAAACAAAGTGCTGTACAGAGAAAATTAAGAGAAAAAGAATACAAGACTAAATGTAACTTAATAATAATGAAATAAAAAATTATAAATCACATATAAAACCAACAAATAACATACACAGCTATAGCAGATTATCGTCACTAAATGGCTGGTTGTCTGAGTGGTGCCTGCAGAATAATATAGTTTTTATAAATAACTGGAAGAGTTTTGAGGGCAGACCTGATGAAACGAGATGGTCTCCATCCCTCCAGGGATGGGGCTTCCCTCCTGTCTAGAAATATTGCACAAAGTCTTAATAATGCTAAAACTGCATTTTACTACTGTGAGCAGTAGACAGCCCACCCAGATGCTTTTCTCATCTCGGCTCGAGATTTCAACCACGCAGACCTAAAGAGTGTGTTCCCAAAAATTCACCAACACATGGACTTTCCAACACGGGGAAACAACACTCTGGACTTTGTTAACATCACCCAGAGTGGATCAAACAAGGCCCTACCCCTCCCCCATCTTGGCACATCAGATCACATCAATGTCATTCTAATGCCTGCATACAGACTGCTCGTTAAAGTCACCAAACCAGTTCGTAAACAGATACAAGTGTGGCCAGAAGGGTCGTCAGAGGTACTTCAAGACTTCATGTTTTATTACCACTTGCTGGAATATGTTTAAGCAGCAGAGAGTGGGCTGTAGAACTCAATGATGTCTTTTTTCAACATCTTGCTGCTTCAGGCTGTTGTCCTCACATGCTTCAAAGCTACCATCATCATTCCAGTTCCAAAAACGTCATCTCCATCCTGCTTCAATGACTACTGTCCAGTTGCACTTATTCCTATTGTCATGAAGTGCTTTGAAAGGCTAGTCATCTCAACTCAACTCAACTCAACTTTATTTATATAGCGCTTTTTACAATTTTCATTGTTACAAAGCAGCTGTACATGAGACACATTTAATACAAGTATGAATTCTAAAGCAGCCTCCCCGGCCAGGCAGATAGTGCAAAACAATATGCAAACGATGGTGAGGAATCCAAAACTCCCATCGAGAAAAAAAACCTCAGGGGAACCCAGGCCCAACCAGGGGATTCCAGTTCCCCTCTGGCAAAAGCTGCTGCCTCTGCACAAGCTCAACAGTGCTTGCACAACAAGGCTTAGTAAAAATATAAAAATTAAGGATTAAAGATTATCATTAACAATCTAATAGCATTTGAAATGTTGTAGGAAAAACAAAGTTGTCGCGTCCTTTATCCAGCTCTATCCTCTTAGCACTTGTCAGGTCATGCACAACATCTCTCCGCTCCACAAGAAATATTAATGCTTCGCTCACATGCTCTGACAGATAGCAAGCAACCATTGAATCAATGTTAAAAAAAAGTTGATTTGTCAATGTTAATTACATTGAATCAATATCACTTTTGCTCCCGCAATTGATGTTGAAAAAACTTTCAACTTTCAACAAATCACCATTATTGTGGCAAGTGTTTGATTTAGTTGCGCTCTTGACTTTTGTTTAGCTCTCCATCTGTGTCAAAACACATCTGTTGTGGCAAAGAGAATTACGAGCCACTGGGTTCAGAAGATTATAGTTATATCATCACTATGCAGTTCTTTAAAGTAAGTTTGCGTTCTGTTATTAATATGTGAATGCAGAGTTATGATACAGTTTGAAGAGATTAAAGCAGTATTATGGACAATTAAAAGAATAAAAGATTTTACCAAAACTGTTACATTTCTAAATCAGTTAGACATGAAAAATCGGTGTATGAATCTCAACAATAGTGACAATCCACAAAAGAAAGCTTCATGATGCAATGCATGCTGGGTAACATCATAGAACAAAACTCAGTCATGATTTCCAGCATGCATTGCAGTTGATCTGTTTATCTGAATTAGTTTGACGATTGTCACCACCGTTGAGGTTGGAATGATGAGTGTTGATGTCTAAGTGTGTCAGCAACTTTTACTTAAATTTGTATCATCTCTGTACTTTTATATTTGTGAAACAGAATTCAACATCAGTCATGAATAACACAAAACCCCAATATTATTTAAATAAGCTTAACCTTACCACTGCCTGACACTCATCATGATGAAAACTTTTTCAACTTCAACTTTTCAAAATATCTCTTTCTCTAACTTAGTAAATGAGTTCTTATTAAAACATTGAAAGAGTTGCCTTTAAAGATAGTCCAGAGTCAAGAGCCCAACTGCATCAAACACTGATCACAATAATGGTGATTGTTGAACGTTTTTTCAACATTAATTGCGGGTGAAAAAGTGATATCGATTCAACGCAAATAACATTGACAAATCAGCTATTTTTTAACATTGATTTAATTGTTGCTTGCTATCTTGGAAGTCAAGGAGAAAAGACTCATAAGCGCTGTTTATCCACAAGTTATTCGATCACAGATACAGTCATTAGCACGGATTGATAAAATAAAATGCAACGCCAAATATACTTGAGCAGCCATAAATATACCTGGGCGGACACCCAAGTATATGCATTGTATGGGAAACGCTGGACTTTTGGTAAAGTTGCTGTATAATAATGCCCACATGTATATGATTAAGATGGCGGGTGGTCTCTTTCAAGTCAGCTATACAGTTTGGTCATTGAACCTCTCTTCTGTAAATTAAGAGAAAAGTTAATGGGCTACATGTTAACAGTATCATTTCTAATGACTTTGTGAAAGTCTCAGCATACGCTGATGATATAACTGTTATATTAAAGGCCACATTCCCTGCATCTCATTTTCAAAAAACGCTTTATATTTCACCTATTTGAAGTCTATTGTTCACCGCTGTCCCTCTTCTCACACAACGACTGGATTTTTTCCGGTCTATATAAAGTCCCTCTATCTGAAACGCTCTGATTGGTGAAGCTGACCAGGTCTGTCATGATTGTTTCCCTTCTTAGAGCGTGTGTGAAGATGTCCCACCCATTCCATATCAGCGAGCTTCTAGTTCTCAGGCTGTTGTGATGGGTTCGCACACCCTCTCAGTGCACGTGTATTCATAAGCTTTGGATTTTACCAATTAACAATAAACCTCTCTATACACTCGTCAGCTAACTCTCCTTCTTCTTTCAGGTCTACTCCCGGAGTCTCTATATCGCTTTTGCCACCTAGTGGACATTCTTTACATCTTTGTAGGTTGTGTGTGCACTTGTCCCGAATAATTAACATTAACAATAAAAATAAAAATACAAATTAAACGAACATTCCAAAAAACAGTATTTGGGGGCCTAGCTCTTTCTGCGCATTTACACGGATTAACATATATTCTCTAAATTCCTCCTCAGTTGCACCTGCTGTAGGTGCTCTTCAAGAGAAAGAGGGGGCCTTGCTAAATTTGAACACTCCAGAACTTTTTAGTGAAACGGAGAAAAGGGCACTGTACGTAACATGTACATCAAAGTTTCACATATTTGCTCATTATAAGGACTTAAAGAATCCAAATGTCAGGAGAATTTGGATCAAACACTTCTCCTAAAGGTTGCTGGAGGACCTTGTCCTCTTATTGAGGAAAGGTCTGGTGAGCTCCAGTGGAGAATAGTGCATGGTATAATAGCCACAAAAAGATACAGAGCATATATTGATCCGCAGGTAGGGGAGGGTTGTCCTTATTAACTCATCTCTGACATTAGGACATGTGCCTAAAGCATTTAAGGTGGCTGTTATAAGGCCTCTTTTAAAAAAACCCAAACTCGACCCTAAAGAACTAGGGAATTACAGGCCTATATCGAATTTACCTTTTATATCTAAAGTTCTGGAAAAAGTAGTTTCAACTCAATTATGCTCCTTCCTCCAAAGGAATGACATTAATGATGAATTCCAGTCTGGATTTCGAGCATGTCACAGTACAGAGACTGCTTTGATCAGAGTTACAAATGATCTGCTTTTAGCGTCTGACCGTGGCTGTATTTCGTTATTGGTGCTGCTAGACCTCAGTGCTGCATTTGACACCATTGACCACAGCATACTTCTACATAGACTCGAAAATTACGTTGGCATTAACGGAATAGCATTGAAATGGTTTAAGTCTTATTTATCCGACCGTTTTCAATTTGTAGCAATAAACAATGAGGTGTCCCGCAAATCACAAGTCCAGTACGGTGTACCACAGGGCTCAGTCTTGGGACCCCTGCTCTTCGCATTATACATGCTACCTCTAGGAGATATAATAAAGCGACACGGAATTAGCTTTCACTGTTATGCTGATGATACTCAACTTTATATTTCCTCGATGCCTCATGAAACCCAGCAGTTTCATCGAATAAAGGATTGCATAGTTGACTTAAAAATGTGGATGAGTAACAATTTTTTACTACTAAACTCGGACAAAACAGAAGTGTTACTTACTGGACCGAAAACTGCTATGCGTAACAACCAAGAATACTGCTTAACGATTGACGGATTCTCCATAAAATCCTCGTCATCAGCTAAGAATCTTGGCGTTGTATTCGACAGTACTCTCTCATTTGAAAGCCATGTCGCAAACACCTGTAAAATTGCATTTTTCCATCTTAAGAATATATCTAAATTACGTCATATACTGTCACTTTCAGATGCAGAGAAATTAATTCATGCATTCATGACATCAAGACTAGATTACTGTAATGCACTTCTAGGTGGTTGCCCTGCGGGCCTATTACAAAAACTGCAACTGGTTCAAAACGCGGCAGCTCGAGTTCTTACACGTACAAAAAAGTATGAGCATATAACCCCGGTTCTGTCAACCTTGCACTGGTTACCTATAAAGCATCGCATTAACTTTAAGATCTTGCTTATTACCTATAAAGCCCTACATGGTCTAGCGCCGCAGTATTTGAATGAACTTCTATTGTATTACAGACCTCCACGTACATTACGCTCTAAGGGGTCCTGTCAGTTGGTAATACCTAGAATTTCAAAATCAAGTGCAGGTGGTAGATCGTTTTCTTATCTAGCGCCTAAACTTTGGAATATTCTTCCCTGCACGGTCCGGGAGGCAGACACACTCTGTCAGTTTAAATCTAGACTAAAGACTCATCTTTTTAATCTTGCATACACTACACCTCCATAATATTAATCCTCAGAGGATTTAGGCTGCATTATCTAGATCAACCGGAACCAGGAACACATCCAACAACAAATGATGCACTTGTTGCATCAAAGAGTGCAGAACAGTACTCTACTCTCAGCCAGTCTTGTCTCTTTGTTCCAAGGTTACCGCAGGATGCAGTTCATGCCCAGACCTGATGGCAGAGCTGAGAATGGAAAGCGGTGACCTGACAAGTGCTAAGAGGATAGAGCTGGATAAAGGACGCGACAACTTTGTTTTTCCTACAACATTTCAAATGCTATTAGATTGTTAATGATAATCTTTAATCCTTAATTTTTATATTTTTACTAAGCCTTGTTGTGCAAGCACTGTTGAGCTTGTGCAGAGGCAGCAGCTTTTGCCAGAGGGGAACTGGAATCCCCTGGTTGGGCCTGGGTTCCCCTGAGGTTTTTTTTCTCGATGGGAGTTTTGGGTTCCTCACCACCGTTTGCATATTGTTTTGCACTATCTGCCTGGCCGGGGGGGCTGCTTTAGAATTCATACTTGTATTAAATGTGTCTCATGTACAGCTGCTTTGTAACAATGAAAATTGTAAAAAGCGCTATATAAATAAAGTTGAGTTGAGTTGAGTTGAGTCCTTTTTGTGGTTTATCAGAAACTGTTTTAGCTCAAGTAAAAGAATGGTGCACAGGTTTAGTTTTTCTCACCCAAGCTATTTTATTTATAGTCCCGAGTACAACAAAAGTAAAAAGGAGATCCATGTATTGCTTAACTTTTTAAGCAAAAATGGCAATATGGATCTCAAGTAAAGGTAAACATAATTTTTTAAGTTTTGGTTAAGTCAAGATTCATGTTGGAATATGCCTACATTCAAATGCTTAAAGACTAAGAAACGTTTCATTACCGTTGTGGAGTGAACCAAGTTTTCTCATGATCATCTTTACTCCATTGGGGAAATCTTGCAGGGAGCTCCGGACGGGCATTTGATAGTTATTTTGTATTTCTTCTATTTCCAAATAATCGCACCAACAGTTGTCTCCTTCTCACCAAGCTTCTGTCTGTAGCCTATTCAAGTTTTGTGCAGGTCTACAATCTTGTCCCTGACATCCTTCACAACCTATTTGGTCTTGACCATGGTGGTGGAGAGGTTGAATGGAAGATACAGATTCTGTTGGCCGGCATCTTTTAAATACATAGCAAGCTGATTTAAGAGAACTTTCTTGAAGTGACAGTACTAATCTGTGGTCCATATAGGCACATAACCAATCTGGAGACAGAATTCTTGCAAGTTGGTAGGGGATCAAATATTTATTTCACTGAGTGAAATGCAAATAAATGTATAATCTTTATATAACATTTTTTCCGCTAGATTTTTTTATATTCTGTCTCAGTATAAAATTCTGTATCAGTAAATAAACCTATCATAAAATTATAGACCATTCATTTTTTTTAAGCAGGCAAACTTACAAAATCATCAGGGGATCAAATACTTATTTCCCTCACTGTATATATATATAGTTTCTTTTACATTAAAAGTCAAAGTAAAAGTCTCTCTCCCTCTCCCTCTCTCACTCTCTCTCTCTCATCACAGTCACTTCCTGGTTACACACTCACATGTCCATGGATTTCTCTGCACACACACACTCTCATACTCACTCATACGAACTCTCATACTGCCATGCTAGACATGGCATACACTTTCTTCTCCACTCATTCACTCACTCACTTTTTTAAATTGATGTCATGCACTCTCTATGAGAGCATCAAATATCCCCCCCACTCACATACACAAGCAACTCTGGGTCAGCATCCAACATCTTCCCATTATCACTCTCTTTTCTTGTAGTTCACGGTTTGCTACACTCTCAAACATTCAGGCACACAGGTATAACTGGATCCGCACATATGCATTTCTCTCAACCAAAAATGTCAAGAAAAAACGCTGCAGCACAACAAAAAACACAATTTTAAATACAAGACTTACAGTACATATCTATTCAATAATCTCTTGTCATGCACTATTGTGCTACATACACATACATTCGCTTTTTTCTCACGCGTTCAGATCTGGACGATATTTTTATACCCTCTTGGCATCTTCGTACGTCTTTTCATAAATAAATAATAACATGCAAAACCCTTTTGCGCAATTTCTCAAACGCCTCATATCTCAGCAACTTTATGCACTCTTGGCATCTTCTCGCGGCCTTATAATTCACACACACACTTGTCTTATTTGACTCCTGGAACCACCTTTCTTTTCTTTATCAATAATTACTCTCTTTTTGAGTCACTTTTTGAATCAATAATAATTACAATTATGTTGAAATAAATGGTTCAATTTGGAGAGGTCTAGGGTACCGGTACTGTTCTGGGCTCACCTTCAGCAGACCACATAAACAACATACTGTAAAGAGCAAGCAAAATGTTGCTTACCTCTGTAACCGGGTGGTAAATAGTCTTAAAGTTTGCTTGCATGACCTGTAATTTTCAAAAGTTGGCAACAGGGGCAGTGTGTATGTGCGTGTGGTGAAATGCGTATGTGTCACACGTGCGTGTTAGATGTACAGAGTGCAGTGTCAGAGGGATGCACACCTGTATGGGAATTTGCGATCATTTTAGAGCATCCTGCGGTAAATAAAGTGTTTATTTTGCAACATCCTTAATATAAAACATTTCTGAATGTATACTGTGGTGTTAATTTCCTAAAATATATAATATAAGGTTATTTCGTGGTAATATGTGTCAGTGCACATATGACGTCATACCATTTGCTGGTAACCTGTTTCGATTGTGTTTAACAACGTTAAACATTCTTTTTTAAGATTATTTATTTAATCTCTTTGTTATTTTTTTGTTTATCAAACAGAATTAGCAAGGATAGATGTATTCTGAGTGTGAACAGTGCAACTGAGGTCTGAAAAGTTATTATGGGAGTGTTTTTGCTTTCTTTCAGCATAATGTGTCTCTTATTGCTGTCTAATTGTACATGGGTATATAAAGATGTAATTATGTTGTTGCTTTCTTTGTGCAGTATCCCCACTGCCGTATTTTTGACATTTAGAAAATGTACTATTGTACAGCCCGGCCTATCGTATTTTTTTATTGAAATTTTTTAGGGCAGGTTGTGTTTTTCCTTTGATTGGGATAATAACACTTGTTGGGTCAAGAACCTGTGTTTTTTTGTATTGGCTTGTTGATCAGAGCTGTGTGTTCTAAATACAAGTTTTCTGAACCATTAATTCATATACAACTTATTAATTGAATAAACCACAAAAGCAAATTGAACCCGTTAAATGTGTTCCGAGTGGTGAAACTAAATCCCTGGTCAAACCTCCATATATGGGCGCCCTGTTTGCATAGTCCACCTCACAGCCAGCCCCTCACAGCCCTCGAATCGTGATCTCTTTCCATTTAGGTACTGGCCACCAATTAGAATTAGTCTTCTTATTGGTCAAAACTTTATTGCTCGAGTCAACAAAGTGAGATGTTCAGATATCATCTGACAAATCTGACCAATGCTCATCAAACTTGCAAGTGGTTTACATCATCTTTCACCAATCAGGTTTTAGTCATGATGTCACTTTATTTTATTAACAAATCCTTTTGTTGTCCACCACCTTTATGTCATGGTCATCATGACCTGTTTCCCCTTCTTCTGACGTCTTTAATGTGGCAAAATTGCTCAATGTCGATTGTAGACATAGTAACGGGGTGGAACATTCCTAGATTTGGTCATACTGTAGGGTTGGGGCTGGAAATACTGCCCATATCCAGGTCACGGCACCAATGTAACCAGAACTACCTGCACCGCTCTAAACGTGCCTTGAATTTTGTCAGTCCGGCATGGGAGTCAGGCGCTCTAACGAGGAGGCTAAAGACCGCAGTCTCTAGCGTCTGTTGCTAGAGCGTCCTTTGAGGTCGTGGAGCGAGGTTTAAACACAGCACAGCACTTTAATAGCTGGCCTCCGTTACACAATACACAGTGAATAACGATAAAAAACATAAAGTCATATCATGAAATTCCTTCATAATAGCTTTGTTTAACGTTTGTGCCTCTTTGTTAAAGATGATTTTAATGGTGTTCAGAAATGTTTACCTGCCTTGCTGCCATGCGCTCACTCACTCTCTCTCTCCACGGTCCCTAGTAGGGTGTTTGTGTTTCATGTTTCATGTATTGTCTTTGTTTAATGATCATTATGTCGTACCATGTTGAGCAGAGTTGAATAAACAACCATATATTATTCACTTATGATGAGTTTTCTTTGCTCAACACTCACATACTCGGGTCACTTAAACTGTGTTTCGATCTATGCTACAGCTCTATATCCTCTTTGGTAAAGTCACGTTTGGGAAAGTAGCTAAGTGTATACAGTAATATCATTTATGAATTTGCAGGAAGACTACATACAAGGATTTTTATCACTACCTTGCTAATCAGAAACTGTTAAATATGTTTATTAAATGGCGATAATTAGACGTATTTTCCTTTGACCTAAATAATTCCCTGACTGAAATTTTATGGATGTGATCTTGATAGATATGGTGGAAAATTTGTGAGCTAAGTTCATCACTATTTTAACAACAGCTAAAACTGCTACACAAACTAAACTGTCACTGTGGAATCACATAAAATCACATAAAGCTTGTTTCATGCTGGACGGGTGGTATGATAATGCAATGCAAATAGCTGCCGACCTAAGCTTTTGTTTCAAAAGTGATGCAGTTGATCTCCAATAGCCTGGTTTGACTTTTTTCATTTAGTTACTTAGATTCAGCTGTGTTCTCTCTCTCTCTCCTATTTTCCTATTCAGCTGTTCCCTGTTGCCATTGGCGCTAAATCGTCTCGCACCTGTTCTCGTGGCCTAATGGATAGAGTGTCGGACTCCTGACCAGAAGTTTGCCGGTTTGATCCTCAGGTCTGGCGGATAATGACTGAGGTGCCCTTGAGCAAGGGACCTTACTTGCTCCCCAGGCTGCAGTGATTGCTGCCCACTGCGCTGGGTTTATTTGTATTCTTTACTATCTGGATAGGTGTGATGAGTCTCCCTTAGCGCAATCAGCGTTGCCATGGGAACACAGGTGGCAACGAGGCACAACTGCTTTAGGAATTAATCTCGGCCGGCAAAAAAAAATGGTGTGAGCTACGCCTCCCTGCGAAGAGATCATTCCCCTCTCCTTGAAGGCTCTGTCTACTGACGACCGGCAGCTAGCACGGAAGAACAGTCACCAGTTCACAGCAGAAGGACCACAGGATTCGGGCAGATCACCACAGACACTTCGGACACAACCTGGAGACCGAAGGCACGGAGACTTGGACCTCTGGGTGCACATAGACGGCCACGGGATTTACCACTTTAATAAAGTTCCCATGCGGGTTGTGTGTGATCTATGTTCTGTAGTATGTGTCGTTTCTCCACCCGCCACAATGGGTTAAATGCAGCGGTCACATTTCAGGTATGGGTAACCATATCTAAAATAGGTCACTTCACTTTACCTTGATTTGGTGTGCTAAAAACTTTGCTGTTCCTGCAACTTTTTTGCAAGATTGTTGTGAAATAGCTATGGAATGCTGTTCAGTTCTGCCAGAATCTTAGTTTATGTCTAGTCTAGGTAGTCGGGTGTAGTCAGTCCAGTCTTGTCTGTGGCTTCAGCTCTGTTCTCTGTCCAGTTGCCTGTGCGTTCCAAGTCCTGTCGCCGAGTTCTTATTCAGTTCTGCACTGGCCTGCGCCGACCGGAATGGCAGACTACCCTGGTTTCCTTATTTAATAAACGTTTGCTTTCATCTGCGTTTTCTTTAGGTCCTTCTTCACCTCTGTGACGCATATGACATAATCATATAGTCATTTTCATCATTTTGTATTTTTGAAAAATTCACGTGAAAGTTAATGCGTCATTTAAAGTTTTTTAATGGATCCAGCAGTTGTCAACAAATTCAAAGGTGAGCTTGCCAAAGCTCATGAAACAGATATCTTGGCAAAATGTTTGTCTATAAATTGTTTGAACATGACCTCACAGTACTGTGCGAAGTGCCGATGGAGGGCAGTAAGTGATTTTCTCCATAGGAATTCACTACAGAAAACACAAAATAATTATGTTTTGCATCGTTTTTGATAGTTCAAATCAATCAAATTACGAAAGGAGTTTTTATGGTGTAGCAAAAGTTGATGTTCATAAAGGGGAAAATGCTCGTATTGACTGAAAAACGGAGATATAAGTGGCTTGTAAACCTATGCGGGTCAGACACAAATGATTTAATCATAACTAAAATATCACAGATTCACAAAGGTTAAAGGTAGGGCAGTATAAGCTCAATATTTGCAAGCACACTTTCTGTGTCTATTCTTAAAATATTCCTATTGTATGGATAACACTTAGATAATATGATTATATGTCATATCTCTTTTCTTATTTTCCCTAGCTCCACCATAGCAGCTCCACCTAATTATAAACATTCCCCAAATTCCAGACATTCCAATGTCCTCAGAATATGTGACCCATGTAGAAAGTTGTTTCAGAGGGCTCAGCAAAAACTCTAATTTTCCCTTACAAGGGATTCATTGGACCTTGCAAAAATGACCTCTATCCCAAACATACAACTCATGCTGCATTCTTTGCTTTTCTGGCTAACTTTTTAGAAGTGTTTCATGACTGTATCAGTAGATATATTTTATATTGTACCATGCAAGGTCAACATGTCCAAATATGGAAGTGAGATGTTGGCTTCCCAGGCTCTTGTCATGAAAAGAATCATTGAGTAATTTTGCAAATTGTCACAGGGGCCAGCGTAGTGAGCGAACCATTTGGAACTGTAAACAATGAATTCAGTTTAATTACAGATTGCGAACCTTACATATTAACAAAAAAAAGACAGAAATTATGCAATTTAATTTGCAATTTTATTAAGTAATCTGTGAGGTTGAGAGAAAAAGTATATTGTACCATTCTTTCATAGTGTATCATGTTTATGAAAAAGAAGATATTTTTTTTGTTTGAAAAATTAGCAGATTTTTAAACTGTCTTTACATCGACTGGCACCAAATTTTCTTAAGGGAATTTACATTTGAATTCTTCAGAAAAAAAAAACTTTTCCATAAGCTTATTTCACTGGAAGAAACCAGGTGTTTAAAATGCTGTCCCATATATGGTAAATCATAAAAATGCTACAAATCCAGTGCATTATGTTTCAGGATAACAGTTTCCACAAAAGAATTTGGAATAAATCTTCCTTAGTGCATTTAAATGGGGTCCTTGGATGCTTTGCCCCTTTAGATGAAGAGGAAACAAAATTTCATCTCATGTACTGTATATTCTTTCCATATATTATAACATGTATTCTAAGTCCTCTTATCATCTTGTGTAATGCATTTCACCATTATTACACTGATATTGTACTTCTTTAAAAAGTACATGGCTTTAGGTGCTATAACTTTTTAAAAAGTGAACGTTATTCATTAATCTTGTACCCTCAAAAGTTTTATATGTATGTGGGTACATGTAAATTGTTATTGTTTCTGATTCTCTTCCAGCAAGCGGAAGAACTTAAAATAATACTCAGGGTGAAACCCCCGAAGCCTGCTTCCTGTTATGTTTGGGAGGCTCATGCAGGGCGTGAGAAGAGAACAACCCTAAATTTGGCCAGATGGTCTGTTGCAGACTTGTAGATTCCTCATTTGTGAGCTTTTTTCTTAATCATGCATACACTTCACTTCCATAATATAAATCTTCTGAGATTTTAGGCTGCATTAGTTAGATCAACCGGAACCATGAACACTTCCAACATCAACTGATGTACTTGTTGCATCAAAGAGTGCAGAACAGTACTCTACTCTCAGCCAGTCTTGTCTCATTGTTCAAAGGTTACCACAGCGAGCAGGATGCAGTGCATGCCCAGACCTGATGGCAGACGGAGAATGGGAAGCGGAGACCTGACAAGAGCTGAGATGATAGAGCTGGATAAAGAAAGACGTGGCGACTTGACACGACTTCACTGCAAAATTTCAAATGCAATTAAATTATTAGTCATGATCTTAAATCTATAATTGACCGTATTAGTAAGTTGATTTCTTTTTATTGAGCCTTGTTGTGCAAGCACTGTCGAGCTTGTGCAAAGGCAGCAGCTTTTGCCAGAGGGGAACTGGAATCCCCTGGTTGGGCCTGGGTTCTCCTGAGTTTTGGGTTCCTCTGCACCGTTTGCATACTGTTTTGCACTATTTGCCTGGCCGGGGGGATAATTTAGAATTCAAATTTTTAAGTTTAACATAATTAATATTGCATATAGGAATTAAAGTCTGTTTTGACCCGTGATTCTTTCTCTTTTATTTAAAATGTGTGCATTCACTGTGCGTGCATGTGTGTGTGTATGTGTGTGTGTGTAGGTGCGTGTGTGTGTGTGTGTGTCTATGTCTGTGTGTGTTAGTACGTGTGCATATTGTGTGTGTGGAGCATTTGTATGAGGGGATGTCTGTCTTTTGTGTTTTCACCTTTATTTTGTTTTTACAGGTCTATAACTTTAATTGATTTGTGTATAGTAAAATCAATTATTATTATAAAACTTGCTATTTGTAGCCCACGTATAGTCAAGAATGTTTAATTTTCAACTTTTATCATGTTCTTTATTTACAAAAATATTGGCAAGATGTAGTGTCATTTCAAAATACAATGTCTAGGAAACCATTCAGATAAGTAAATGTCTTTTAGCAGTTAATATCTTTGGAAATATTTCTTGGACCAGACAACCCTGGGGGAGAGTATCTGACAAACAGCAAAGCGTGATAGTGACATTTTGTAATTTTCCTGTGCGTTCTTATTAAAACTGTACCATTTTTTCTTTACAGTGAATTAGATATATCTAAATATATCTCATCCATCCTTAAATCAATAACATCAGCCATCGTGGCCATGTATTACATCAGAACAGATTATTTCCTTCACAAATGTTATGTTTTCTATGGAGGATAAGAAATGACTTAATAAAGTGTGCAAATAAAGTGCATGTATAAAAAAATGAATAAATATAGACAAATGCAGTGATAAAGGTATTACAAAATAATTTTAGACGTGCTGCCATTCTAACCCAAAACTGCTTCGAGCAGGGTTCAAACCGATGATCACTAAGATTTTGACACCAAAGTCTGACACTTACACCATGACATCTCTCAAGCCTCACTGGAGTACTCATGACGAGCAAGAACATAATAATTTTTTAATATTTTGGATTTATTTCTGTTTCATTCATGTATTCATTCATTAACTGATTAATTTGCTTGTTTATTAGTACATTAATCTTTTATCAATTTAAACTTAAGTCATTTACAACTCAACTCAACTTTATTCATATAGCGCTTTTTACAATTTTCATTGTTACAAAGCAGCTGTACATGAGACATATTGACTACAAGGAAAACAACTAAAGTAATACACCTGTAAAAACAAGAAAAAGGTGAAAACACAAAACACAAAAGACAAACATACAAATGCTCCACACACACAATATGCATACATACTTACACACATCGAGATAGACGTACACACGCAAACACACTCAGACACACGCACAGTGAAAGCACACATTTGAGATAAAGCAGAGAGAACCACAGGTCAAATATTAAACGGACTATAAATTCCTATATCCAATATTAACTATGTAAAACTTCTGAATTCTAAAGCAGCCCCCCTGGCCAGGTAAATAGTGCAAAACAGTATGCAAACGGTGGCGAGGAACCAAAAAGTCCAATCGAAAAAAAAAACTCAGGAGAACCCAGGCCCAACTAGGGGATTCCAGTTCCCCTCTGGCAAAAGCTGCTGCCTCTGCACAAGCTCAACAGTGCTTGCACAACAATGCTAAATAAAAAAATATTTTTTTTACTTATAAGGTAAATTATAGATTTACAGTTTTTCTCATTTGCTAAGACACGCTCAGTGAAACTGGGATCCACTTGATCTTCATCATCACATTCTTAGCACAGCAGAAGTCTTCTCTTTCAAATGCCTTAACACTTTTTCATTTGTTTCACACATTTTTCACACCCTTTGTCAAAACAGTCACCACAGATCTCATTGAAAGATCCCAAACTCCATTGGATTCACTGTGTTGAACAAAAGGAAAACATCTATTCACAGCTGATAGAAAGTACTTGCATAATTATGAATCTCCAATGCACCTGTGAGAAATTTGTTTGCACAACTCTTCAATCAGCAATCAATCCTCATCCCTCTACAAAAGATGCCACCTCTGTATTGCTATTTGAAAGCATGGATCAAAGAGGACATAGGCACGGAAGGAGAGTAAGAGGCCATGGCAGAGGGGCAAGAGGAAGATGAGTTTATGTGCGTGGTGGTGGTGGAGAAGCTGCAGCAGCAAGAGGACAAAATCGAGCTCAAGTTTCAAATGAAATTCGGGCAACAATTATTTACCATGTCATCAATCATGGCTTGTCCCTTAGAGAGGCTGGACAAAGGGTCCAGCCCATTCTGAGTCGGAGCACTGTGGCATCTATTGTCAGGCTTTTTCGGAATGAGAACAGGTAATTCACAGTGTTTTCAATACAGTCAATACAGAACGCCTCATCACATTTCTTGATGCATTGAAATAAAAACCTGATTCCACCCGAAGAGAGAGAGCTGTTGAGGCCTGGCATGAGTCTGTATGTCATAATTTGGGACAATGTCGCTTTCCACCACTCTCGCCTTGTGTATGAATGGTTTGCAGCACAGCCTCGTATCATGATGCAATTCCTCCCTGCATACTCGCCTTTTCTGAACCCAATCGAGGAGTTCTTCTCTGCTTGGAGGTGGAAGGAGTATGATCACCGGCCATATGAGCAGATGCCCCTCCTGGAGGCAATGAATGCTGGTTGCCTGGCAATGGGTGCAGAAGACTGCCAGGGATGGATACGCCATGCAAGGAGGTATTACCCTTGGTGGAACATTCAATGCGATGTTGAAGAGAACCTGTGGCATAATCGTCAAGAACGAATGGACTAAATGTGAAAGATAAAATATATATATATATTTTTTAAGGTATTTCCACCCATAATTTTCCTTTGGTAGCTTTTTTTTCCAGTATCCATTTGAGTTTGTAAAGTATCACATTTCATATTGATGGCTGTATTTTGATGTCAATCGTGTAATGAATGATTGAAAGAATAAATTAATTTGACCACAAGTTGTGGTGTTTGATGGAAATATTTGCTTATGTTGCATGTTTTTAATGTTTTGTGAGTGTGAGAGCATTTTGCTAACAAATTGAGTCATTATGGCCATTGAGCTTCAGTTTTATCCTGTGTGTAACTGTTTTGATAATGTGAATTTTGTAGTGAAATCGTGTCAAGTCACCGCGTCCTTTATCCAGCTCTTTTATCTCAGCTATTGTCAGGTCACCGCTTCCTGCTCTCAGCTCTGCCATCAGGTCTGGGCATGAACTGCATCCTGCAGTAACCTTGGAACAAAGAGAGAAAGACTGGCTGAGAGTAGAGTACTGTTCTGCACTCTTTGATGCAACAAGTACATAATTTGTGGTTGGATGTGTTCCTGGTTCCGGTTGATCTAAATAATATAGCCTCTGAGGATTAATATTATGAGAGTATAGTGTATGCAAGATTGAAAAGATGCGCTTTTAGTCTAGATTTAAACTGACAAAGTGTGTCTGATCCCGGACAGTGCAGGGAAGAATATTTCAAAGTTTATGCGATAGATAAGAAAAGGATCTATCACCTGCACTTGATTTTGAAATTCTAGGTATTACCAACTTACTGGATGCCTGAGAGCGTAGTGTAGGTGGAGGACTGTAATACAATAGAGGGTCACTCAAATACTGGGGTGCTAGACCATGCAAGAGAAAGCAGTTGATTAGTCAAAAGCTTGTTTTGTGCACATTCAACATTCAGAAACATGCTTCATGCAAATAAAACTGCTTTTTGTTACACAGGGCATCACAGGATCATGAAAAAGTGTCTCTGTGACAGGGTAAGAGACACGGCAGACACAGAGCAACGGTGCAAGCAACCCCAGCGGGGAATTTATTAAACAAGTTAAAATATACTCAAAAGGTCCCAAAAGGTAATATCCGGGGTGCTCTTAAATAATAATCCGCCAGTCCTGCTTGTGTACGAAGGTCCTCGTCCCTGCTTCCCACTGAAAACAGCTTTTTGTCAAACAGAGCATAAGAGGACCATGAAAAGGTGTCTTCTGCAAAGGAAACCAGTTGATTAGTCAAAAGCTTGTTTTGTGCACATTCAACTCACAGAAACATGGTTATTATACTGAAAACTGCTTTTTGTTACATGGAGCATGAGAGGACCATGAAAACATATCTTTTGCAAGAAAAAACATATTATTAGTCAAAAGCTTTTTTGTGCACTTTCAGAAGCATGGTTCTTGCACTGAAAACTGCATTTTGTTAAACAGAGCATAAGAGGACCATGAAAAGGTGTCTTTTGCAAGGGGAAACAGTTGATTAGTCAAAACCTTGTTTTGTGCATGAGAGGACAATGAAAAGATGTATTTTGCAAGAAAAACATGTTATTAGTCAAAAGCTTTTTTGTGCACTTTCAGAAGCATGGTTCTTGCACTGAAAACTGCATTTTGTTAAACAGAGCATAACAGGACCATGAAAAGGTGTCTTTGCAAGGGAAAACAGTTGATTAGTCAAAACCTTGTTTTGTGCATGAGAGGACAATGAAAAGATGTATTTTGCAAGAAAAACATATTATTAGTCAAAAGCTTTTTTGTGCACTTTCAGAAGCATGGTTCTTGCACTGAAAACTGCATTTTGTTAAACAGAGCATAAGAGGACCATGAAAGGTGTCTTTTGCAAGGGAAAACAGTTGATTAGTCAAAACCTTGTTTTGTGCATGAGAGGACAATGGAAATAAGTATTTTGCAAGAAAAATAGTTTATTAGTCAAAAGCTTGTTTTTTCTGCATAGGACCATGAAAAAATGTAATTTGCAAGAAAAAACATTTTATTAGTCACAAGCTTTTTTTGTCTGCATAGGACCATGAAAAAAATTATTTTGCAAGAAAAAACAGATTACTAGTCAAAAGTTTTTTTGTCTCCATAGGTCCATGAAAAATGCATTTTGCAAGAAAAAACGGTTTATTAGTCAAAAGCTTGTTTTGTACACTTTCAGAAACAATAATTCAGTCACTGAACACTTCTTTTTGTTGAACAGCGCATAAAAGGACCATGAAAAGGTGTCTTTTGCAAGAAAAACTGTTTATTAGTCAAAAGCTTGTTTTTCAGAAGCATGGTTCTTATACTGAAAACTGCTTTTTGTTAAACAGAGCATGAAAAGGGCCGTGATAAGATGTCTTTTGCAAGAAAAAACAGTTCATTAGTCATAAGCTTGTTTTGTGCATGAGAGGACCATGAAAAAATGTCTTTTGCAAGAAAAGCAGTTTATTAGTCAAAAGTATTAGTCAAAAGTGAAAACTGCTATTTGTTACACTGAGCATGAGAGGACCATGAAATCATGTCTTTTGCAAGAAAAACATATTATTAGTCAAAACCTTTTTTGTGCTCTTTCATAAGCATGCTACTTGCACTGAAAACAGCTTTTTGTTAAACAGAGCATAAGAGGACCATGAAAAGGTGTCTTCTGCAAAGGAAACCAGTTGATAAGTCAAAAGGTTGTTTTGTGCACGTTCAACTCACAGAAACATGTTTATTATACTGAAAACTGCTTTTTGTTACATGGAGCATGAGAGGACCATGAAAACATATCTTTTGCAAGAAAAAACATATTATTAGTCAAAAGCTTTTTTGTGCACTTTCAGAAGCATGGTTCTTGCACTGAAAACTGCATTTTGTTAAACAGAGCATAAGAGGACCATGAAAAGGTGTCTTTTGCAAGGGGAAACAGTTGATTAGTCAAAACCTTGTTTTGTGCATGAGAGGACAATGAAAAGATGTATTTTGCAAGAAAAACATGTTATTAGTCAAAAGCTTTTTTGTGCACTTTCAGAAGCATGGTTCTTGCACTGAAAACTGCATTTTGTTAAACAGAGCATAAGAGGACCATGAAAAGGTGTCTTTTGCAAGGGAAAACAGTTGATTAGTCAAAACCTTGTTTTGTGCATGAGAGGACAATGAAAAGATGTATTTTGCAAGAAAAAAAAGTTTATTAGTCAAAAGATTGTTTTGTGTACTTTCAGAAGCATTGTTCTTTTACTGAAAACTGCATTTTGTTACACAGAGCATGAGAGGAGCATGATAAGATGTCTTTTGCAGGAAAAAACAGTTTGTTAGTCAAAAGCTTGTTTTGTGCATGAGAGGACTACGAAAAGATGTATTTTGTAAGAAAAAACAGTTTATTAGTCAAAAGCTTGTATTGTGCATGAGAGGACAATGAAAAGATGTCTTTTGCAAGAAAAAACAGTTGATTAGTCAAAAGCTTGTTTTGTGCACATTCAACTCACAGGATCATGCTTCTTATACTGAAAAAAGTTTATTAGTCAAAAGCTTGTTCTGTGCTCATTCAATTCACAGGATCATGCTTCTTATACTGAAAACTGCTTTTGTTACACAGAGCATGAAAGGTATCTTTTGCAAGACAAACAGTTGATTAGTCAAAAGCTTGTTTTGTGCACATTCAATTCACAGGATCATGCTTCTTATACTGAAAACTGCTTTTTGTAACACAGAGCATGAGAGGAGCATGAAAATATATATTTTGCAAGAAAAACAGTTTATTAGTCAAAAGCTTGTTCTGTGCACATTCAATTCACAGGATAATGCTTCTTATACTGAAAACTGCTTTTTGTAACAAAGAGCATGAGATGAGCATGAAATGATATCTTTTGCAAGAAAAAACAGTTGATTAGTCAAAAGCTTGTTCTTTGCACATTCAATTCACAGGATAATGCTTCTTATGGTGAAAACTGATTTTTGTTACACAGAGCATGAAATGATATCTTTTGCAAGAAAAAACTGTTGATTAGTCAAAAGCTTGTTTTGTGCACATTCAACTCACAGGATCATGCTTCTTATACTGAAAACGTCTCGGGTTATGTCCATAACCCTTGTTCCCTGAGAAGGGAACGAGACACTGCGTCGCCATGACAACGCTTTGGGGAACGCCTCAGCGTGACCAGCTCTGAGCACGTGTGTCAACATCGTCCAGTAGTGGAACGCTACGTCATAGATGACGTATGGACCAGGAGGTATAAAACGACATCCGAAATAGTGAACTTCAGCTCGAAAAACTTCGAAGCAAAAGGCTTACAGGGATGTAGGGAGTATGGCAAGGTGACGCAGTGTCTCGTTCCCTTCTCAGGGAACAAGGGTTACAGACGTAACCCGAGACGTTCCCTTTCGAGGGAACTCGCACTGCGTCGCCATGGCAACGCTTTGGGGAACGTAATACCCAAACCGCCATACGCCCAAATGCCTGTCTGTGTGTACAAAAATGTCACGTGGAAGACACAAGCACCTGGGCTCCCGGGGTGAGATTCATGTCCAAACTATAGAATCTCACGAATGTGAGCGGAGAGGACCAGCCTGCCGCATCACACACGTCCCGCATAGACGCCCCCGACCTTAAGGCTATGGAGGCTGCCATACCCCTAGTAGAATGAGCTCTGACATCCAAAGGCGATGGTCTGCCAGAGGCCTCATAGGCCAGAGAGATAGTCTCAACTATCCATCTGCTGATGGTTTGCTTGGTTGCCGACAGACCTTTCTTCGGTGAACCAAAACATACGAAGAGCTGCTGCGCTTTCCTCCAAGCCGCAGTTCTGTGTACATACGAGTCCACAGCCTCGGCTGAGAGACCAGTGTTTAAGAGGCTAGCCCTCTCAGAGGCCAAACCTATAGTTTCCATAACTCCGGGCGTGGGTGATGTATTTGACCCTCCGCTTGAGAGAGGAGGTCCCTCCTCAAAGGAATCTCCCATTGAGAGTTCTCCAACAGGTCTATGATGTCTGAGAACCATACTCGGGCCGGCCAGAATGGGGCTACCAACAGTAGGCGAACTCCGTCCCTGCGCACCCTTTCCAGAACTCCCGGGAGTAGAGCGATCGGGGGAAAAGCGTACAGGTGAAGCCTCGGCCACACCTGTGTCATGGCATCCAGCCCTAGAGGGTGGTCTCATTATGTATGAGACCACAGCTGTGTTGTCTGTCCTGACAAGCACATGTTGGCCTCTGAGTTGTGGGAGAAAGTGTGTCAACGCCAGAGACACTGCCATCATCTCTAGGCAATTTATGTGCCAAGATCGAAACTGGCTCTCCCATTGGTTTTGGCCCCATTGGCCTTCCATAACAGCTCCCCAACCTGTGAGTGAAGCATCGGTTGTCAGTGCAACGCGCCGACAAGTGCTTCCCAACACTGGTCCTTGGGAAACAAACCAAGGTTCTTTCCACATTCTCAGTGTGTGCAGGCATCTGCGTGTCACCTTGATAATGCGCAACGGGTTGCCCCTCGGGGAAAACCCCTTGGTTTTGAGCCACCACTGTAGAGGTCTCATATACAGCAGGCCGACGGGAATAATGTTGGACGCAGCTGCCATGAGTCCCAACAACCTCTGAAAAAGCTTTACAGTCAGTGATTGGCCTAGCTTTATTCTGCAAACGGCTGACAGGATTGCAACAATACGAGCAGGTGCGAGCCGCGCCTGCATTGTGATGGAATCCCATATCACTCCTAAAAAAGTGGTTCTCTGTACTGGAGAAAGCACACTTTTCTTGGTATTCAGTCTCAACCCTAGTTCTTTCATATGTGCGAGAACAACATCTCGATGTTGAACCGCCAGATGTTCCGACTTTGCTAGAATCAGCCAATCGTCTATGTAATTTAACACGCGAATGCTCTTCATGCGTAGCGGAGCTAGGGCTGCCGGGAGAACACGATATTGATAAGTCTTTCCCCCCAACGTAAATCTTAGGAACTTTCTGTGGGGAGGAAAAATGGAGACGTGAAAATACGCGTCCTTCTGATCGATCGTGACAAACCAGTCCTCGGATCTGATTTGTCCTACGATCTGTCTCAACGTCAACATCTTGAATTTGAGACGTTGCACTGCCCGATTTAGATGTCGCAGATCTAAAATCGGACGTAATCCCCCGTCTTTTTTTGGAACAATAAAATACCGGCTGTAAAAGCCTGAGTTTCTCTCGTGAGGGTGTACAAACTCGATTGCCTCCTTGCACAAGAGAGTTTTTACTTCTTGTTCCATCACCAGAGTCTGCTCGGGGCACACCTCGGTGTACAAAACTCCGTTGAAGCGGGGCGGACGGACTTGAAATTGAATCCGGTAACCCTGCTCTACCGTGCGCAGGACCCATTTTGACCCATTTGGTAGACTTTTCCAAGCTGCTAAATGGTCGCCTAAGGGGACTAGCCTCTCGGGGCCAGCCTCTGGTGATATTACTACGGGAACCGCAACGGCTCGACAAACCTCGATTTGCAGAGCCGGCTGAACCCTCTGGAGACACCGAGGAGGAACGGGCACGAGCGCACGCTCCTCGGGAGGAAATGGGCTGTCAGGACTTTTTCTTGTTTTCCCCTTTTCTCGCCTGAATGACTGCCCTCAGGTCAGTCCTAGGTTTGTAAGGCTGCGGGTTATATTTTCTTCCTGAACCCCCATCCTTCTGGGGTGGGGCTCGGGAAGCAACACTCTGCTTCTGACGCTCACGATAGCTAGTGGACGCCTGTGGCTGTTCTCGCCCCGCCACCTGGGGAGTTTGTCCGCGGCGGGTGAGATATAGTTTAAATGCTGCAGCCTGTTTCTTAGCCTCCTCGAACCTTTCAACAACGGTGTCTACAGCGTTGCCGAAAAGGCCCGTAGGGGACAATGGGGCATCCAGAAGAAATGCTTTGTCAGATGGTTTCATGTCTGAGAGGTTCAACCATAAATGCCTCTCAGTGGCTACCATAGCGCCCATGGAACGGCCCAAAGAACGAGCAGTCTCACGAGTAGCACGGAGAGAAACATCCAAAGCATGACGGACGGGTTGTAAAACATCCGCCGCCACCAGTCCTGTGTCGACCAATTCACGTAGCGCATCTGCTTGATACGCCTGAAGTAGTGCCACAGAGTGTAAGCAAGCCCCGGACTGCCCTTTATTAGTCAAAAGCTTTTTTTGTGAGAGGAGCATGAAATGATATCTTTTGCAAGAAAAAACAGTTTATTAGTCAAAAGCTTGTTTTGTGCACATTCAACACACAGGATCATGCTTCTTATACTGAAAACTGCTTTTGTTTCACAGAGCATGAGAGGAGCATGAAAAGATATCTTTTGTAAGAAAAACAGTTGATTGGTCAAAAGCTTGTTTTTAGCACATTCAACTCACATGATCATGCTTCTTATACTGAAAACTGCTTTTTGTAACAAAGAGCATGAGAGGAGCATGAAATGATATCTTTTGCAAGAAAAACAGCTGATTGGTCAAAAGCTTGTTTTTTGCACATTCAACTCACATGATCATGCTTCTTATACTAAAAACTGCTTTTTTGTTACACAGAGCATGAGAGGAGCATGAAAAGATATCTTTTGCAAGAAAAACAGTTTATTAGTCAAAAGCTTGTTTTGTGCACATTCAACACACATGATCATGCTTCTTATACTGAAAACTGCTTTTTGTAACACAGAGCATGAGAGGAGCATGAAAAGATATCTTTTGCAAGAAACACAGTTTATTAGTCAAAAGCTTGTTTTTTGTACATTCAACACAAGGGATCATGCTTCTTATACTGAAAAAAGTGTATTAGTCAAAAGCTTGTTCTGTGCACATTCAATTCACAGGATAATGCTTCTTATGCTGAAAACTGCTTTTTGTTACACAGAGCATGAGAGGAGCATGAAAAGATATCTTTTGCAAGAAGAAGCAGTTGATTAGTCAAAAGCTTGTTTTGTGTACATTCAATTCACAGGATAATGCTTCTTATGTTGAAAACTGCTTTTTGTTACACAGAGCATGAGAGGAGCATGAAATGATATCTTTTGCAAGAAAAAACAGTTTATTAGTCAAAAGCTTGTTCTGTGCACATTCAACTCACAGGATCATGCTTCTTATGCTGAAAACTGCTTTTTGTAACACAGAGAATGAGAGGAGCATGAAAAGATATCTTTTGCAAGAAAAACAGTTTATTAGTCAAAAGCTTGTTCTGTGCACATTCAATTCACAGGATAATGCTTCTTATGCTGAAAACTGCTTTTTGTTACACAGAGCATGAGAGGAGCATGAAAGATATCTTTTGCAAGAAAAACAGTTGATTGGTCAAAAGCTTGTTCTGTGCACATTCAACTCACAGGATCATGCTTCTTATGCTGAAAACTGCTTTTTGTTACACAGAGCATGAGAGGAGCATGAAAGATATCTTTTGCAAGCAAAACAGTTGATTGGTCAAAAGCTTGTTCTGTGCACATTCAACTCACATGATCATGCTTCTTATACTGAAAACAGTTTATTAGTCAAAAGCTTGTTTTGTGCACATTCAACACACAGGATCATGCTTCTTATACTGAAAACAGTTTATTAGTCAAAAGCTTGTTCTGTGCACATTCAATTCACAGGATCATGCTTCTTATGCTGAAAACTGCTTTTTGTTACACAGAGCATGAGACGGTCATGAAATGATATCTTTTGCAAGAAAAACAGTTTATTAGTCAAAAGCTTTTTTTGTGCACATTCAACACACAGGATCATGCTTCTTATACTGAAAACTGCTTTTTGTTACACAGAGCAGGAGAGGAGCATTAAAAGATATCTTTTGCAAGAAAAACAGTTGATTGGTCAAAAGCTTGTTTTTTGCACATTCAACTCACATGATCATGCTTCTTATACTGAAAACTGCTTTTTGTAACAAAGAGCATGAGAGGAGCATGAAAAGATATCTTTTGCAAGAAAAAACAGTTTATTAGTCAAAAGCTTGTTTTGTGCACATTCAACACACAGGATCATGCTTCTTATACTGAAAACAGTTTATTAGTGAAAAGCTTGTTCTGTGCACATTCAACTCACAGGATCATGCTTCTTATACTGAAAACTGCTTTTGTTTCACAGAGCATGAGAGGAGCATGAAAAGATATCTTTTGCAAGAAAAACAGTTGATTGGTCAAAAGCTTGTTTTTAGCACATTCAACTCACATGATCATGCTTCTTATACTGAAAACTGCTTTTTGTAACAAAGAGCATGAGAGGAGCATGAAAAGATATCTTTTGCAAGAAAAACAGTTGATTAGTCAAAAGCTTGTTTTGTGTACATTCAACTCACATGATCATGCTTCTTATACTGAAAACTGCTTTTTGTAACACAGAGCATGAGAGGAGCATGAAAAGATATCTTTTGCAAGAAAAAACAGTTTATTAGTCAAAAGCTTGTTTTTTGTACATTCAACACACAGGATCATGCTTCTTATACTGAAAAAAGTGTATTAGTCAAAAGCTTGTTCTGTGCACATTCAATTCACAGGATAATGCTTCTTATGCTGAAAACTGCTTTTTGTTACACAGAGCATGAGAGGAGCATGAAAAGATATCTTTTGCAAGAAGAAACAGTTGATTAGTCAAAAGCTTGTTTTGTGCACATTCAACACACATGATCATGCTTCTTATACTGAAAACTGCTTTTTGTAACACAGAGCATGAGAGGAGCATGAAAAGATATCTTTTGCAAGAAAAACAGTTTATTAGTCAAAAGCTTGTTTTGTCCACATTCAGTTCACAGGGTAATGCTTCTTATGCTGAAAACAGTTTATTAGTGAAAAGCTTGTTCTGTGCACATTCAGTTCACAGGGTAATGCTTCTTATGCTGAAAACTGCTTTTTGTAACACAGAGCATGAGAGGAGCATGAAAAGATATCTTTTGCAAGAAGAAACAGTTGATTAGTCAAAAGCTTGTTTTGTGTACATTCAATTCACAGGATAATGCTTCTTATGTTGAAAACTGCTTTTTGTTACACAGAGCATGAGAGGAGCATGAAATGATATCTTTTGCAAGAAAAAACAGTTTATTAGTCAAAAGCTTGTTCTGTGCACATTCAACTCACAGGATCATGCTTCTTATGCTGAAAACTGCTTTTTGTAACACAGAGAATGAGAGGAGCATGAAAAGATATCTTTTGCAAGAAAAACAGTTTATTAGTCAAAAGCTTGTTCTGTGCACATTCAATTCACAGGATAATGCTTCTTATGCTGAAAACTGCTTTTTGTTACACAGAGCATGAGATGAGCATGAAAGATATTTTTTGCAAGAAAAACAGTTGATTGATCAAAAGCTTGCTTTTTGCACATTCAACTCACATGATCATGATTCTTATACTGAAAACTGCTTTTTGTTACACAGAGCAGGAGAGGAGCATTAAAAGATATCTTTTGCAAGAAAAACAGTTGATTGGTCAAAAGCTTGTTTTGTGCACATTCAACTCACAGGATCATGCTTCTTATAATGAAAACTGCTTTTGTTTCACAGAGCATGAGAGGAGCATGAAAAGATATCTTTTGCAAGAAAAAACAGTTTATTAGTCAAAAGCTTGTTTTGTGCACATTCAACACACAGGATCATGCTTCTTATACTGAAAACAGTTTATCAGTGAAAAGCTTTTCTGTGCACATTCAACTCACAGGATCATGCTTCTTATACTGAAAACTGCTTTTTGTAACACAGAGCATGAGATGAGCATGAAAAGATATATTTTGCAAGAAAAACAGTTGATTGGTCAAAAGCTTGTTTTTTACACATTCAACTCACAGGATCATGCTTCTTATACTGAAAACTGCTTTTGTTTCACAGAGCATGAGAGGAGCATGAAAAGATATCTTTTGCAAGAAAAAACAGTTTATTAGTCAAAAGCTTATTTTGTGCACATTCAACACACAGGATCATGCTTCTTATACTGAAAACAGTTTATTAGTGAAAAGCTTGTTCTGTGCACATTCAACTCACAGGATCATGCTTCTTATACTGAAAACTGCTTTTGTTTCAAAGAGCATGAGAGGAGCATGAAAAGATATCTTTTGCAAGAAAAACAGTTTATTAGTCAAAAGCTTGTTCTGTGCACATTCAATTCACAGGATAATGCTTCTTATGCTGAAAACTGCTTTTTGTTACACAGAGCATGAGAGGAGCATGAAAGATATCTTTTGCAAGAAAAACAGTTGATTGGTCAAAAGCTTGTTCTGTGCACATTCAACTCACAGGATCATGCTTCTTATGCTGAAAACTGCTTTTTGTTACACAGAGCATGAGAGGAGCATGAAAGATATCTTTTGCAAGCAAAACAGTTGATTGGTCAAAAGCTTGTTCTGTGCACATTCAACTCACATGATCATGCTTCTTATACTGAAAACAGTTTATTAGTCAAAAGCTTGTTTTGTGCACATTCAACACACAGGATCATGCTTCTTATACTGAAAACAGTTTATTAGTCAAAAGCTTGTTCTGTGCACATTCAATTCACAGGATCATGCTTCTTATGCTGAAAACTGCTTTTTGTTACACAGAGCATGAGACGGTCATGAAATGATATCTTTTGCAAGAAAAACAGTTTATTAGTCAAAAGCTTTTTTTGTGCACATTCAACACACAGGATCATGCTTCTTATACTGAAAACTGCTTTTTGTTACACAGAGCAGGAGAGGAGCATTAAAAGATATCTTTTGCAAGAAAAACAGTTGATTGGTCAAAAGCTTGTTTTTTGCACATTCAACTCACATGATCATGCTTCTTATACTGAAAACTGCTTTTTGTAACAAAGAGCATGAGAGGAGCATGAAAAGATATCTTTTGCAAGAAAAAACAGTTTATTAGTCAAAAGCTTGTTTTGTGCACATTCAACACACAGGATCATGCTTCTTATACTGAAAACAGTTTATTAGTGAAAAGCTTGTTCTGTGCACATTCAACTCACAGGATCATGCTTCTTATACTGAAAACTGCTTTTGTTTCACAGAGCATGAGAGGAGCATGAAAAGATATCTTTTGCAAGAAAAACAGTTGATTGGTCAAAAGCTTGTTTTTAGCACATTCAACTCACATGATCATGCTTCTTATACTGAAAACTGCTTTTTGTAACAAAGAGCATGAGAGGAGCATGAAAAGATATCTTTTGCAAGAAAAACAGTTGATTAGTCAAAAGCTTGTTTTGTGTACATTCAACTCACATGATCATGCTTCTTATACTGAAAACTGCTTTTTGTAACACAGAGCATGAGAGGAGCATGAAAAGATATCTTTTGCAAGAAAAAACAGTTTATTAGTCAAAAGCTTGTTTTTTGTACATTCAAAACACAGGATCATGCTTCTTATACTGAAAAAAGTGTATTAGTCAAAAGCTTGTTCTGTGCACATTCAATTCACAGGATAATGCTTCTTATGCTGAAAACTGCTTTTTGTTACACAGAGCATGAGAGGAGCATGAAAAGATATCTTTTGCAAGAAGAAACAGTTGATTAGTCAAAAGCTTGTTTTGTGCACATTCAACACACATGATCATGCTTCTTATACTGAAAACTGCTTTTTGTAACACAGAGCATGAGAGGAGCATGAAAAGATATCTTTTGCAAGAAAAACAGTTTATTAGTCAAAAGCTTGTTTTGTCCACATTCAGTTCACAGGGTAATGCTTCTTATGCTGAAAACAGTTTATTAGTGAAAAGCTTGTTCTGTGCACATTCAGTTCACAGGGTAATGCTTCTTATGCTGAAAACTGCTTTTTGTAACACAGAGCATGAGAGGAGCATGAAAAGATATCTTTTGCAAGAAGAAACAGTTGATTAGTCAAAAGCTTGTTTTGTGTACATTCAATTCACAGGATAATGCTTCTTATGTTGAAAACTGCTTTTTGTTACACAGAGCATGAGAGGAGCATGAAATGATATCTTTTGCAAGAAAAAACAGTTTATTAGTCAAAAGCTTGTTCTGTGCACATTCAACTCACAGGATCATGCTTCTTATGCTGAAAACTGCTTTTTGTAACACAGAGAATGAGAGGAGCATGAAAAGATATCTTTTGCAAGAAAAACAGTTTATTAGTCAAAAGCTTGTTCTGTGCACATTCAATTCACAGGATAATGCTTCTTATGCTGAAAACTGCTTTTTGTTACACAGAGCATGAGATGAGCATGAAAGATATTTTTTGCAAGAAAAACAGTTGATTGATCAAAAGCTTGCTTTTTGCACATTCAACTCACATGATCATGATTCTTATACTGAAAACTGCTTTTTGTTACACAGAGCAGGAGAGGAGCATTAAAAGATATCTTTTGCAAGAAAAACAGTTGATTGGTCAAAAGCTTGTTTTGTGCACATTCAACTCACAGGATCATGCTTCTTATAATGAAAACTGCTTTTGTTTCACAGAGCATGAGAGGAGCATGAAAAGATATCTTTTGCAAGAAAAAACAGTTTATTAGTCAAAAGCTTGTTTTGTGCACATTCAACACACAGGATCATGCTTCTTATACTGAAAACAGTTTATCAGTGAAAAGCTTTTCTGTGCACATTCAACTCACAGGATCATGCTTCTTATACTGAAAACTGCTTTTTGTAACACAGAGCATGAGATGAGCATGAAAAGATATATTTTGCAAGAAAAACAGTTGATTGGTCAAAAGCTTGTTTTTTACACATTCAACTCACAGGATCATGCTTCTTATACTGAAAACTGCTTTTGTTTCACAGAGCATGAGAGGAGCATGAAAAGATATCTTTTGCAAGAAAAAACAGTTTATTAGTCAAAAGCTTATTTTGTGCACATTCAACACACAGGATCATGCTTCTTATACTGAAAACAGTTTATTAGTGAAAAGCTTGTTCTGTGCACATTCAACTCACAGGATCATGCTTCTTATACTGAAAACTGCTTTTGTTTCAAAGAGCATGAGAGGAGCATGAAATGATATCTTTTGCAAGAAAAACAGTTTATTAGTCAAAAGCTTTTTTTGTGCACATTCAACACACAGGATCATGCTTCTTATACTGAAAACTGCTTTTTGTTACACAGAGCAGGAGAGGAGCATTAAAAGATATCTTTTGCAAGAAAAACAGTTGATTGGTCAAAAGCTTGTTTTTTGCACATTCAACTCACATGATCATGCTTCTTATACTGAAAACTGCTTTTTGTAACAAAGAGCATGAGAGGAGCATGAAAAGATATCTTTTGCAAGAAAAAACAGTTTATTAGTCAAAAGCTTGTTTTGTGCACATTCAACACACAGGATCATGCTTCTTATACTGAAAACAGTTTATTAGTGAAAAGCTTGTTCTGTGCACATTCAACTCACAGGATCATGCTTCTTATACTGAAAACTGCTTTTGTTTCACAGAGCATGAGAGGAGCATGAAAAGATATCTTTTGCAAGAAAAACAGTTGATTGGTCAAAAGCTTGTTTTTAGCACATTCAACTCACATGATCATGCTTCTTATACTGAAAACTGCTTTTTGTAACAAAGAGCATGAGAGGAGCATGAAAAGATATCTTTTGCAAGAAAAACAGTTGATTAGTCAAAAGCTTGTTTTGTGTACATTCAACTCACATGATCATGCTTCTTATACTGAAAACTGCTTTTTGTAACACAGAGCATGAGAGGAGCATGAAAAGATATCTTTTGCAAGAAAAAACAGTTTATTAGTCAAAAGCTTGTTTTTTGTACATTCAACACACAGGATCATGCTTCTTATACTGAAAAAAGTGTATTAGTCAAAAGCTTGTTCTGTGCACATTCAATTCACAGGATAATGCTTCTTATGCTGAAAACTGCTTTTTGTTACACAGAGCATGAGAGGAGCATGAAAAGATATCTTTTGCAAGAAGAAACAGTTGATTAGTCAAAAGCTTGTTTTGTGCACATTCAACACACATGATCATGCTTCTTATACTGAAAACTGCTTTTTGTAACACAGAGCATGAGAGGAGCATGAAAAGATATCTTTTGCAAGAAAAACAGTTTATTAGTCAAAAGCTTGTTTTGTCCACATTCAGTTCACAGGGTAATGCTTCTTATGCTGAAAACAGTTTATTAGTGAAAAGCTTGTTCTGTGCACATTCAGTTCACAGGGTAATGCTTCTTATGCTGAAAACTGCTTTTTGTAACACAGAGCATGAGAGGAGCATGAAAAGATATCTTTTGCAAGAAGAAACAGTTGATTAGTCAAAAGCTTGTTTTGTGTACATTCAATTCACAGGATAATGCTTCTTATGTTGAAAACTGCTTTTTGTTACACAGAGCATGAGAGGAGCATGAAATGATATCTTTTGCAAGAAAAAACAGTTTATTAGTCAAAAGCTTGTTCTGTGCACATTCAACTCACAGGATCATGCTTCTTATGCTGAAAACTGCTTTTTGTAACACAGAGAATGAGAGGAGCATGAAAAGATATCTTTTGCAAGAAAAACAGTTTATTAGTCAAAAGCTTGTTCTGTGCACATTCAATTCACAGGATAATGCTTCTTATGCTGAAAACTGCTTTTTGTTACACAGAGCATGAGATGAGCATGAAAGATATTTTTTGCAAGAAAAACAGTTGATTGATCAAAAGCTTGCTTTTTGCACATTCAACTCACATGATCATGATTCTTATACTGAAAACTGCTTTTTGTTACACAGAGCAGGAGAGGAGCATTAAAAGATATCTTTTGCAAGAAAAACAGTTGATTGGTCAAAAGCTTGTTTTGTGCACATTCAACTCACAGGATCATGCTTCTTATAATGAAAACTGCTTTTGTTTCACAGAGCATGAGAGGAGCATGAAAAGATATCTTTTGCAAGAAAAAACAGTTTATTAGTCAAAAGCTTGTTTTGTGCACATTCAACACACAGGATCATGCTTCTTATACTGAAAACAGTTTATCAGTGAAAAGCTTTTCTGTGCACATTCAACTCACAGGATCATGCTTCTTATACTGAAAACTGCTTTTTGTAACACAGAGCATGAGATGAGCATGAAAAGATATTTTTTGCAAGAAAAACAGTTGATTGGTCAAAAGCTTGTTTTTTACACATTCAACTCACAGGATCATGCTTCTTATACTGAAAACTGCTTTTGTTTCACAGAGCATGAGAGGAGCATGAAAAGATATCTTTTGCAAGAAAAAACAGTTTATTAGTCAAAAGCTTATTTTGTGCACATTCAACACACAGGATCATGCTTCTTATACTGAAAACAGTTTATTAGTGAAAAGCTTGTTCTGTGCACATTCAACTCACAGGATCATGCTTCTTATACTGAAAACTGCTTTTGTTTCAAAGAGCATGAGAGGAGCATGAAATGATATCTTTTGCAAGAAAAACAGTTTATTAGTCAAAAGCTTTTTTTGTGCACATTCAACACACAGGATCATGCTTCTTATACTGAAAACTGCTTTTTGTTACACAGAGCAGGAGAGGAGCATTAAAAGATATCTTTTGCAAGAAAAACAGTTGATTGGTCAAAAGCTTGTTTTTTGCACATTCAACTCACATGATCATGCTTCTTATACTGAAAACTGCTTTTTGTAACAAAGAGCATGAGAGGAGCATGAAAAGATATCTTTTGCAAGAAAAAACAGTTTATTAGTCAAAAGCTTGTTTTGTGCACATTCAACACACAGGATCATGCTTCTTATACTGAAAACAGTTTATTAGTGAAAAGCTTGTTCTGTGCACATTCAACTCACAGGATCATGCTTCTTATACTGAAAACTGCTTTTGTTTCACAGAGCATGAGAGGAGCATGAAAAGATATCTTTTGCAAGAAAAACAGTTGATTGGTCAAAAGCTTGTTTTTAGCACATTCAACTCACATGATCATGCTTCTTATACTGAAAACTGCTTTTTGTAACAAAGAGCATGAGAGGAGCATGAAAAGATATCTTTTGCAAGAAAAACAGTTGATTAGTCAAAAGCTTGTTTTGTGTACATTCAACTCACATGATCATGCTTCTTATACTGAAAACTGCTTTTTGTAACACAGAGCATGAGAGGAGCATGAAAAGATATCTTTTGCAAGAAAAAACAGTTTATTAGTCAAAAGCTTGTTTTTTGTACATTCAACACACAGGATCATGCTTCTTATACTGAAAAAAGTGTATTAGTCAAAAGCTTGTTCTGTGCACATTCAATTCACAGGATAATGCTTCTTATGCTGAAAACTGCTTTTTGTTACACAGAGCATGAGAGGAGCATGAAAAGATATCTTTTGCAAGAAGAAACAGTTGATTAGTCAAAAGCTTGTTTTGTGCACATTCAACACACATGATCATGCTTCTTATACTGAAAACTGCTTTTTGTAACACAGAGCATGAGAGGAGCATGAAAAGATATCTTTTGCAAGAAAAACAGTTTATTAGTCAAAAGCTTGTTTTGTCCACATTCAGTTCACAGGGTAATGCTTCTTATGCTGAAAACAGTTTATTAGTGAAAAGCTTGTTCTGTGCACATTCAGTTCACAGGGTAATGCTTCTTATGCTGAAAACTGCTTTTTGTAACACAGAGCATGAGAGGAGCATGAAAAGATATCTTTTGCAAGAAGAAACAGTTGATTAGTCAAAAGCTTGTTTTGTGTACATTCAATTCACAGGATAATGCTTCTTATGTTGAAAACTGCTTTTTGTTACACAGAGCATGAGAGGAGCATGAAATGATATCTTTTGCAAGAAAAAACAGTTTATTAGTCAAAAGCTTGTTCTGTGCACATTCAACTCACAGGATCATGCTTCTTATGCTGAAAACTGCTTTTTGTAACACAGAGAATGAGAGGAGCATGAAAAGATATCTTTTGCAAGAAAAACAGTTTATTAGTCAAAAGCTTGTTCTGTGCACATTCAATTCACAGGATAATGCTTCTTATGCTGAAAACTGCTTTTTGTTACACAGAGCATGAGATGAGCATGAAAGATATTTTTTGCAAGAAAAACAGTTGATTGATCAAAAGCTTGCTTTTTGCACATTCAACTCACATGATCATGATTCTTATACTGAAAACTGCTTTTTGTTACACAGAGCAGGAGAGGAGCATTAAAAGATATCTTTTGCAAGAAAAACAGTTGATTGGTCAAAAGCTTGTTTTGTGCACATTCAACCACAGGATCATGCTTCTTATAATGAAAACTGCTTTTGTTTCACAGAGCATGAGAGGAGCATGAAAAGATATCTTTTGCAAGAAAAAACAGTTTATTAGTCAAAAGCTTGTTTTGTGCACATTCAACACACAGGATCATGCTTCTTATACTGAAAACAGTTTATCAGTGAAAAGCTTTTCTGTGCACATTCAACTCACAGGATCATGCTTCTTATACTGAAAACTGCTTTTTGTAACACAGAGCATGAGATGAGCATGAAAAGATATCTTTTGCAAGAAAAACAGTTTATTAGTCAAAAGCTTGTTCTGTGCACATTCAATTCACAGGATAATGCTTCTTATGCTGAAAACTGCTTTTTGTTACACAGAGCATGAGAGGAGCATGAAAGATATTTTTTGCAAGAAAAACAGTTGATTGATCAAAAGCTTGCTTTTTGCACATTCAACTCACATGATCATGATTCTTATACTGAAAACTGCTTTTTGTTACACAGAGCAGGAGAGGAGCATTAAAAGATATCTTTTGCAAGAAAAACAGTTGATTGGTCAAAAGCTTGTTTTGTGCACATTCAACTCACAGGATCATGCTTCTTATAATGAAAACTGCTTTTGTTTCACAGAGCATGAGAGGAGCATCAAAAGATATCTTTTGCAAGAAAAAACAGTTTATTAGTCAAAAGCTTGTTTTGTGCACATTCAACACACAGGATCATGCTTCTTATACTGAAAACAGTTTATCAGTGAAAAGCTTTTCTGTGCACATTCAACTCACAGGATCATGCTTCTTATACTGAAAACTGCTTTTTGTAACACAGAGCATGAGATGAGCATGAAAAGATATCTTTTGCAAGAAAAACAGTTTATTAGTCAAAAGCTTGTTCTGTGCACATTCAATTCACAGGATAATGCTTCTTATGCTGAAAACTGCTTTTTGTTACACAGAGCATGAGAGGAGCATGAAAGATATTTTTTGCAAGAAAAACAGTTGATTGATCAAAAGCTTGCTTTTTGCACATTCAACTCACATGATCATGATTCTTATACTGAAAACTGCTTTTTGTTACACAGAGCAGGAGAGGAGCATTAAAAGATATCTTTTGCAAGAAAAACAGTTGATTGGTCAAAAGCTTGTTTTGTGCACATTCAACTCACAGGATCATGCTTCTTATAATGAAAACTGCTTTTGTTTCACAGAGCATGAGAGGAGCATGAAAAGATATCTTTTGCAAGAAAAAACAGTTTATTAGTCAAAAGCTTGTTTTGTGCACATTCAACACACAGGATCATGCTTCTTATACTGAAAACAGTTTATCAGTGAAAAGCTTTTCTGTGCACATTCAACTCACAGGATCATGCTTCTTATACTGAAAACTGCTTTTTGTAACACAGAGCATGAGATGAGCATGAAAAGATATATTTTGCAAGAAAAACAGTTGATTGGTCAAAAGCTTGTTTTTTACACATTCAACTCACAGGATCATGCTTCTTATACTGAAAACTGCTTTTGTTTCACAGAGCATGAGAGGAGCATGAAAAGATATCTTTTGCAAGAAAAAAACAGTTTATTAGTCAAAAGCTTATTTTGTGCACATTCAACACACAGGATCATGCTTCTTATACTGAAAACAGTTTATTAGTGAAAAGCTTGTTCTGTGCACATTCAACTCACAGGATCATGCTTCTTATACTGAAAACTGCTTTTGTTTCAAAGAGCATGAGAGGAGCATGAAAAGATATCTTTTGCAAGAAAAACAGTTGATTGGTCAAAAGCTTGTTTTTAGCACATTCAACTCACATGATCATGCTTCTTATACTGAAAACTGCTTTTTGTAACAAAGAGCATGAGAGGAGCATGAAATGATATCTTTTGCAAGAAAAACAGCTGATTGGTCAAAAGCTTGTTTTTTGCACATTCAACTCACATGATCATGCCTCTTATACTAAAAACTGCTTTTTTGTTACACAGAGCATGAGAGGAGCATGAAAAGATATCTTTTGCAAGAAAAACAGTTTATTAGTCAAAAGCTTGTTTTGTGCACATTCAACACACATGATCATGCTTCTTATACTGAAAACTGCTTTTTGTAACACAGAGCATGAGAGAAGCATGAAAAGATATCTTTTGCAAGAAACACAGTTTATTAGTCAAAAGCTTGTTTTTTGTACATTCAACACACACGATCATGCTTCTTATACTGAAAAAAGTGTATTAGTCAAAAGCTTGTTCTGTGCACATTCAATTCACAGGATAATGCTTCTTATGCTGAAAACTGCTTTTTGTTACACAGAGCATGAGAGGAGCATGAAAAGATATCTTTTGCAAGAAGAAACAGTTGATTAGTCAAAAGCTTGTTTTGTGCACATTCAACACACATGATCATGCTTCTTATACTGAAAACTGCTTTTTGTTACACAGAGCATGAGAGGAGCATGAAAAGATATCTTTTGCAAGAAGAAACAGTTGATTAGTCAAAAGCTTGTTTTGTGCACATTCAACACACATGATCATGCTTCTTATACTGAAAACTGCTTTTTGTAACACAGAGCATGAGAGGAGCATGAAAAGATATCTTTTGCAAGAAAAACAGTTTATTAGTCAAAAGCTTGTTTTGTCCACATTCAGTTCACAGGGTAATGCTTCTTATGCTGAAAACAGTTTATTAGTGAAAAGCTTGTTCTGTGCACATTCAGTTCACAGGGTAATGCTTCTTATGCTGAAAACTGCTTTTTGTAACACAGAGCATGAGAGGAGCATGAAAAGATATCTTTTGCAAGAAGAAACAGTTGATTAGTCAAAAGCTTGTTTTGTGTACATTCAATTCACAGGATAATGCTTCTTATGTTGAAAACTGCTTTTTGTTACACAGAGCATGAGAGGAGCATGAAATGATATCTTTTGCAAGAAAAAACAGTTTATTAGTCAAAAGCTTGTTCTGTGCACATTCAACTCACAGGATCATGCTTCTTATGCTGAAAACTGCTTTTTGTAACACAGAGAATGAGAGGAGCATGAAAAGATATCTTTTGCAAGAAAAACAGTTTATTAGTCAAAAGCTTGTTCTGTGCACATTCAATTCACAGGATAATGCTTCTTATGCTGAAAACTGCTTTTTGTTACACAGAGCATGAGAGGAGCATGAAAGATATTTTTTGCAAGAAAAACAGTTGATTGATCAAAAGCTTGCTTTTTGCACATTCAACTCACATGATCATGATTCTTATACTGAAAACTGCTTTTTGTTACACAGAGCAGGAGAGGAGCATTAAAAGATATCTTTTGCAAGAAAAACAGTTGATTGGTCAAAAGCTTGTTTTGTGCACATTCAACTCACAGGATCATGCTTCTTATAATGAAAACTGCTTTTGTTTCACAGAGCATGAGAGGAGCATGAAAAGATATCTTTTGCAAGAAAAAACAGTTTATTAGTCAAAAGCTTGTTTTGTGCACATTCAACACACAGGATCATGCTTCTTATACTGAAAACAGTTTATCAGTGAAAAGCTTTTCTGTGCACATTCAACTCACAGGATCATGCTTCTTATACTGAAAACTGCTTTTTGTAACACAGAGCATGAGATGAGCATGAAAAGATATCTTTTGCAAGAAAAACAGTTTATTAGTCAAAAGCTTGTTCTGTGCACATTCAATTCACAGGATAATGCTTCTTATGCTGAAAACTGCTTTTTGTTACACAGAGCATGAGAGGAGCATGAAAGATATTTTTTGCAAGAAAAACAGTTGATTGATCAAAAGCTTGCTTTTTGCACATTCAACTCACATGATCATGATTCTTATACTGAAAACTGCTTTTTGTTACACAGAGCAGGAGAGGAGCATTAAAAGATATCTTTTGCAAGAAAAACAGTTGATTGGTCAAAAGCTTGTTTTGTGCACATTCAACTCACAGGATCATGCTTCTTATAATGAAAACTGCTTTTGTTTCACAGAGCATGAGAGGAGCATGAAAAGATATCTTTTGCAAGAAAAAACAGTTTATTAGTCAAAAGCTTGTTTTGTGCACATTCAACACACAGGATCATGCTTCTTATACTGAAAACAGTTTATCAGTGAAAAGCTTTTCTGTGCACATTCAACTCACAGGATCATGCTTCTTATACTGAAAACTGCTTTTTGTAACACAGAGCATGAGATGAGCATGAAAAGATATATTTTGCAAGAAAAACAGTTGATTGGTCAAAAGCTTGTTTTTTACACATTCAACTCACAGGATCATGCTTCTTATACTGAAAACTGCTTTTGTTTCACAGAGCATGAGAGGAGCATGAAAAGATATCTTTTGCAAGAAAAAACAGTTTATTAGTCAAAAGCTTATTTTGTGCACATTCAACACACAGGATCATGCTTCTTATACTGAAAACAGTTTATTAGTGAAAAGCTTGTTCTGTGCACATTCAACTCACAGGATCATGCTTCTTATACTGAAAACTGCTTTTGTTTCAAAGAGCATGAGATGAGCATGAAAAGATATCTTTTGCAAGAAAAACAGTTGATTGGTCAAAAGCTTGTTTTTAGCACATTCAACTCACATGATCATGCTTCTTATACTGAAAACTGCTTTTTGTAACAAAGAGCATGAGAGGAGCATGAAATGATATCTTTTGCAAGAAAAACAGCTGATTGGTCAAAAGCTTGTTTTTTGCACATTCAACTCACATGATCATGCCTCTTATACTAAAAACTGCTTTTTTGTTACACAGAGCATGAGAGGAGCATGAAAAGATATCTTTTGCAAGAAAAACAGTTTATTAGTCAAAAGCTTGTTTTGTGCACATTCAACACACATGATCATGCTTCTTATACTGAAAACTGCTTTTTGTAACACAGAGCATGAGAGGAGCATGAAAAGATATCTTTTGCAAGAAACACAGTTTATTAGTCAAAAGCTTGTTTTTTGTACATTCAACACACACGATCATGCTTCTTATACTGAAAAAAGTGTATTAGTCAAAAGCTTGTTCTGTGCACATTCAATTCACAGGATAATGCTTCTTATGCTGAAAACTGCTTTTTGTTACACAGAGCATGAGAGGAGCATGAAAAGATATCTTTTGCAAGAAGAAACAGTTGATTAGTCAAAAGCTTGTTTTGTGCACATTCAACACACATGATCATGCTTCTTATACTGAAAACTGCTTTTTGTAACACAGAGCATGAGAGGACCATGAAAAGATATCTTTTGCAAGAAACACAGTTTATTAGTCAAAAGCTTGTTTTGTGCACATTCAGTTCACAGGGTAATGCTTCTTATGCTGAAAACAGTTTATTAGTGAAAAGCTTGTTCTGTGCACATTCAGTTCACAGGGTAATGCTTCTTATGCTGAAAATTGCTTTTTGTAACACAGAGCATGAGAGGAGCATGAAAAGATATCTTTTGCAAAAAAGAAACAGTTGATTAGTCAAAAGCTTGTTTTGTGTACATTCAATTCACAGGATAATGCTTCTTATGTTGAAAACTGCTTTTTGTTACACAGAGCATGAGAGGAGCATGAAATGATATCTTTTGCAAGAAAAAACAGTTTAGTAGTCAAAAGCTTGTTCTGTGCACATTCAACTCACAGGATCATGCTTCTTATGCTGAAAACTGCTTTTTGTAACACAGAGAATGAGAGGAGCATGAAAAGATATCTTTTGCAAGAAAAACAGTTTATTAGTCAAAAGCTTGTTCTGTGCACATTCAATTCACAGGATAATGCTTCTTATGCTGAAAACTGCTTTTTGTTACACAGAGCATGAGAGGAGCATGAAAGATATCTTTTGCAAGAAAAACAGTTGATTGGTCAAAAGCTTGCTTTTTGCACATTCAACTCACATGATCATGATTCTTATACTGAAAACTGCTTTTTGTTACACAGAGCATGAGAGGAGCATTAAAAGATATATTTTGCAAGAAAAACAGTTGATTGGTCAAAAGCTTGTTTTTTGCACATTCAACTCACATGATCATGCTTCTTATACTGAATACTGCTTTTTGTAACATAGAGCATGAGAGGAGCATGAAAAGATATCTTTTGCAAGAAGAAACAGTTGATTAGTCAAAAGCTTGTTTTGTGCACATTCAACTCACAGGATCATGCTTCTTATACTGAAAACTGCTTTTGTTTCACAGAGCATGAGAGGAGCATGAAAAGATATCCTTTGCAAGAAAAAACAGTTTATTAGTCAAAAGCTTGTTTTGTGCACATTCAACACACAGGATCATGCTTCTTATACTGAAAACAGTTTATTAGTGAAAAGCTTGTTCTGTGCACATTCAACTCACAGGATCATGCTTCTTATACTGAAAACTGCTTTTGTTTCACAGAGCATGAGAGGAGCATGAAAAGATATCTTTTGCAAGAAAAACAGTTGATTGGTCAAAAGCTTGTTTTTTGCACATTCAACTCACATGATCATGCTTCTTATACTAGAAACTGCTTTTTTGTTACACAGAGCATGAGAGGAGCATGAAAAGATATCTTTTGCAAGAAAAAACAGTTTATTAGTCAAAAGCTTGTTTTGTGCACATTCAACACACAGGATCATGCTTCTTATACTGAAAACAGTTTATTAGTGAAAAGCTTGTTCTGTGCACATTCAACTCACAGGATCATGCTTCTTATACTGAAAAAAGTATATTAGTCAAAAGCTTGTTCTGTGCACATTCAATTCACAGGATAATGCTTCTTATGCTGAAAACTGATTTTTGTTACCAAGAGCATGAGAGGAGCATGAAAAGATATCTTTTGCAAGAAGAAACAGTTGATTAGTCAAAAGCTTGTTTTGTGCACATTCAACACACAGGATCATGCTTCTTATACTGAAAACAGTTTATTAGTCAAAAGCTTGTTTTGTGCACATTCAACACACAGGATCATGCTTCTTATACTGAAAACTGCTTTTTGTAACACAGAGCATGAGAAGAGCATGAAAAGATATCTTTTGCAAGAAACACAGTTTATTAGTCAAAAGCTTGTTTTGTGCACATTCAGTTCACAGGGTAATGCTTCTTATGCTGAAAACAGTTTATTAGTGAAAAGCTTGTTCTGTGCACATTCAGTTCACAGGGTAATGCTTCTTATGCTGAAAACTGCTTTTTGTAACACAGAGCATGAGAGGAGCATGAAAAGATATCTTTTGCAAGAAGAAACAGTTGATTAGTCAAAAGCTTGTTTTGTGTACATTCAATTCACAGGATAATGCTTCTTATGTTGAAAACTGCTTTTTGTTACACAGAGCATGAGAGGAGCATGAAATGATATCTTTTGCAAGAAAAAACAGTTTATTAGTCAAAAGCTTGTTCTGTGCACATACAACTCACAGGATCATGCTTCTTATGCTGAAAACTGCTTTTTGTAACACAGAGAATGAGAGGAGCATGAAAAGATATCTTTTGCAAGAAAAACAGTTTATTATTCAAAAGCTTGTTCTGTGCACATTCAATTTACAGGATAATGCTTCTTATGCTGAAAACTGCTTTTTGTTACACAGAGCATGAGAGGAGCATGAAAGATATCTTTTGCAAGAAAAACAGTTGATTGGTCAAAAGCTTGCTTTTTGCACATTCAACTCACATGATCATGATTCTTATACTGCAAACTGCTTTTTGTTACACAGAGCAGGAGAGGAGCATTAAAAGATATCTTTTGCAAGAAAAACAGTTGATTGGTCAAAAGCTTGTTTTTTGCACATTCAACTCACATGATCATGCTTCTTATACTGAAAACAGTTTATTAGTCAAAAGCTTGTTTTGTGCACATTCAACACACAGGATCATGCTTCTTATACTGAAAACAGTTTATTAGTCAAAAGCTTGTTCTGTGCACATTCAATTCACAGGATCATGCTTCTTATGCTGAAAACTGCTTTTTGTTACACAGAGCATGAGACGGTCATGAAATGATATCTTTTGCAAGAAAAACAGTTTATTAGTCAAAAGCTTTTTTTGTGCACATTCAACACACAGGATCATGCTTCTTATACTGAAAACAGTTTATTAGTGAAAAGCTTGTTCTGTGCACATTCAGTTCACAGGGTAATGCTTCTTATGCTGAAAACTGCTTTTTGTAACACAGAGCATGAGAGGAGCATGAAAAGATATCTTTTGCAAGAAACACAGCTTATTAGTCAAAAGCTTGTTTTTTACACATTCAACACACAGAATCATGCTTCTTATACTGAAAACTGCTTTTTGTAACACAGAGCATGAGATGAGCATGAAAAGATATATTTTGCAAGAAAAACAGTTGATTGGTCAAAAGCTTGTTTTTCGCACATTCAACTCACATGATCATGCTTCTTATACTGAATACTGCCTTTTGTAACACAGAGCATGAGAGGAGCATGAAAAGATATCTTTTGCAAGAAGAAACAGTTGATTAGTCAAAAGCTTGTTTTGTGCACATTCAACTCACAGGATCATGCTTCTTATACTGAAAACTGCTTTTGTTTTACAGAGCATGAGAGGAGCATGAAAAGATATCTTTTGCAAGAAAAACAGTTTATTAGTCAAAAGCTTGTTTTGTGCACATTCAACACACAGGATCATGCTTCTTATACTGAAAACTGCTTTTGTTTCACAGAGCATTAGAGGAGCATGAAAAGATATCTTTTGCAAGAAAAACAGTTGATTGGTCAAAAGCTTGTTTTTAGCACATTCAACTCACATGATCATGCTTCTTATACTGAAAACTGCTTTTTGTAACAAAGAGCATGAGAGGAGCATGAAATGATATCTTTTGCAAGAAAAACAGTTGATTGGTCAAAAGCTTGTTTTTTGCACATTCAACTCACATGATCATGCTTCTTATACTAAAAACTGCTTTTTTGTTACACAGAGCATGAGAGGAGCATGAAAAGATATCTTTTGCAAGAAAAAACAGTTTATTAGTCAAAAGCTTGTTTTGTGCACATTCAACACACAGGATCATGCTTCTTATACTGAAAACAGTTTATTAGTGAAAAGCTTGTTCTGTGCACATTCAACTCACAGGATCATGCTTCTTATACTGAAAAAAGTGTATTAGTCAAAAGCTTGTTCTGTGCACATTCAATTCACAGGATAATGCTTCTTATGCTGAAAACTGCTTTTTGTTACCAAGAGCATGAGAGGAGCATGAAAAGATATCTTTTGCAAGAAGAAACAGTTGATTAGTCAAAAGCTTGTTTTGTGCACATTCAACACACAGGATCATGCTTCTTATACTGAAAACAGTTTATTAGTCAAAAGCTTGTTTTGTGCACATTCAACACACAGGATCATGCTTCTTATACTGAAAACTGCTTTTTGTAACACAGAGCATGAGAAGAGCATGAAAAGATATCTTTTGCAAGAAACACAGTTTATTAGTCAAAAGCTTGTTTTGTGCACATTCAGTTCACAGGGTAATGCTTCTTATGCTGAAAACAGTTTATTAGTGAAAAGCTTGTTCTGTGCACATTCAGTTCACAGGGTAATGCTTCTTATGCTGAAAACTGCTTTTTGTAACACAGAGCATGAGAGGAGCATGAAAAGATATCTTTTGAAAGAAGAAACAGTTGATTAGTCAAAAGCTTGTTTTGTGTACATTCAATTCACAGGATAATGCTTCTTATGTTGAAAACTGCTTTTTGTTACACAGAGCATGAGAGGAGCATGAAATGATATCTTTTGCAAGAAAAAACAGTTTATTAGTCAAAAGCTTGTTCTGTGCACATTCAACTCACAGGATCATGCTTCTTATGCTGAAAACTGCTTTTTGTAACACAGAGAATGAGAGGAGTATGAAAAGATATCTTTTGCAAGAAAAACAGTTTATTAGTCAAAAGCTTGTTCTGTGCACATTCAATTCACAGGATAATGCTTCTTATGCTGAAAACTGCTTTTTGTTACACAGAGCATGAGAGGAGCATGAAAGATATCTTTTGCAAGAAAAACAGTTGATTGGTCAAAAGCTTGCTTTTTGCACATTCAACTCACATGATCATGATTCTTATACTGAAAACTGCTTTTTGTTACACAGAGCATGAGAGGAGCATTAAAAGATATATTTTGCAAGAAAAACAGTTGATTGGTCAAAAGCTTGTTTTTTGCACATTCAACTCACAGGATCATGCTTCTTATGCTGAAAACTGCTTTTTGTAACACAGAGAATGAGAGGAGTATGAAAAGATATCTTTTGCAAGAAAAACAGTTTATTAGTCAAAAGCTTGTTCTGTGCACATTCAATTCACAGGATAATGCTTCTTATGCTGAAAACTGCTTTTTGTTACACAGAGCATGAGAGGAGCATGAAAGATATCTTTTGCAAGAAAAACAGTTGATTGGTCAAAAGCTTGCTTTTTGCACATTCAACTCACATGATCATGATTCTTATACTGAATACTGCTTTTTGTAACATAGAGCATGAGAGGAGCATGAAAAGATATCTTTTGCAAGAAGAAACAGTTGATTAGTCAAAAGCTTGTTTTGTGCACATTCAACTCACAGGATCATGCTTCTTATACTGAAAACTGCTTTTGTTTCACAGAGCATGAGAGGAGCATGAAAAGATATCTTTTGCAAGAAAAAACAGTTTATTAGTCAAAAGCTTGTTTTGTGCACATTCAACACACAGGATCATGCTTCTTATACTGAAAACAGTTTATTAGTGAAAAGCTTGTTCTGTGCACATTCAACTCACAGGATCATGCTTCTTATACTGAAAACTGCTTTTGTTTCACAGAGCATGAGAGGAGCATGAAAAGATATCTTTTGCAAGAAAAACAGTTGATTGGTCAAAAGCTTGTTTTTAGCACATTCAACTCACATGATCATGCTTCTTATACTGAAAACTGCTTTTTGTAAGAAAGAGCATGAGAGGAGCATGAAATGATATCTTTTGCAAGAAAAACAGTTGATTGGTCAAAAGCTTGTTTTTTGCACATTCAACTCACATGATCATGCTTCTTATACTAAAAACTGCTTTTTTGTTACACAGAGCATGAGAGGAGCATGAAAAGATATCTTTTGCAAGAAAAAACAGTTTATTAGTCAAAAGCTTGTTTTGTGCACATTCAACACACAGGATCATGCTTCTTATACTGAAAACAGTTTATTAGTGAAAAGCTTGTTCTGTGCACATTCAACTCACAGGATCATGCTTCTTATACTGATAAAAGTGTATTAGTCAAAAGCTTGTTCTTTGCACATTCAATTCACAGGATAATGCTTCTTATGCTGAAAACTGATTTTTGTTACCAAGAGCATGAGAGGAGCATGAAAAGATATCTTTTGCAAGAAGAAACAGTTGATTAGTCAAAAGCTTGTTTTGTGCACATTCAACACACAGGATCATGCTTCTTATACTGAAAACAGTTTATTAGTCAAAAGCTTGTTTTGTGCACATTCAACACACAGGATCATGCTTCTTATACTGAAAACTGCTTTTTGTTACACAGAGCAGGAGAGGAGCATTAAAAGATATCTTTTGCAAGAAAAACAGTTGATTGGTCAAAAGCTTGTTTTTTGCACATTCAACTCACATGATCATGCTTCTTACTGAAAACAGTTTATTAGTCAAAAGCTTGTTTTGTGCACATTCAACACACAGGATCATGCTTCTTATACTGAAAACAGTTTATTAGTCAAAAGCTTGTTCTGTGCACATTCAATTCACAGGATCATGCTTCTTATGCTGAAAACTGCTTTTTGTTACACAGAGCATGAGACGGTCATGAAATGATATCTTTTGCAAGAAAAACAGTTTATTAGTCAAAAGCTTTTTTTGTGCACATTCAACACACAGGATCATGCTTCTTATACTGAAAACAGTTTATTAGTGAAAAGCTTGTTCTGTGCACATTCAGTTCACAGGGTAATGCTTCTTATGCTGAAAACTGCTTTTTGTAACACAGAGCATGAGAGGAGCATGAAAAGATATCTTTTGCAAGAAACACAGCTTATTAGTCAAAAGATTGTTTTGTGCACATTCAACACACAGAATCATGCTTCTTATACTGAAAACTGCTTTTTGTAACACAGAGCATGAGATGAGCATGAAAAGATATATTTTGCAAGAAGAAACAGTTGATTAGTCAAAAGCTTGTTTTGTGCACATTCAACTCACAGGATCATGCTTCTTATACTGAAAACTGCTTTTGTTTTACAGGGCATGAGAGGAGCATGAAAAGATATCTTTTGCAAGAAAAACAGTTTATTAGTCAAAAGCTTGTTTTGTGCACATTCAACACACAGGATCATGCTTCTTATACTGAAAACTGCTTTTGTTTCACAGAGCATGAGAGGAGCATGAAAAGATATCTTTTGCAAGAAAAACAGTTGATTGGTCAAAAGCTTGTTTTTAGCACATTCAACTCACATGATCATGCTTCTTATACTGAAAACTGCTTTTTGTAACAAAGAGCATGAGAGGAGCATGAAATGATATCTTTTGCAAGAAAAACAGTTGATTGGTCAAAAGCTTGTTTTTTGCACATTCAACTCACATGATCATGCTTCTTACACTAAAAACTGCTTTTTTGTTACACAGAGCATGAGAGGAGCATGAAAAGATATCTTTTGCAAGAAAAAACAGTTTATTAGTCAAAAGCTTGTTTTGTGCACATTCAACACACAGGATCATGCTTCTTATACTGAAAACAGTTTATTAGTGAAAAGCTTGTTCTGTGCACATTCAACTCACAGGATCATGCTTCTTATACTGAAAAAAGTGTATTAGTCAAAAGCTTGTTCTGTGCACATTCAATTCACAGGATAATGCTTCTTATGCTGAAAACTGCTTTTTGTTACCAAGAGCATGAGAGGAGCATGAAAAGATATCTTTTGCAAGAAGAAACAGTTGATTAGTCAAAAGCTTGTTTTGTGCACATTCAACACACAGGATCATGCTTCTTATACTGAAAACAGTTTATTAGTCAAAAGCTTGTTTTGTGCACATTCAACACACAGGATCATGCTTCTTATACTGAAAACTGCTTTTTGTAACACAGAGCATGAGAAGAGCATGAAAATATATCTTTTGCAAGAAACACAGTTTATTAGTCAAAAGCTTGTTTTGTGCACATTCAGTTCACAGGGTAATGCTTCTTATGCTGAAAACAGTTTATTAGTGAAAAGCTTGTTCTGTGCACATTCAGTTCACAGGGTAATGCTTCTTATGCTGAAAACTGCTTTTTGTAACACAGAGCATGAGAGGAGCATGAAAAGATATCTTTTGAAAGAAGAAACAGTTGATTAGTCAAAAGCTTGTTTTGTGTACATTCAATTCACAGGATAATGCTTCTTATGTTGAAAACTGCTTTTTGTTACACAGAGCATGAGAGGAGCATGAAATGATATCTTTTGCAAGAAAAAACAGTTTATTAGTCAAAAGCTTGTTCTGTGCACATTCAACTCACAGGATCATGCTTCTTATGCTGAAAACTGCTTTTTGTAACACAGAGAATGAGAGGAGCATGAAAAGATATCTTTTGCAAGAAAAAAGTTTATTAGTCAAAAGCTTGTTCTGTGCACATTCAATTCACAGGATAATGCTTCTTATGCTGAAAACTGCTTTTTGTTACACAGAGCATGAGAGGAGCATGAAAGATATCTTTTGCAAGAAAAACAGTTGATTGGTCAAAAGCTTGCTTTTTGCACATTCAACTCACATGATCATGATTCTTATACTGAAAACTGCTTTTTGTTACACAGAGCAGGAGAGGAGCATTAAAAGATATCTTTTGCAAGAAAAACAGTTGATTGGTCAAAAGCTTGTTTTTTGCACATTCAACTCACATGATCGTGCTTCTTATACTGAAAACAGTTTATTAGTCAAAAGCTTGTTTTGTGCACATTCAACACACAGGATCATGCTTCTTATACTGAAAACAGTTTATTAGTCAAAAGCTTGTTCTGTGCACATTCAATTCACAGGATCATGCTTCTTATGCTGAAAACTGCTTTTTGTTACACAGAGCATGAGACGGTCATGAAATGATATCTTTTGCAAGAAAAACAGTTTATTAGTCAAAAGCTTTTTTTGTGCACATTCAACACACAGGATCATGCTTCTTATACTGAAAACAGTTTATTAGTGAAAAGCTTGTTCTGTGCACATTCAGTTCAAAGGGTAATGCTTCTTATGCTGAAAACTGCTTTTTGTAACACAGAGCATGAGAGGAGCATTAAAAGATATCTTTTGCAAGAAAAACAGTTGATTGGTCAAAAGCTTGTTTTTTGCACATTCAACTCACATGATCATGCTTCTTATACTGAAAACAGTTTATTAGTCAAAAGCTTGTTTTGTGCACATTCAACACACAGGATCATGCTTCATATACTGAAAACAGTTTATTAGTCAAAAGCTTGTTCTGTGCACATTCAATTCACAGGATCATGCTTCTTATGCTGAAAACTGCTTTTTGTTACACAGAGCATGAGACGGTCATGAAATGATATCTTTTGCAAGAAAAACAGTTTATTAGTCAAAAGCTTTTTTTGTGCACATTCAACACACAGGATCATGCTTCTTATACTGAAAACAGTTTATTAGTGAAAAGCTTGTTCTGTGCACATTCAGTTCACAGGGTAATGCTTCTTATGCTGAAAACTGCTTTTTGTAACACAGAGCATGAGAGGAGCATGAAAAGATATCTTTTGCAAGAAACACAGCTTATTAGTCAAAAGCTTGTTTTGTGCACATTCAACACACAGAATCATGCTTCTTATACTGAAAACTGCTTTTTGTAACACAGAGCATGAGATGAGCATGAAAAGATATATTTTGCAAGAAAAACAGTTGATTGGTCAAAAGCTTGTTTTTCGCACATTCAACTCACATGATCATGCTTCTTATACTGAATACTGCTTTTTGTAACACAGAGCATGAGAGGAGCATGAAAAGATATCTTTTGCAAGAAGAAACAGTTGATTAGTCAAAAGCTTGTTTTGTGCACATTCAACTCACAGGATCATGCTTCTTATACTGAAAACTGCTTTTGTTTTACAGAGCATGAGAGGAGCATGAAAAGATAGCTTTTGCAAGAAAAACAGTTTATTAGTCAAAAGCTTGTTTTGTGCACATTCAACACACAGGATCATGCTTCTTATACTGAAAACTGCTTTTGTTTCACAGAGCATGAGAGGAGCATGAAAAGATATCTTTTGCAAGAAAAACAGTTGATTGGTCAAAAGCTTGTTTTTAGCACATTCAACCCACATGATCATGCTTCTTATACTGAAAACTGCTTTTTGTAACAAAGAGCATGAGAGGAGCATGAAATGATATCTTTTGCAAGAAAAACAGTTGATTGGTCAAAAGCTTGTTTTTTGCACATTCAACTCACATGATCATGCTTCTTATACTAAAAACTGCTTTTTTGTTACACAGAGCATGAGAGGAGCATGAAAAGATATCTTTTGCAAGAAAAAACAGTTTATTAGTCAAAAGCTTGTTTTGTGCACATTCAACACACAGGATCATGCTTCTTATACTGAAAACAGTTTATTAGTGAAAAGCTTGTTCTGTGCACATTCAACTCACAGGATCATGCTTCTTATACTGAAAAAAGTGTATTAGTCAAAAGCTTGTTCTGTGCACATTCAATTCACAGGATAATGCTTCTTATGCTGAAAACTGCTTTTTGTTACCAAGAGCATGAGAGGAGCATGAAAAGATATCTTTTGCAAGAAGAAACAGTTGATTAGTCAAAAGCTTGTTTTGTGCACATTCAACACACAGGATCATGCTTCTTATACTGAAAACAGTTTATTAGTCAAAAGCTTGTTTTGTGCACATTCAACACACAGGATCATGCTTCTTATACTGAAAAATGCTTTTTGTAACACAGAGCATGAGAAGAGCATGAAAAGATATCTTTTGCAAGAAACACAGTTTATTAGTCAAAAGCTTGTTTTGTGCACATTCAGTTCACAGGGTAATGCTTCTTATGCTGAAAACAGTTTATTAGTGAAAAGCTTGTTCTGTGCACATTCAGTTCACAGGGTAATGCTTCTTATGCTGAAAACTGCTTTTTGTAACACAGAGCATGAGAGGAGCATGAAAAGATATCTTTTGAAAGAAGAAACAGTTGATTAGTCAAAAGCTTGTTTTGTGTACATTCAATTCACAGGATAATGCTTCTTATGTTGAAAACTGCTTTTTGTTACACAGAGCATGAGAGGAGCATGAAATGATATCTTTTGCAAGAAAAAACAGTTTATTAGTCAAAAGCTTGTTCTGTGCACATTCAACTCACAGGATCATGCTTCTTATGCTGAAAACTGCTTTTTGTAACAAAGAGCATGAGAGGAGCATGAAATGATATCTTTTGCAAGAAAAACAGTTGATTGGTCAAAAGCTTGTTTTTTGCACATTCAACTCACATGATCATGCTTCTTATACTAAAAACTGCTTTTTTGTTACACAGAGCATGAGAGGAGCATGAAAAGATATCTTTTGCAAGAAAAAACAGTTTATTAGTCAAAAGCTTGTTTTGTGCACATTCAACACACAGGATCATGCTTCTTATACTGAAAACAGTTTATTAGTGAAAAGCTTGTTCTGTGCACATTCAACTCACAGGATCATGCTTCTTATACTGAAAAAAGTGTATTAGTCAAAAGCTTGTTTTGTGCACATTCAACACACAGGATCATGCTTCTTATACTGAAAACTGCTTTTTGTAACACAGAGCATGAGAAGAGCATGAAAATATATCTTTTGCAAGAAACACAGTTTATTAGTCAAAAGCTTGTTTTGTGCACATTCAGTTCACAGGGTAATTCTTCTTATGCTGAAAACAGTTTATTAGTGAAAAGCTTGTTCTGTGCACATTCAGTTCACAGGGTAATGCTTCTTATGCTGAAAACTGCTTTTTGTAACACAGAGCATGAGAGGAGCATGAAAAGATATCTTTTGAAAGAAGAAACAGTTGATTAGTCAAAAGCTTGTTTTGTGTACATTCAATTCACAGGATAATGCTTCTTATGTTGAAAACTGCTTTTTGTTACACAGAGCATGAGAGGAGCATGAAATGATATCTTTTGCAAGAAAAAACAGTTTATTAGTCAAAAGCTTGTTCTGTGCACATTCAACTCACAGGATCATGCTTCTTATGCTGAAAACTGCTTTTTGTAACACAGAGAATGAGAGGAGCATGAAAAGATATCTTTTGCAAGAAAAACAGTTTATTAGTCAAAAGCTTGTTCTGTGCACATTCAATTCACAGGATAATGCTTCTTATGCTGAAAACTGCTTTTTGTTACACAGAGCATGAGAGGAGCATGAAAGATATCTTTTGCAAGAAAAACAGTTGATTGGTCAAATGCTTGCTTTTTGCACATTCAACTCACATGATCATGATTCTTATACTGAAAACTGCTTTTTGTTACACAGAGCAGGAGAGGAGCATTAAAAGATATCTTTTGCAAGAAAAACAGTTGATTGGTCAAAAGCTTGTTTTTTGCACATTCAACTCACATGATCGTGCTTCTTATACTGAAAACAGTTTATTAGTCAAAAGCTTGTTTTGTGCACATTCAACACACAGGATCATGCTTCTTATACTGAAAACAGTTTATTAGTCAAAAGCTTGTTCTGTGCACATTCAATTCACAGGATCATGCTTCTTATGCTGAAAACTGCTTTTTGTTACACAGAGCATGAGACGGTCATGAAATGATATCTTTTGCAAGAAAAACAGTTTATTAGTCAAAAGCTTTTTTTGTGCACATTCAACACACAGGATCATGCTTCTTATACTGAAAACAGTTTATTAGTGAAAAGCTTGTTCTGTGCACATTCAGTTCAAAGGGTAATGCTTCTTATGCTGAAAACTGCTTTTTGTAACACAGAGCATGAGAGGAGCATTAAAAGATATCTTTTGCAAGAAAAACAGTTGATTGGTCAAAAGCTTGTTTTTTGCACATTCAACTCACATGATCATGCTTCTTATACTGAAAACAGTTTATTAGTCAAAAGCTTGTTTTGTGCACATTCAACACACAGGATCATGCTTCATATACTGAAAACAGTTTATTAGTCAAAAGCTTGTTCTGTGCACATTCAATTCACAGGATCATGCTTCTTATGCTGAAAACTGCTTTTTGTTACACAGAGCATGAGACGGTCATGAAATGATATCTTTTGCAAGAAAAACAGTTTATTAGTCAAAAGCTTTTTTTGTGCACATTCAACACACAGGATCATGCTTCTTATACTGAAAACAGTTTATTAGTGAAAAGCTTGTTCTGTGCACATTCAGTTCACACGGTAATGCTTCTTATGCTGAAAACTGCTTTTTGTAACACAGAGCATGAGAGGAGCATGAAAAGATATCTTTTGCAAGAAACACAGCTTATTAGTCAAAAGCTTGTTTTGTGCACATTCAACACACAGAATCATGCTTCTTATACTGAAAACTGCTTTTTGTAACACAGAGCATGAGATGAGCATGAAAAGATATATTTTGCAAGAAAAACAGTTGATTGGTCAAAAGCTTGTTTTTCGCACATTCAACTCACATGATCATGCTTCTTATACTGAATACTGCTTTTTGTAACACAGAGCATGAGAGGAGCATGAAAAGATATCTTTTGCAAGAAGAAACAGTTGATTAGTCAAAAGCTTGTTTTGTGCACATTCAACTCACAGGATCATGCTTCTTATACTGAAAACTGCTTTTGTTTTACAGAGCATGAGAGGAGCATGAAAAGATAGCTTTTGCAAGAAAAACAGTTTATTAGTCAAAAGCTTGTTTTGTGCACATTCAACACACAGGATCATGCTTCTTATACTGAAAACTGCTTTTGTTTCACAGAGCATGAGAGGAGCATGAAAAGATATCTTTTGCAAGAAAAACAGTTGATTGGTCAAAAGCTTGTTTTTAGCACATTCAACTCACATGATCATGCTTCTTATACTGAAAACTGCTTTTTGTAACAAAGAGCATGAGAGGAGCATGAAATGATATCTTTTGCAAGAAAAACAGTTGATTGGTCAAAAGCTTGTTTTTTGCACATTGAACATGATCATGCTTCTTATACTAAAAACTGCTTTTTTGTTACACAGAGCATGAGAGGAGCATGAAAAGATATCTTTTGCAAGAAAAAACAGTTTATTAGTCAAAAGCTTGTTTTGTGCACATTCAACACACAGGATCATGCTTCTTATACTGAAAACAGTTTATTAGTGAAAAGCTTGTTCTGTGCACATTCAACTCACAGGATCATGCTTCTTATACTGAAAAAAGTGTATTAGTCAAAAGCTTGTTCTGTGCACATTCAATTCACAGGATAATGCTTCTTATGCTGAAAACTGCTTTTTGTTACCAAGAGCATGAGAGGAGCATGAAAAGATATCTTTTGCAAGAAGAAACAGTTGATTAGTCAAAAGCTTGTTTTGTGCACATTCAACACACAGGATCATGCTTCTTATACTGAAAACAGTTTATTAGTCAAAAGCTTGTTTTGTGCACATTCAACACACAGGATCATGCTTCTTATACTGAAAACTGCTTTTTGTAACACAGAGCATGAGAAGAGCATGAAAAGATATCTTTTGCAAGAAACACAGTTTATTAGTCAAAAGCTTGTTTTGTGCACATTCAGTTCACAGGGTAATGCTTCTTATGCTGAAAACAGTTTATTAGTGAAAAGCTTGTTCTGTGCACATTCAGTTCACAGGGTAATGCTTCTTATGCTGAAAACTGCTTTTTGTAACACAGAGCATGAGAGGAGCATGAAAAGATATCTTTTGAAAGAAGAAACAGTTGATTAGTCAAAAGCTTGTTTTGTGTACATTCAATTCACAGGATAATGCTTCTTATGTTGAAAACTGCTTTTTGTTACACAGAGCATGAGAGGAGCATGAAATGATATCTTTTGCAAGAAAAAACAGTTTATTAGTCAAAAGCTTGTTCTGTGCACATTCAACTCACAGGATCATGCTTCTTATGCTGAAAACTGCTTTTTGTAACACAGAGAATGAGAGGAGCATGAAAAGATATCTTTTGCAAGAAAAACAGTTTATAAGTCAAAAGCTTGTTCTGTGCACATTCAATTCACAGGATAATGCTTCTTATGCTGAAAACTGCTTTTTGTTACACAGAGCAGGAGAGGAGCATTAAAAGATATCTTTTGCAAGAAAAACAGTTGATTGGTCAAAAGCTTGTTTTTTGCACATTCAACTCACATGATCGTGCTTCTTATACTGAAAACAGTTTATTAGTCAAAAGCTTGTTTTGTGCACATTCAACACACAGGATCATGCTTCTTATACTGAAAACAGTTTATTAGTCAAAAGCTTGTTCTGTGCACATTCAATTCACAGGATCATGCTTCTTATGCTGAAAACTGCTTTTTGTTACACAGAGCATGAGACGGTCATGAAATGATATCTTTTGCAAGAAAAACAGTTTATTAGTCAAAAGCTTTTTTTGTGCACATTCAACACACAGGATCATGCTTCTTATACTGAAAACAGTTTATTAGTGAAAAGCTTGTTCTGTGCACATTCAGTTCAAAGGGTAATGCTTCTTATGCTGAAAACTGCTTTTTGTAACACAGAGCATGAGAGAAGCATGAAAAGATATCTTTTGCAAGAAACACAGTTTATTAGTCAAAAGCTTGTTTTGTGCACATTCAACACACAGAATCATGCTTCTTATACTGAAAACTGCTTTTTGTAACACAGAGCATGAGATGAGCATGAAAAGATATATTTTGCAAGAAAAACAGTTGATTGGTCAAAAGCTTGTTTTTTGCACATTCAACTCACAGGATCATGCTTCTTATACTGAAAACTGCTTTTGTTTCACAGAGCATGAGAGGAGCATGAAAAGATATCTTTTGCAAGAAAAAACAGTTTATTAGTCAAAAGCTTGTTTTGTGCACATTCAACACACAGGATCATGCTTCTTATACTGAAAACAGTTTATTAGTGAAAAGCTTGTTTTTAGCACATTCAACTCACATGATCATACTTCTTATGCTGAAAACTGCTTTTTGTTACACAGAGCATGAGAGGAGCATGAAAAGATATCTTTTGCAAGAAGAAGCAGTTGATTAGTCAAAAGCTTGTTTTGTGTACATTCAATTCACAGGATAATGCTTCTTATGTTGAAAACTGCTTTTTGTTACACAGAGCATGAGAGGAGCATGAAATGATATCTTTTGCAAGAAAAAACAGTTTATTAGTCAAAAGCTTGTTCTGTGCACATTCAACTCACAGGATCATGCTTCTTATGCTGAAAACTGCTTTTTGTAACACAGAGAATGAGAGGAGCATGAAAAGATATCTTTTGCAAGAAAAACAGTTTATTAGTCAAAAGCTTGTTCTGTGCACATTCAATTCACAGGATAATGCTTCTTATGCTGAAAACTGCTTTTTGTTACACAGAGCATGAGAGGAGCATGAAAGATATCTTTTGCAAGAAAAACAGTTGATTGGTCAAAAGCTTGTTCTGTGCACATTCAACTCACAGGATCATGCTTCTTATGCTGAAAACTGCTTTTTGTTACACAGAGCATGAGAGGAGCATGAAAGATATCTTTTGCAAGAAAAACAGTTGATTGGTCAAAAGCTTGCTTTTTGCACATTCAACTCACATGATCATGATTCTTATACTGAAAACTGCTTTTTGTTACACAGAGCAGGAGAGGAGCATTAAAAGATATCTTTTGCAAGAAAAACAGTTGATTGGTCAAAAGCTTGTTTTTTGCACATTCAACTCACATGATCATGCTTCTTATACTGAAAACAGTTTATTAGTCAAAAGCTTGTTTTGTTCACATTCAACACACAGGATCATGCTTCTTATACTGAAAACAGTTTATTAGTCAAAAGCTTGTTCTGTGCACATTCAATTCACAGGATCATGCTTCTTATGCTGAAAACTGCTTTTTGTTACACAGAGCATGAGACGGTCATGAAATGATATCTTTTGCAAGAAAAACAGTTTATTAGTCAAAAGCTTTTTTTGTGCACATTCAACACACAGGATCATGCTTCTTATACTGAAAACTGCTTTTGTTTCACAGAGCATGAGAGGAGCATGAAAAGATATCTTTTGCAAGAAAAAACAGTTTATTAGTCAAAAGCTTGTTTTGTGCACATTCAACACACAGGATCATGCTTCTTATACTGAAAACAGTTTATTAGTGAAAAGCTTGTTTTGTGCACATTCAACTCACAGGATCATGCTTCTTATACTGAAAACTGCTTTTGTTTCACAGAGCATGAGAGGAGCATGAAAAGATATCTTTTGCAAGAAGAAACAGTTGATTGGTCAAAAGCTTGTTTTTAGCACATTCAACTCACATGATCATGCTTCTTATACTGAAAACTGCTTTTTGTTACAAAGAGCATGAGAGGAGCATGAAAAGATATCTTTTGCAAGAAAAACAGTTGATTAGTCAAAAGCTTGTTTTGTGTACATTCAACTCACATGATCATGCTTCTTATACTGAAAACTGCTTTTTGTAACACAGAGCATGAGAGGAGCATGAAAAGATATCTTTTGCAAGAAAAAACAGTTTATTAGTCAAAAGCTTGTTTTTTGTACATTCAACACACAGGATCATGCTTCTTATACTGAAAAAAGTGTATTAGTCAAAAGCTTGTTCTGTGCACATTCAATTCACAGGATAATGCTTCTTATGCTGAAAACTGCTTTTTGTTACCAAGAGCATGAGAGGAGCATGAAAAGATATCTTTTGCAAGAAGAAACAGTTGATTAGTCAAAAGCTTGTTTTGTGCACATTCAACACACAGGATCATGCTTCTTATACTGAAAACAGTTTATTAGTCAAAAGCTTGTTTTGTGCACATTCAACACACAGGATCATGCTTCTTATACTGAAAACTGCTTTTTGTAACACAGAGCATGAGAAGAGCATGAAAAGATATCTTTTGCAAGAAACACAGTTTATTAGTCAAAAGCTTGTTTTGTGCACATTCAGTTCACAGGGTAATGCTTCTTATGCTGAAAACAGTTTATTAGTGAAAAGCTTGTTCTGTGCACATTCAGTTCACAGGGTAATGCTTCTTATGCTGAAAACTGCTTTTTGTAACACAGAGCATGAGAGGAGCATGAAAAGATATCTTTTGCAAGAAGAAACAGTTGATTAGTCAAAAGCTTGTTTTGTGTACATTCAATTCACTGGATAATGCTTCTTATGTTGAAAACTGCTTTTTGTTACACAGAGCATGAGAGGAGCATGAAATGATATCTTTTGCAAGAAAAAAACAGTTTATTAGTCAAAAGCTTGTTCTGTGCACATTCAACTCACAGGATCATGCTTCTTATGCTGAAAACTGCTTTTTGTAACACAGAGAATGAGAGGAGCATGAAAAGATATCTTTTGCAAGAAAAACATTTTATTAGTCAAAAGCTTGTTCTGTGCACATTCAATTCACAGGATAATGCTTCTTATGCTGAAACTGCTTTTTGTTACACAGAGCATGAGAGGAGCATGAAAGATATCTTTTGCAAGAAAAACAGTTGATTGGTCAAAAGCTTGCTTTTTGCACATTCAACTCACATGATCATGATTCTTATACTGAAAACTGCTTTTTGTTACACAGAGCAGGAGAGGAGCATTAAAAGATATCTTTTGCAAGAAAAACAGTTGATTGGTCAAAAGCTTGTTTTTTGCACATTCAACTCACATGATCATGCTTCTTATACTGAAAACAGTTTATTAGTCAAAAGCTTGTTTTGTGCACATTCAACACACAGGATCATGCTTCTTATACTGAAAACAGTTTATTAGTCAAAAGCTTGTTCTGTGCACATTCAATTCACAGGATCATGCTTCTTATGCTGAAAACTGCTTTTTGTTACACAGAGCATGAGAGGAGCATGAAATGATATCTTTTGCAAGAAAAAACAGTTTATTAGTCAAAAGCTTGTTCTGTGCACATTCAACTCACAGGATCATGCTTCTTATGCTGAAAACTGCTTTTTGTAACACAGAGAATGAGAGGAGCATGAAAATATATCTTTTGCAAGAAAATCAGTTTATTAGTCAAAAGCTTGTTCTGTGCACATTCAATTCACAGGATAATGCTTCTTATGCTGAACACTGCTTTTTGTTACACAGAGCATGAGAGGAGCATGAAAGATATCTTTTGCAAGAAAAACAGTTGATTGGTCAAAAGCTTGCTTTTTGCACATTCAACTCACATGATCATGATTCTTATACTGAAAACTGCTTTTTGTTACAAAGAGCAGGAGAGGAGCATTAAAAGATATCTTTTGCAAGAAAAACAGTTGATTGGTCAAAAGCTTGTTTTTTGCACATTCAACTCACATGATCATGCTTCTTATACTGAAAACAGTTTATTAGTCAAAAGCTTGTTTTGTGCACATTCAACACACAGGATCATGCTTCTTATACTGAAAACAGTTTATTAGTCAAAAGCTTGTTCTGTGCACATTCAATTCACAGGATCATGCTTCTTATGCTGAAAACTGCTTTTTGTTACACAGAGCATGAGACGGTCATGAAATGATATCTTTTGCAAGAAAAACAGTTTATTAGTCAAAAGCTTTTTTTGTGCACATTCAACACACAGGATCATGCTTCTTATACTGAAAACAGTTTATTAGTGAAAAGCTTGTTCTGTGCACATTCAGTTCACAGGGTAATGCTTCTTATGCTGAAAACTGCTTTTTGTAACACAGAGCATGAGAGGAGCATGAAAAGATATCTTTTGCAAGAAACACAGTTTATTAGTCAAAAGCTTGTTTTGTGCACATTCAACACACAGAATCATGCTTCTTATACTGAAAACTGCTTTTTGTAACACAGATCATGAGATGAGCATGAAAAGATATATTTTGCATGAAAAACAGTTGATTGGTCAAAAGCTTGTTTTTTGCACATTCAACTCACATGATCATGCTTCTTATACTGAATACTGCTTTTTGTAACATAGAGCATGAGAGGAGCATGAAAAGATATCTTTTGCAAGAAGAAACAGTTGATTAGTCAAAAGCTTGTTTTGTGCACATTCAACTCACAGGATCATGCTTCTTATACTGAAAACTGCTTTTGTTTCACAGAGCATGAGAGGAGCATGAAAAGATATCTTTTGCAAGAAAAAACAGTTTATTAGTCAAAAGCTTGTTTTGTGCACATTCAACACACAGGATCATGCTTCTTATACTGAAAACAGTTTATTAGTGAAAAGCTTGTTCTGTGCACATTCAACTCACAGGATCATGCTTCTTATACTGAAAACTGCTTTTGTTTCACAGAGCATGAGAGGAGCATGAAAAGATATCTTTTGCAAGAAAAACAGTTGATTGGTCAAAAGCTTGTTTTTAGCACATTCAACTCACATGATCATGCTTCTTATACTGAAAACTGCTTTTTGTAACAAAGAGCATGAGAGGAGCATGAAAAGATATCTTTTGCAAGAAAAACAGTTGATTAGTCAAAAGCTTGTTTTGTGTACATTCAACTCACATGATCATGCTTCTTATACTGCAAACTGCTTTTTGTAACACAGAGCATGAGAGGAGCATGAAAAGATATCTTTTGCAAGAAAAAACAGTTTATTAGTCAAAAGCTTGTTTTTTGTACATTCAACACACAGGATCATGCTTCTTATACTGAAAAAAGTGTATTAGTCAAAAGTTTGTTCTGTGCACATTCAATTCACAGGATAATGCTTCTTATGCTGAAAACTGCTTTTTGTTACACAGAGCATGAGAGGAGCATGAAAAGATATCTTTTGCAAGAAGAAACAGTTGATTAGTCAAAAGCTTGTTTTGTGCACATTCAACACACATGATCATGCTTCTTATACTGAAAACTGCTTTTTGTAACACAGAGCATGAGAGGAGCATGAAAAGATATCTTTTGCAAGAAACACAGTTTATTAGTCAAAAGCTTGTTTTGTGCACATTCAGTTCACAGGGTAATGCTTCTTATGCTGAAAACTGCTTTTTGTTACACAGAGCATGAGAGGAGCATGAAATGATATCTTTTGCAAGAAAAAACAGTTTATTAGTCAAAAGCTTGTTCTGTGCACATTCAACTCACAGGATCATGCTTCTTATGCTGAAAACTGCTTTTTGTAACACAGAGAATGAGAGGAGCATGAAAAGATATATTTTGCAAGAAAAACAGTTTATTAGTCAAAAGCTTGTTCTGTGCACATTCAATTCACAGGATAATGCTTCTTATGCTGAAAACTGCTTTTTGTTACACAGAGCATGAGAGGAGCATGAAAGATATCTTTTGCAAGAAAAACAGTTGATTGGTCAAAAGCTTGTTTTTTGCACATTCAACTCACATGATCATGCTTCTTATACTGAAAACAGTTTATTAGTCAAAAGCTTGTTCTGTGCACATTCAGTTCACAGGGTAATGCTTCTTATGCTGAAAACTGCTTTTTGTAACACAGAGCATGAGAGGAGCATGAAAAGATATCTTTTGCAAGAAACACAGTTTATTAGTCAAAAGCTTGTTTTGTGCACATTCAACACACAGAATCATGCTTCTTATACTGAAAACTGCTTTTTGTAACACAGAGCATGAGATGAGCATGAAAAGATATATTTTGCAAGAAAAACAGTTGATTGTTCAAAAGCTTGTTTTTTGCACATTCAACTCACATGATCATGCTTCTTATACTGAATACTGCTTTTTGTAACATAGAGCATGAGAGGAGCATGAAAAGATATCTTTTGCAAGAAGAAACAGTTGATTAGTCAAAAGCTTGTTTTGTGCACATTCAACTCACAGGATCATGCTTCTTATACTGAAAACTGCTTTTGTTTCACAGAGCATGAGAGGAGCATGAAAAGATATCTTTTGCAAGAAAAAACAGTTTATTAGTCAAAAGCTTGTTTTGTGCACATTCAACACACAGGATCATGCTTCTTATACTGAAAACAGTTTATTAATGAAAAGCTTGTTCTGTGCACATTCAACTCACAGGATCATGCTTCTTACACTGAAAACTGATTTTGTTTCACAGAGCATGAGAGGAGCATGAAAAGATATCTTTTGCAAGAAAAACAGTTGATTGGTCAAAAGCTTGTTTTTAGCACATTCAACTCACATGATCATGCTTCTTATACTGAAAACTGCTTTTTGTAACAAAGAGCATGAGAGGAGCATGAAAAGATATCTTTTGCAAGAAAAACAGTTGATTAGTCAAAAGCTTGTTTTGTGTACATTCAACTCACATGATCATGCTTCTTATACTGAAAACTGCTTTTTGTAACACAGAGCATGAGAGGAGCATGAAAAGATATCTTTTGCAAGAAAAAACAGTTTATTAGTCAAAAGCTTGTTTTTTGTACATTCAACACACAGGATCATGCTTCTTATACTGAAAAAAGTGTATTAGTCAAAAGCTTGTTCTGTGCACATTCAATTCACAGGATAATGCTTCTTATGCTGAAAACTGCTTTTTGTTACACAGAGCATGAGAGGAGCATGAAAAGATATCTTTTGCAAGAAGAAACAGTTGATTAGTCAAAAGCTTGTTTTGTGCACATTCAACACACATGATCATGCTTCTTATACTGAAAACTGCTTTTTGTAACACAGAGCATGAGAGGAGCATGAAAAGATATCTTTTGCAAGAAAAACAGTTGATTGGTCAAAAGCTTGTTTTTTGCACATTCAACTCACATGATCATGCTTCTTATACTGAAAACAGTTTATTAGTCAAAAGCTTGTTTTGTGCACATTCAACACACAGGATCATGCTTCTTATACTGAAAACTGCTTTTTGTAACACAGAGCATGAGAAGAGCATGAAAAGATATCTTTTGCAAGAAACACAGTTTATTAGTCAAAAGCTTGTTTTGTGCACATTCAGTTCACAGGGTAATGCTTCTTATGCTGAAAACAGTTTATTAGTGAAAAGCTTGTTCTGTGCACATTCAGTTCACAGGGTAATGCTTCTTATGCTGAAAACTGCTTTTTGTAACACAGAGCATGAGAGGAGCATGAAAAGATATCTTTTGAAAGAAGAAACAGTTGATTAGTCAAAAGCTTGTTTTGTGTACATTCAATTCACAGGATAATGCTTCTTATGTTGAAAACTGCTTTTTGTTACACAGAGCATGAGAGGAGCATGAAATGATATCTTTTGCAAGAAAAAACAGTTTATTAGTCAAAAGCTTGTTCTGTGCACATTCAACTCACAGGATCATGCTTCTTATGCTGAAAACTGCTTTTTGTTACACAGAGCAGGAGAGGAGCATTAAAAGATATCTTTTGCAAGAAAAACAGTTGATTGGTCAAAAGCTTTTTTTGTGCACATTCAACACACAGGATCATGCTTCTTATACTGAAAACAGTTTATTAGTGAAAAGCTTGTTCTGTGCACATTCAGTTCAAAGGGTAATGCTTCTTATGCTGAAAACTGCTTTTTGTAACACAGAGCATGAGAGGAGCATGAAAAGATATCTTTTGCAAGAAACACAGTTTATTAGTCAAAAGCTTGTTTTGTGCACATTCAACACACAGAATCATGCTTCTTATACTGAAAACTGCTTTTTGTAACACAGAGCATGAGATGAGCATGAAAAGATATATTTTGCAAGAAAAACAGTTGATTGGTCAAAAGCTTGTTTTTTGCACATTCAACTCACATGATCATGCTTCTTATACTGAAAACAGTTTATTAGTCAAAAGCTTGTTTTGTGCACATTCAACACACAGGATCATGCTTCTTATACTGAAAACAGTTTATTAGTCAAAAGCTTGTTCTGTGCACATTCAATTCACAGGATCATGCTTCTTATGCTGAAAACTGCTTTTTGTTACACAGAGCATGAGACGGTCATGAAATGATATCTTTTGCAAGAAAAACCGTTTATTAGTCAAAAGCTTTTTTTGTGCACATTCAACACACAGGATCATGCTTCTTATACTGAAAACAGTTTATTAGTGAAAAGCTTGTTTTGTGCACATTCAGTTCACAGGGTAATGCTTCTTATGCTGAAAACTGCTTTTTGTAACACAGAGCATGAGAGGAGCATGAAAAGATATCTTTTGCAAGAAACACAGTTTATTAGTCAAAAGCTTGTTTTGTGCACATTCAACACACAGAATCATGCTTCTTATACTGAAAACTGCTTTTTGTAACACAGAGCATGAGATGAGCATGAAAAGATATATTTTGCAAGAAAAACAGTTGATTGGTCAAAAGCTTGTTTTTTGCACATTCAACTCACATGATCATGCTTCTTATACTGAATACTGCTTTTTGTAACATAGAGCATGAGAGGAGCATGAAAAGATATCTTTTGCAAGAAGAAACAGTTGATTAGTCAAAAGCTTGTTTTGTGCACATTCAACTCACAGGATCATGCTTCTTATACTGAAAACTGCTTTTGTTTCACAGAGCATGAGAGGAGCATGAAAAGATATCTTTTGCAAGAAAAAACAGTTTATTAGTGAAAAGCTTGTTCTGTGCACATTCAACTCACAGGATCATGCTTCTTATACTGAAAACTGCTTTTGTTTCACAGAGCATGAGAGGAGCATGAAAAGATATCTTTTGCAAGAAAAACAGTTGATTGGTCAAAAGCTTGTATTTAGCACATTCAACTCACATGATCGTGCTTCTTATACTGAAAACTGCTTTTGTTTCACAGAGCATGAGAGGAGCATGAAAAGATATCTTTTGCAAGAAAAAACAGTTTATTAGTGAAAAGCTTGTTTTTTGCACATTCAACTCACATGATCATGCTTCTTATACTAAAAACTGCTTTTTTGTTACACAGAGCATGAGAGGAGCATGAAAAGATATCTTTTGCAAGAAAAAACAGTTTATTAGTCAAAAGCTTGTTTTGTGCACATTCAACACACAGGATCATGCTTCTTATACTGAAAACAGTTTTTTAGTGAAAAGCTTGTTCTGTGCACATTCAACTCACAGGATCATGCTTCTTATACTGAAAACAGTTTATTAGTGAAAAGCTTGTTCTGTGCACATTCAACTCACAGGATCATGCTTCTTATACTGAAAACTGCTTTTGTTTCACAGAGCATGAGAGGAGCATGAAAAGATATCTTTTGCAAGAAAAACAGTTGATTGGTCAAAAGCTTGTTTTTAGCACATTCAACTCACATGATCATGCTTCTTATACTGAAAACTGCTTTTTGTAACAAAGAGCATGAGAGGAGCATGAAATGATATCTTTTGCAAGAAAAACAGTTGATTGGTCAAAAGCTTGTTTTTTGCACATTCAATTCACAGGATAATGCTTCTTATGCTGAAAACTGCTTTTTGTTACCAAGAGCATGAGAGGAGCATGAAAAGATATCTTTTGCAAGAAGAAACAGTTGATTAGTCAAAAGCTTGTTTTGTGCACATTCAACACACAGGATCATGCTTCTTATACTGAAAACAGTTTATTAGTCAAAAAATGTTTTGTGCACATTCAACACACAGGATCATGCTTCTTATACTGTAAACTGCTTTTTGTAACACAGAGCATGAGAAGAGCATGAAAAGATATCTTTTGCAAGAAACACAGTTTATTAGTCAAAAGCTTGTTTTGTGCACATTCAGTTCACAGGGTAATGCTTCTTATGCTGAAAACAGTTTATTAGTCAAAAGCTTGTTTTGTGCACATTCAACACACAGGATCATGCTTCTTATACTGAAAACAGTTTATTAGTGAAAAGCTTGTTCTGTGCACATTCAACTCACAGGATCATGCTTCTTATACTGAAAACAGTTTATTAGTGAAAAGCTTGTTCTGTGCACATTCAACACACAGGATCATGCTTCTTATACTAAAAACTGCTTTTTTGTTACACAGAGCATGAGAGGAGCATGAAAAGATATCTTTTGCAAGAAAAACAGTTGATTGGTCAAAAGCTTGTTTTTAGCACATTCAACTCACATGATCATGCTTCTTATACTGAAAACTGCTTTTTGTAACAAAGAGCATGAGAGGAGCATGAAATGATATCTTTTGCAAGAAAAACAGTTGATTGGTCAAAAGCTTGTTTTTTGCACATTCAACTCACATGATCATGCTTCTTATACTAAAAACTGCTTTTTTGTTACACAGAGCATGAGAGGAGCATGAAAAGATATCTTTTGCAAGAAAAAACAGATTATTAGTCAAAAGCTTGTTTTGTGCACATTCAACACACAGGATCATGCTTCTTATACTGAAAACAGTTTATTAGTGAAAAGCTTGTTCTGTGCACATTCAACTCACAGGATCATGCTTCTTATACTGAAAAAAGTGTATTAGTCAAAAGCTTGTTCTGTGCACATTCAATTCACAGGATAATGCTTCTTATGCTGAAAACTGCTTTTTGTTTCCAAGAGCATGAGAGGAGCATGAAAAGATATCTTTTGCAAGAAGAAACAGTTGATTAGTCAAAAGCTTGTTTTGTGCACATTCAACACACAGGATCATGCTTCTTATACTGAAAACAGTTTATTAGTCAAAAGCTTGTTTTGTGCACATTCAACACACAGGATCATGCTTCTTATACTGAAAACTGCTTTTTGTAACACAGAGCATGAGAAGAGCATGAAAAGATATCTTTTGCAAGAAAAACAGTTGATTGGTCAAAAGCTTGTTTTTAGCACATTCAACTCACATGATCGTGCTTCTTATACTAAAAACTGCTTTTTTGTTACACAGAGCATGAGAGGAGCATGAAAAGATATCTTTTGCAAGAAAAAACAGTTTATTAGTCAAAAGCTTGTTTTGTGCACATTCAACACACAGGATCATGCTTCTTATACTGAAAACAGTTTATTAGTGAAAAGCTTGTTCTGTGCACATTCAACTCACAGGATCATGCTTCTTATACTGAAAAAAGTGTATTAGTCAAAAGCTTGTTCTGTGCACATTCAATTCACAGGATAATGCTTCTTATGCTGAAAACTGCTTTTTGTTACCAAGAGCATGAGAGGAGCATGAAAAGATATCTTTTGCAAGAAGAAACAGTTGATTAGTCAAAAGCTTGTTTTGTGCACATTCAACACACAGGATCATGCTTCTTATACTGAAAACAGTTTATTAGTCAAAAGCTTGTTTTGTGCACATTCAACACACAGGATCATGCTTCTTATACTGAAAACTGCTTTTTGTAACACAGAGCATGAGAAGAGCATGAAAAGATATCTTTTGCAAGAAACACAGTTTATTAGTCAAAAGCTTGTTTTGTGCACATTCAGTTCACAGGGTAATGCTTCTTATGCTGAAAACAGTTTATTAGTGAAAAGCTTGTTCTGTGCACATTCAGTTCACAGGGTAATGCTTCTTATGCTGAAAACTGCTTTTTGTAACACAGAGCATGAGAGGAGCATGAAAAGATATCTTTTGAAAGAAGAAACAGTTGATTAGTCAAAAGCTTGTTTTGTGTACATTCAATTCACAGGATAATGCTTCTTATGTTGAAAACTGCTTTTTGTTACACAGAGCATGAGAGGAGCATGAAATGATATCTTTTGCAAGAAAAAACAGTTTATTAGTCAAAAGCTTGTTCTGTGCACAGTCAACTCACAGGATCATGCTTCTTATGCTGAAAACTGCTTTGTGTAACACAGAGAATGAGAGGAGCATGAAAAGATATCTTTTTCAAGAAAAACAGTTTATTAGTCAAAAGCTTGTTCTGTGCACATTCAATTCACAGGATAATGCTTCTTATGCTGTAAACTGCTTTTTGTTACACAGAGCATGAGAGGAGCATGAAAGATATCTTTTGCAAGAAAAACAGTTGATTGGTGAAAAGCTTGCTTTTTGCACATTCAACTCACATGATCATGATTCTTATACTGAAAACTGCTTTTTGTTACACAGAGCAGGAGAGGAGCATTAAAAGATATCTTTTGCAAGAAAAACAGTTGATTGGTCAAAAGCTTTTTTTGTGCACATTCAACACACAGGATCATGCTTCTTATACTGAAAACAGTTTATTAGTGAAAAGCTTGTTCTGTGCACATTCAGTTCAAAGGGTAATGCTTCTTATGCTGAAAACTGCTTTTTGTAACACAGAGCATGAGAGGAGCATGAAAAGATATCTTTTGCAAGAAACACAGTTTATTAGTCAAAAGCTTGTTTTGTGCACATTCAACACACAGAATCATGCTTCTTATACTGAAAACTGCTTTTTGTAACACAGAGCATGAGATGAGCATGAAAAGATATATTTTGCAAGAAAAACAGTTGATTGGTCAAAAGCTTGTTTTTTGCACATTCAACTCACAGGATCATGCTTCTTATACTGAAAACTGCTTTTGTTTCACAGAGCATGAGAGGAGCATGAAAAGATATCTTTTGCAAGAAAAAACAGTTTATTAGTCAAAAGCTTGTTTTGTGCACATTCAACACACAGGATCATGCTTCTTATACTGAAAACAGTTTATTAGTGAAAAGCTTGTTTTTAGCACATTCAACTCACATGATCATACTTCTTATACTGAAAACTGCTTTTTGTAACAAAGAGCATGAGAGGAGCATGAAATGATATCTTTTGCAAGAAAAACAGCTGATTGGTCAATAGCTTGTTTTTTGCACATTCATCTCACATGATCATGCTTCTTATACTTAAAACTGCTTTTTTGTTACACAGAGCATGAGAGGAGCATGAAAAGATATCTTTTGCAAGAAAAACAGTTTATTAGTCAAAAGCTTGTTTTGTGTACATTCAACACACAGGATCATGCTTCTTATACTGAAAACTGCTTTTTGTAACAAAGAGCATGAGAGGAGCATGAAATGATATGTTTTGCAAGAAGAAACAGTTGATTAGTCAAAAGCTTGTTTTGTGCACATTCAACTCACAGGATCATGCTTCTTATGCTGAAAACTGCTTTTTGTTACACAGAGCATGAGAGGAGCATGAAATGATATCTTTTGCAAGAAAAAACAGTTGATTAGTCAAAAGCTTGTTTTGTGTACATTCAACTCACATGATCATGCTTCTTATACTGAAAACTGCTTTTTGTAACACAGAGCATGAGAGGAGCATGAAAAGATATCTTTTGCAAGAAAAAACAGTTTATTAGTCAAAAGCTTGTTTTTTGTACATTCAACACAAGGGATCATGCTTCTTATACTGAAAAAAAGTGTATTAGTCAAAAGCTTGTTCTGTGCACATTCAATTCACAGGATAATGCTTCTTATGCTGAAAACTGCTTTTTGTTACACAGAGCATGAGAGGAGCATGAAAAGATATCTTTTGCAAGAAGAAGCAGTTGATTAGTCAAAAGCTTGTTTTGTGTACATTCAATTCACAGGATAATGCTTCTTATGTTGAAAACTGCTTTTTGTTACACAGAGCATGAGAGGAGCATGAAATGATATCTTTTGCAAGAAAAAACAGTTTATTAGTCAAAAGCTTGTTCTGTGCACATTCAACTCACAGGATCATGCTTCTTATGCTGAAAACTGCTTTTTGTAACACAGAGAATGAGAGGAGCATGAAAAGATATCTTTTGCAAGAAAAACAGTTTATTAGTCAAAAGCTTGTTCTGTGCACATTCAATTCACAGGATAATGCTTCTTATGCTGAAAACTGCTTTTTGTTACACAGAGCATGAGAGGAGCATGAAAGATATCTTTTGCAAGAAAAACAGCTGATTGGTCAAAAGCTTGTTCTGTGCACATTCAACTCACAGGATCATGCTTCTTATGCTGAAAACTGCTTTTTGTTACACAGAGCATGAGAGGAGCATGAAAGATATCTTTTGCAAGAAAAACAGTTGATTGGTCAAAAGCTTGCTTTTTGCACATTCAACTCACATGATCATGATTCTTATACTGAAAACTGCTTTTTGTTACACAGAGCAGGAGAGGAGCATTAAAAGATATCTTTTGCAAGAAAAACAGTTGATTGGTCAAAAGCTTGTTTTTTGCACATTCAACTCACATGATCATGCTTCTTATACTGAAAACAGTTTATTAGTCAAAAGCTTGTTTTGTGCACATTCAACACACAGGATCATGCTTCTTATACTGAAAACAGTTTATTAGTCAAAAGCTTGTTCTGTGCACATTCAATTCACAGGATCATGCTTCTTATGCTGAAAACTGCTTTTTGTTACACAGAGCATGAGACGGTCATGAAATGATATCTTTTGCAAGAAAAACAGTTTATTAGTCAAAAGCTTTTTTTGTGCACATTCAACACACAGGATCATGCTTCTTATACTGAAAACAGTTTATTAGTGAAAAGCTTGTTCTGTGCACATTCAGTTCACAGGGTAATGCTTCTTATGCTGAAAACTGCTTTTTGTAACACAGAGCATGAGAGGAGCATGAAAAGATATCTTTTGCAAGAAACACAGTTTATTAGTCAAAAGCTTGTTTTGTGCACATTCAACTCACATGATCATGCTTCTTATACTGAATACTGCTTTTTGTAACATAGAGCATGAGAGGAGCATGAAAAGATATCTTTTGCAAGAAGAAACAGTTGATTAGTCAAAAGCTTGTTTTGTGCACATTCACTCACAGGATCATGCTTCTTATACTGAAAACTGCTTTTGTTTCACAGAGCATGAGAGGAGCATGAAAAGATATCTTTTGCAAGAAAAAACAGTTTATTAGTCAAAAGCTTGTTTTGTGCACATTCAACACACAGGATCATGCTTCTTATACTGAAAACAGTTTATTAGTGAAAAGCTTGTTCTGTGCACATTCAACTCACAGGATCATGCTTCTTATACTGAAAACTGCTTTTGTTTCACAGAGCATGAGAGGAGCATGAAAAGATATCTTTTGCAAGAAAAACAGTTGATTGGTCAAAAGCTTGTTTTTAGCACATTCAACTCACATGATCATGCTTCTTATACTGAAAACTGCTTTTTGTAACAAAGAGCATGAGAGGAGCATGAAAAGATATCTTTTGCAAGAAAAACAGTTGATTAGTCAAAAGCTTGTTTTGTGTACATTCAACTCACAGGATCATGCTTCTTATACTGAAAAAAGTGTATTAGTCAAAAGCTTGTTCTGTGCACATTCAATTCACAGGATAATGCTTCTTATGCTGAAAACTGCTTTTTGTTACACAGAGCATGAGAGGAGCATGAAAAGATATCTTTTGCAAGAAAAACAGTTTATTAGTCAAAAGCTTTTTTTGTGCACATTCAACACACAGGATCATGCTTCTTATACTGAAAACAGTTTATTAGTGAAAAGCTTGTTCTGTGCACATTCAGTTCACAGGGTAATGCTTCTTATGCTGAAAACTGCTTTTTGTAACACAGAGCATGAGAGGAGCATGAAAAGATATCTTTTGCAAGAAACACAGTTTATTAGTCAAAAGCTTGTTTTGTGCACATTCAACTCACATGATCATGCTTCTTATACTGAATACTGCTTTTTGTAACATATAGCATGAGAGGAGCATGAAAAGATATCTTTTGCAAGAAGAAACAGTTGATTAGTCAAAAGCTTGTTTTGTGCACATTCAACTCACAGGATCATGCTTCTTATACTGAAAACTGCTTTTGTTTCACAGAGCATGAGAGGAGCATGAAAAGATATCTTTTGCAAGAAAAAACAGTTTATTAGTCAAAAGCTTGTTTTGTGCACATTCAACACACAGGATCATGCTTCTTATACTGAAAACAGTTTATTAGTGAAAAGCTTGTTCTGTGCACATTCAACTCACAGGATCATGCTTCTTATACTGAAAACTGCTTTTGTTTCACAGAGCATGAGAGGAGCATGAAAAGATATCTTTTGCAAGAAAAACAGTTGATTGGTCAAAAGCTTGTTTTTAGCACATTCAACTCACATGATCATGCTTCTTATACTGAAAACTGCTTTTTGTAACAAAGAGCATGAGAGGAGCATGAAAAGATATCTTTTGCAAGAAAAACAGTTGATTAGTCAAAAGCTTGTTTTGTGTACATTCAACTCACAGGATCATGCTTCTTATACTGAAAAAAGTGTATTAGTCAAAAGCTTGTTCTGTGCACATTCAATTCACAGGATAATGCTTCTTATGCTGAAAACTGCTTTTTGTTACACAGAGCATGAGAGGAGCATGAAAAGATATCTTTTGCAAGAAAAACAGTTTATTAGTCAAAAGCTTGTTTTGTCCACATTCAGTTCACAGGGTAATGCTTCTTATGCTGAAAACAGTTTATTAGTGAAAAGCTTGTTCTGTGCACATTCAGTTCACAGGGTAATGCTTCTTACGCTGAAAACTGCTTTTTGTAACACAGAGCATGAGAGGAGCATGAAAAGATATCTTTTGCAAGAAGAAACAGTTGATTAGTCAAAAGCTTGTTTTGTGTACATTCAATTCACAGGATAATGCTTCTTATGTTGAAAACTGCTTTTTGTTACACAGAGCATGAGAGGAGCATGAAATGATATCTTTTGCAAGAAAAAACAGTTTATTAGTCAAAAGCTTGTTCTGTGCACATTCAATTCACAGGATAATGCTTCTTATGCTGAAAACTGCTTTTTGTTACACAGAGCATGAGAGGAGCATGAAAGATATCTTTTGCAAGAAAAACAGTTGATTGGTCAAAAGCTTGCTTTTTGCACATTCAACTCACATGATCATGATTCTTAGACTGAAAACTGCTTTTTGTTACACAGAGCAGGAGAGGAGCATTAAAAGATATCTTTTGCAAGAAAAACAGTTGATTGGTCAAAAGCTTGTTTTTTGCACATTCAACTCACATGATCATGCTTCTTATACTGAAAACAGTTTATTAGTCAAAAGCTTGTTTTGTGCACATTCAACACACAGGATCATGCTTCTTATACTGAAAACAGTTTATTAGTCAAAAGCTTGTTCTGTGCACATTCAATTCACAGGATCATGCTTCTTATGCTGAAAACTGCTTTTTGTTACACAGAGCATGAGAGGAGCATGAAATGATATCTTTTGCAAGAAAAAACAGTTTATTAGTCAAAAGCTTGTTCTGTGCACATTCAACTCACAGGATCATGCTTCTTATGCTGAAAACTGCTTTTTGTAACACAGAGAATGAGAGGAGCATGAAAATATATCTTTTGCAAGAAAAACAGTTTATTAGTCAAAAGCTTGTTCTGTGCACATTCAATTCACAGGATAATGCTTCTTATGCTGAACACTGCTTTTTGTTACACAGAGCATGAGAGGAGCATGAAAGATATCTTTTGCAAGAAAAACAGTTGATTGGTCAAAAGCTTGCTTTTTGCACATTCAACTCACATGATCATGATTCTTATACTGAAAACTGCTTTTTGTTACAAAGAGCAGGAGAGGAGCATTAAAAGATATCTTTTGCAAGAAAAACAGTTGATTGGTCAAAAGCTTGTTTTTTGCACATTCAACTCACATGATCATGCTTCTTATACTGAAAACAGTTTATTAGTCAAAAGCTTGTTTTGTGCACATTCAACACACAGGATCATGCTTCTTATACTGAAAACAGTTTATTAGTCAAAAGCTTGTTCTGTGCACATTCAATTCACAGGATCATGCTTCTTATGCTGAAAACTGCTTTTTGTTACACAGAGCATGAGACGGTCATGAAATGATATCTTTTGCAAGAAAAACAGTTTATTAGTCAAAAGCTTTTTTTGTGCACATTCAACACACAGGATCATGCTTCTTATACTGAAAACAGTTTATTAGTGAAAAGCTTGTTCTGTGCACATTCAGTTCACAGGGTAATGCTTCTTATGCTGAAAACTGCTTTTTGTAACACAGAGCATGAGAGGAGCATGAAAAGATATCTTTTGCAAGAAACACAGTTTATTAGTCAAAAGCTTGTTTTGTGCACATTCAACTCACATGATCATGCTTCTTATACTAAATACTGCTTTTTGTAACATAGAGCATGAGAGGAGCATGAAAAGATATCTTTTGCAAGAAGAAACAGTTGATTAGTCAAAAGCTTGTTTTGTGCACATTCAACTCACAGGATCATGCTTCTTATACTGAAAACTGCTTTTGTTTCACAGAGCATGAGAGGAGCATGAAAAGATATCTTTTGCAAGAAAAAACAGTTTATTAGTCAAAAGCTTGTTTTGTGCACATTCAACACACAGGATCATGCTTCTTATACTGAAAACAGTTTATTAGTGAAAAGCTTGTTCTGTGCACATTCAACTCACAGGATCATGCTTCTTATACTGAAAACTGCTTTTGTTTCACAGAGCATGAGAGGAGCATGAAAAGATATCTTTTGCAAGAAAAACAGTTGATTGGTCAAAAGCTTGTTTTTAGCACATTCAACTCACATGATCATGCTTCTTATACTGAAAACTGCTTTTTGTAACAAAGAGCATGAGAGGAGCATGAAAAGATATCTTTTGCAAGAAAAACAGTTGATTAGTCAAAAGCTTGTTTTGTGTACATTCAACTCACATGATCATGCTTCTTATACTGAAAACTGCTTTTTGTAACACAGAGCATGAGAGGAGCATGAAAAGATATCTTTTGCAAGAAAAAACAGTTTATTAGTCAAAAGCTTGTTTTTTGTACATTCAACACACAGGATCATGCTTCTTATACTGAAAAAAGTGTATTAGTCAAAAGTTTGTTCTGTGCACATTCAATTCACAGGATAATGCTTCTTATGCTGAAAACTGCTTTTTGTTACACAGAGCATGAGAGGAGCATGAAAAGATATCTTTTGCAAGAAGAAACAGTTGATTAGTCAAAAGCTTGTTTTGTGCACATTCAACACACATGATCATGCTTCTTATACTGAAAACTGCTTTTTGTAACACAGAGCATGAGAGGAGCATGAAAAGATATCTTTTGCAAGAAACACAGTTTATTAGTCAAAAGCTTGTTTTGTGCACATTCAGTTCACAGGGTAATGCTTCTTATGCTGAAAACTGCTTTTTGTTACACAGAGCATGAGAGGAGCATGAAATGATATCTTTTGCAAGAAAAAACAGTTTATTAGTCAAAAGCTTGTTCTGTGCACATTCAACTCACAGGATCATGCTTCTTATGCTGAAAACTGCTTTTTGTAACACAGAGAATGAGAGGAGCATGAAAAGATATCTTTTGCAAGAAAAACAGTTTATTAGTCAAAAGCTTGTTCTGTGCACATTCAATTCACAGGATAATGCTTCTTATGCTGAAAACTGCTTTTTGTTACACAGAGCATGAGAGGAGCATGAAAGATATCTTTTGCAAGAAAAACAGTTGATTGGTCAAAAGCTTGTTTTTTGCACATTCAACTCACATGATCATGCTTCTTATACTGAAAACAGTTTATTAGTCAAAAGCTTGTTCTGTGCACATTCAGTTCACAGGGTAATGCTTCTTATGCTGAAAACTGCTTTTTGTAACACAGAGCATGAGAGGAGCATGAAAAGATATCTTTTGCAAGAAACACAGTTTATTAGTCAAAAGCTTGTTTTGTGCAAATTCAACACACAGAATCATGCTTCTTCTACTGAAAACTGCTTTTTGTAACACAGAGCATGAGATGAGCATGAAAAGATATATTTTGCAAGAAAAACAGTTGATTGTTCAAAAGCTTGTTTTTTGCACATTCAACTCACATGATCATGCTTCTTATACTGAATACTGCTTTTTGTAACATAGAGCATGAGAGGAGCATGAAAAGATATCTTTTGCAAGAAGAAACAGTTGACTAGTCAAAAGCTTGTTTTGTGCACATTCAACTCACAGGATCATGCTTCTTATACTGAAAACTGCTTTTGTTTCACAGAGCATGAGAGGAGCATGAAAAGATATCTTTTGCAAGAAAAAACAGTTTATTAGTCAAAAGCTTGTTTTGTGCACATTCAACACACAGGATCATGCTTCTTATACTGAAAACAGTTTATTAGTGAAAAGCTTGTTCTGTGCACATTCAACTCACAGGATCATGCTTCTTACACTGAAAACTGATTTTGTTTCACAGAGCATGAGAGGAGCATGAAAAGATATCTTTTGCAAGAAAAACAGTTGATTGGTCAAAAGCTTGTTTTTAGCACATTCAACTCACATGATCATGCTTCTTATACTGAAAACTGCTTTTTGTAACAAAGAGCATGAGAGGAGCATGAAAAGATATCTTTTGCAAGAAAAACAGTTGATTAGTCAAAAGCTTGTTTTGTGTACATTCAACTCACATGATCATGCTTCTTATACTGAAAACTGCTTTTTGTAACACAGAGCATGAGAGGAGCATGAAAAGATATCTTTTGCAAGAAAAAACAGTTTATTAGTCAAAAGCTTGTTTTTTGTACATTCAACACACAGGATCATGCTTCTTATACTGAAAAAAGTGTATTAGTCAAAAGCTTGTTCTGTGCACATTCAATTCACAGGATAATGCTTCTTATGCTGAAAACTGCTTTTTGTTACACAGAGCATGAGAGGAGCATGAAAAGATATCTTTTGCAAGAAGAAACAGTTGATTAGTCAAAAGCTTGTTTTGTGCACATTCAGTTCACAGGGTAATGCTTCTTATGCTGAAAACAGTTTATTAGTGAAAAGCTTGTTCTGTGCACATTCAGTTCACAGGGTAATGCTTCTTATGCTGAAAACTGCTTTTTGTAACACAGAGCATGAGAGGAGCATGAAAAGATATATTTTGCAAGAAGAAACAGTTGATTAGTCAAAAGCTTGTTTTGTGTACATTCAATTCACAGGATAATGCTTCTTATGTTGAAAACTGATTTTTGTAACACAGAGCATGAGAGGAGCATGAAATGATATCTTTTGCAAGAAAAAACAGTTTATTAGTCAAAAGCTTGTTCTGTGCACATTCAACTCACAGGATCATGCTTCTTATGCTGAAAACTGCTTTTTGTAACACAGAGAATGAGAGGAGCATGAAAAGATATCTTTTGCAAGAAACACAGTTTATTAGTCAAAAGCTTGTTTTGTGCACATTCAACACACAGAATCATGCTTCTTATACTGAAAACTGCTTTTTGTAACACAGAGCATGAGATGAGCATGAAAAGATATATTTTGCAAGAAAAACAGTTGATTGGTCAAAAGCTTGTTTTTTGCACATTCAACTCACATGATCATGCTTCTTATACTGAATACTGCTTTTTGTAACATAGAGCATGAGAGGAGCATGAAAAGATATATTTTGCAAGAAGAAACAGTTGATTAGTCAAAAGCTTGTTTTGTGCACATTCAACTCACAGGATCATGCTTCTTATACTGAAAACTGCTTTTGTTTCACAGAGCATGAGAGGAGCATGAAAAGATATCTTTTGCAAGAAAAAACAGTTTATTAGTCAAAAGCTTGTTTTGTGCACATTCAACACACAGGATCATGCTTCTTATACTGAAAACAGTTTATTAGTGAAAAGCTTGTTCTGTGCACATTCAACTCACAGGATCATGCTTCTTATACTGAAAACTGCTTTTGTTTCACAGAGCATGAGAGGAGCATGAAAAGATATCTTTTGCAAGAAAAACAGTTGATTGGTCAAAAGCTTGTTTTTAGCACATTCAACTCACATGATCATGCTTCTTATACTGAAAACTGCTTTTTGTAACAAAGAGCATGAGAGGAGCATGAAAAGATATCTTTTGCAAGAAAAACAGTTGATTAGTCAAAAGCTTGTTTTGTGTACATTCAACTCACATGATCATGCTTCTTATACTGAAAACTGCTTTTTGTAACACAGAGCATGAGAGGAGCATGAAAAGATATCTTTTGCAAGAAAAAACAGTTTATTAGTCAAAAGCTTGTTTTTTGTACATTCAACACACAGGATCATGCTTCTTATACTGAAAAAAAGTGTATTAGTCAAAAGCTTGTTCTGTGCACATTCAAATCACAGGATAATGCTTCTTATGCTGAAAACTGCTTTTTGTTACACAGAGCATGAGAGGAGCATGAAAAGATATCTTTTGCAAGAAGAAACAGTTGATTAGTCAAAAGCTTGTTTTGTGCACATTCAACACACATGATCATGCTTCTTATACTGAAAACTGCTTTTTGTAACACAGAGCATGAGAGGAGCATGAAAAGATATCTTTTGCAAGAAACACAGTTTATTAGTCAAAAGCTTGTTTTGTGCACATTCAGTTCACATGGTAATGCTTCTTATGCTGAAAACAGTTTATTAGTGAAAAGCTTGTTCTGTGCACATTCAGTTCACAGGGTTATGCTTCTTATGCTGAAAACTGCTTTTTGTAACACAGAGCATGAGAGGAGCATGAAAAGATATATTTTGCAAGAAGAAACAGTTGATTAGTCAAAAGCTTGTTTTGTGTACATTCAATTCACAGGATAATGCTTCTTATGTTGAAAACTGCTTTTTGTAACACAGAGCATGAGAGGAGCATGAAATGATATCTTTTGCAAGAAAAAACAGTTTATTAGTCAAAAGCTTGTTCTGTGCACATTCAACTCACAGGATCATGCTTCTTATGCTGAAAATTGCTTTTTGTAACACAGAGAATGAGAGGAGCATGAAATGATATCTTTTGCAAGAAAAAACATTTTATTAGTCAAAAGCTTGTTCTGTGCACATTCAACTCACAGGATCATGCTTCTTATGCTGAAAACTGCTTTTTGTAACACAGAGAATGAGAGGAGCATGAAAAGATATCTTTTGCAAGAAAAACAGTTTATTAGTCAAAAGCTTGTTCTGTGCACATTCAATTCACAGGATAATGCTTCTTATGCTGAAAACTGCTTTTTGTTACACAGAGCATGAGAGGAGCATGAAAGATATCTTTTGCAAGAAAAACAGTTGATTGGTCAAAAGCTTGCTTTTTGCACATTCAACTCACATGATCATGCTTCTTATACTGAAAACAGTTTATTAGTCAAAAGCTTGTTTTGTGCACATTCAACACACAGGATCATGCTTCTTATACTGCAAACAGTTGATTAGTCAAAAGCTTGTTTTGTGCACATTCAACTCACAGGATCATGCTTCTTATACTGAAAACTGCTTTTGTTTCACAGAGCATGAGAGGAGCATGAAAAGATATCTTTTGCAAGAAAAAACAGTTTATTAGTGAAAAGCTTGTTCTGTGCACATTCAACTCACAGGATCATGCTTCTTATACTGAAAACTGCTTTTGTTTCACAGAGCATGAGAGGAGCATGAAAAGATATCTTTTGCAAGAAAAACAGTTGATTGGTCGAAAGCTTGTTTTTTGCACATTCAACTCACATGATCATGCTTCTTATACTAAAAACTGCTTTTTTGTCACACAGAGCATGAGAGGAGCATGAAAAGATATCTTTTGCAAGAAAAAACAGTTTATTAGTCAAAAGCTTGTTTTGTGCACATTCAACACACAGGATCATGCTTCTTATACTGAAAACAGTTTATTAGTGAAAAGCTTGTTCTGTGCACATTCAACTCACAGGATCATGCTTCTTATACTGAAAAAAGTGTATTAGTCAAAAGCTTGTTCTGTGCACATTCAATTCACAGGATAATGCTTCTTATGCTGAAAACTGCTTTTTGTTACACAGAGCATGAGAGGAGCATGAAAAGATATCTTTTGCAAGAAACACAGTTTATTAGTCAAAAGCTTGTTTTGTGCACATTCAGTTCACAGGGTAATTCTTCTTATGCTGAAAACAGTTTATTAGTGAAAAGCTTGTTCTGTGCACATTCAGTTCACAGGGTAATGCTTCTTATGCTGAAAACTGCTTTTTGTAACACAGAGCATGAGAGGAGCATGAAAAGATATCTTTTGCAAGAAGAAACAGTTGATTAGTCAAAAGCTTGTTTTGTGCACATTCAATTCACAGGATAATGCTTCTTATGTTGAAAACTGCTTTTTGTTACACAGAGCATGAGAGGAGCATGAAATGATATCTTTTGCAAGAAAAAACAGTTTATTAGTCAAAAGCTTGTTCTGTGCACATTCAACTCACAGGATCATGCTTCTTATGCTGAAAACTGCTTTTTGTAACACAGAGAATGAGAGGAGCATGAAAAGATATCTTTTGCAAGAAAAACAGTTTATTAGTCAAAAGCTTGTTCTGTGCACATTCAATTCACAGGATAATGCTTCTTATGCTGAAAACTGCTTTTTGTTACACAGAGCATGAGAGGAGCATGAAAGATATCTTTTGCAAGAAAAACAGTTGATTGGTCAAAAGCTTGCTTTTGCACATTCAACTCACATGATCATGATTCTTATACTGAAAACAGTTTATTAGTCAAAAGCTTGTTTTGTGCACATTCAACACACAGGATCATGCTTCTTATACTGAAAACAGTTTATTAGTCAAAAGCTTGTTCTGTGCACATTCAATTCACAGGATCATGCTTCTTATGCTGAAAACTGCTTTTTGTTACACAGAGCATGAGACGGTCATGAAATGATATCTTTTGCAAGAAAAACAGTTTATTAGTCAAAAGCTTTTTTTGTGCACATTCAACACACAGGATCATGCTTCTTATACTGAAAACAGTTTATTAGTGAAAAGCTTGTTCTGTGCACATTCAGTTCACAGGGTAATGCTTCTTATGCTGAAAACTGCTTTTTGTAACACAGAGCATGAGAGGAGCATGAAAAGATATCTTTTGCAAGAAACACAGTTTATTAGTCAAAAGCTTGTTTTGTGCACATTCAACACACAGAATCATGCTTCTTATACTGAAAACTGCTTTTTGTAACACAGAGCATGAGATGAGCATGAAAAGATATATTTTGCAAGAAAAACAGTTGATTGGTCAAAAGCTTGTTTTTTGCACATTCAACTCACATGATCATGCTTCTTATACTGAATACTGCTTTTTGTAACACAGAGCATGAGAGGAGCATGAAAAGATATCTTTTGCAAGAAGAAACAGTTGATTAGTCAAAAGCTTGTTTTGTGCACATTCAACTCACAGGATCATGCTTCTTATACTGAAAACTTCTCGGGTTACTTGGCTGTAACCCTGTTCCCTGAAAAAGCGGGAATGAGATGCTGCGTTTCAAACGCTATGGGAGAACAGTCTTTGTTCGACCGGTTGTGAAGCACGTGTGTCAAACACGCCAAAAATTATTTTGGCTTTAAATAACCTCGGCAGGTGACGTGGCTAATTACACCCGCACCTGCCGGTTATAAATACGCGTGAATGCGGACGCGTCATCAGGTTCCAACTTTGTCTGAAAGGACGTCCGGGCACGCCTACAGTACGGCATTGAGGCGCAGCATCTCGTTCCCGCTTTTTCAGGGAACAGGGTTACAGCCAAGTAACCCGAGAAGTTCCCTATCAAAAGCTACACTCGATGCTGCGTTTCAAACGCTATGGGAACGAGAATACCAACGCCGCCGCACTGGAAGTGTCTGGACCCCCCAAGGTTGTGTGACGTGTGTGCACAATCCGAGAGGAGGACTCAGGCACGACTCTGGGATGTAGACTCCAGGACACGTGAGCCGGGAGTGGCATGGACATCCAGACTATAAAATCTAACAAATGTGTGCAGAGAGGACCAGCCCGCCGCATCACACACTTGCTGCAAGGGGACTCCTCTTGCTAAGGCAATAGAAGAAGAAAGCCCCCTTGTGGAATGAGCTCTGACTCCTAGAGGTGAAGCTTGACCGCGCGCCTCATAGGCCAGAGCAATAGCATCCCTCACCCAATGTGACATTGTTTGCTTGGTAGCAGCCGCCCCTTTGTTGCGGCCTCTATAGCATATAAAAAGTTGCTCTGATTTACGCCACTGGCTTGTGCGGTGGACGTAAGTCTGAAGAGCACGTACTGGACACAGTAGGTGTAATCTTTCCTGCTCCGACGTCGTGAACGGCGGAGGGCAAAAGGCCTCAAGAATAACCGGATGCACGTTGGAGAACGGAACCTTAGGAAGATAACTCGGGTGAGGATGCAGAATAGCTTTGACCATCCCAGGGGCAAAATTTAAACAGGACGGCGAGGTCGAGAGCGCCTGCAAATCTCCGATTCTCTTAAGAGAGGTGATTGCCATTAGAAAAACCATTTTAAAGGTCAGAAGCCTGACAGGCGCTGATTCGAAGGGTTCGAAGGGGGCGCTAAGTAGACCCTCGAGCACTGTCGCTAAGTCCCATGGAGGGACTGTCCTTCTAGAAGGAGGCATCAGTCGCCTCGCTCCTCGAATAAAGCGGACAACTAAAGGGTGCTTTCCCACAGTAACCCCTTCAATCAGGGCGTGGCAGGCCGAAATGGCGGCCACGTAAACCCTGAGAGTACCAGGGCTTATCCCTGAGGACAGTTTCTCTTGCAGAAATTCCAACACTGAAACTATCTGACAGTGAATTGGGTCTGCATGGTGCGCAAGGCACCATCTCTCAAAAACGCTCCATCTAAGGGCGTAGCACCTTCTAGTGGAGGGAGCCCTAGCACTTAGAATAGTCTCCACTACATCAGGCGGGAGCCCAGTGCCTCTCAGCTGGTGCCCTTCAGGGGCCAGACATGGAGGTTCCAGAGCTCGGGACGAGGATGAAACACTGTCCCCTGTGCCTGAGATAAAAGATCTCTCCTTACTGGGATCGTCCAAGGAGAGCCATCTAGGAGGGATACTAGGTCCGAGAACCAGATTCTGGTTGGCCAACAGGGAGCTATCAATAAGAGGCGAGACCCCTGTTGACGGACCTTCGCCAGGACTCCGGGGAGCAGAGCTGTCGGAGGAAATGCGTAAAGACGCAGTCTGGGCCACGTATGGGCCATCGCGTCCAGACCCAGGGGAGCTGGATGAGTCAGAGAGAAGAAGAGGGGACATTGTGCTGTCTCCTGTGTAGCAAAGAGGTCCACCTCTGCTTCGTAAAATCTTTCCCAGATTTGTTTGACTACTTCGGGGTGGAGTTTCCATTCCCCGTTTGTCAGAGCTTGTCTGGACAGCAAGTCTGCTCCCACGTTCATATGCCCCGGGATGTGAATTGCTCGGAGGGACAGAAATTTGCCCTCTGCCCAGGGCAGAATCTGCTGGGCCAATTTGTTCAGGTGGCGCGACCGCAGTCCGCCCTGGTGATTTATGTACGAGACTACTGAAGTGTTGTCCACCCGCACTAGGACATGGTAGCCTCGCAACTGCCGGAGGAAGTATTTCAGGGCCCGAAATACAGCCATCATTTCGAGGCAATTGATGTGCCAATCGAGAAGATGACCTCTCCAGATCCCTTGGGCTGGACGGCCATTTAAGACCGCACCCCCACCCTTGAGGGATGCGTCTGTCGTTAGCATCTTGCGACGACAACACGGACCGAGAGTGGGACCTAAAGTCAGAAACCGAGGTCTGAACCACATAGAAAGGGTGCGAAGCCCCTGGCGTGTCACCCTTATATGCCTCTGGGGGTTGGCCCTTGGATGAAACCCCCTGGCTCTGAGCCACAACTGAAACGGTCTCATATGCAGGAGGCCCAGAGTTATCACTGTGGAAGCCGCCGCCATGAGACCTAGAACTCTCTGAAAGTAATGATTTGTCACTTTCTGGCCTAACCTGATGCTCCTCAGGGTGTTTTGTACGGACTCGACACGTGCCGGAGACAGTTGTGCCTGCATTTCGATCGAGTCCCATATGACCCCGAGATACGTTGTATTTTGCGTAGGGGAAAGAATGCTCTTTTTGACGTTGAGTCTCAACCCTAGAGCTTTTAGATGAGCTAGGACGACATCCCGATGTCGAAGCGCTAGCTCTCGAGACTGAGCTAAAATCAGCCAGTCGTCTATGTAATTCAAAATGCGGATGCCCCGGAGTCGCAAAGAAGCCAGAGCTGCATCCATGCATTTTGTGTATGTGCGGGGTGACAAGGCTAGGCCGAATGGAAGAACCCGGTACTGGTAAGCTTCGCCCCCGAAAGCGAACCTCAGGAATCTTCTGTGTTGTGGCAAGATCTCTATGTGAAAGTATGCGTCTTTGAGATCGATCGTCACGAACCAGTCGTGACACTGAATTTGAGACACAATCATCTTGATTGTCAACATTTTGAACTTGAGTGTCTTCAAGTAGCGGTTCAATCCGCGAAGATCTAGAATTGGACGCAACCCCCCATCCTTCTTGGGGACTAGAAAATACCGGCTGTAATAGCCTGACTCTCTGTTTGATAGGGGAACATGTTCTATGGCCCCTTTTTTCAGCAGAGCTTGTAATTCTTGTGTCAACAGATGCACTCGCTCCGGTTGCACGGAAGTGGAGACCATGCCGTTGAAACACGGAGGGCGATATACAAATTGAATTCTGTAGCCTTTGGTTACAGTCCTTTCTACCCATGGAGAGATACCTGGCAGTAGTTTCCACGCTGCCAGATTCTCTGAAAGGGGTATCAATGTCAACACTTCGTCCTGTTGGGGGGATGCCAGACATTCGGTGCCCTGCAGTATGGCAGGAGACGACCGAATATTTAGCATTTTTGAGCCCGCTAATCCCCGAAAGGTCGGTAGCTGCGGGGATTGCAAAGCGGCCCTGTGAGGGTACCGAAGAGGAGCCTCTAGTTTCTCTTGGAATTCTGGGCACCCCTCCCCGGGGGGGCACACCCCCACAGTCCCGGCCACACATGTCTCAGGGTTTCTTCTTTTTCGAAGAAATAAAGCGCCTCAGGTCCGGACCTCCCGATGCGGCCTGAGGGGCACGGTGGGCCGTTCCCCTGCCTCTGCGAGGGGGGGCGCGACTCGCCACACTCTCCCTGAGGACCTCACGTCTCAAGTAGACCGGACCCACCCGAGACTGTGTGCCTGGCCGAGACTGGGGAAATGATCCGGAGTGGGTGGCCGACACTCCAGACGCTTGTGCACGGCGGGGTAGGTATTTGACGAATGCCTCCTCGTGTCGTCTCGCCTCCCGGAACCTGGTGACAACGGTATTAACCGAATCCCCAAACAGTCCAGAAGGCGAGATCGGGGCATCAAGGAGGAAGGCTCTGTCCCTGTCCTTGATGCCCGTGAGGTTCAACCACAGGTGCCTCTCCGCAGTAACCAAAGCAGCCATGGACCGGCCGATGGCACGGGCCGTCTGCTTGGTTGCACGGAGAGACAAATCTGTGGCGCAGCGTAGGTCGGAAAATGCTGCTTCGTCAATAACCCCGCCGGTGCTGACATCATCCAGTAGGTCAGCCTGGTACGCCTGCAGAACCGCCATGGTGTGCAGGGCAGCACCAGCCTGACCCGCTGCCTGAAAAGCCTTTCCCACCAGCGCAGATGTAACTCTGCAAGGCTTGGTGGGAAGAGAAGGCTTTTTCAGGGATGACGATGTCCCAGGGGAGAGATAGCTAGCCAGCGTCTCTTCCACCCTGGGCATCGCAGTGTATCCCCGTGTCTTCGCACCAACGATGGTCGAATAAATCGACGTCGATGGCACAAAAACACGGGAGGAGTGAGGTTTCTGCCATGAGCGAGATAGCTCGCCATGGAGATCCTCAAAGAAAGGAAGAGCCCTATACTGGGGCTCCTCCCTCCGGCCACCCGACAGATATCTGTCGTCAAGCTTTGAACCCTTGGGGGCCTCTTGTTCCTGCGGCCAGTCGAGGTGGAGCCTGTCGACTGCCTTGGTTACCGCCCCGATTAGATCCTCAATCGCCTTAGTATCGCGAGAGGAACGCTCGGAGGCGGTGCTATCTAACCCCGCAGAAACAAGAGAAGCCTCGTCCTCCGCCGGCTCAGAAGAAGTGCCGAGGCATGCTCCAGAAGCTGACGCGAGGACGTCGCGGTTCGGCGAATGCACGGGAGAAGCGGACGGATCCGTCTCTCGTGCCTCAGCAAGCTCAAACCGCGAGCCCCAGGATGAGGAAGAGGTGGCTCGGTCTCGCTTAAAAAACGCGAGCCGAGCACGCAGAACTTTGAATTCAAAAACATCACAAAGTTCACACTCTCCCTCAAGTCCCTGGGCGGCATGGTCAGCCCCCAAGCATTCAAAGCAAAGCTCATGCTTATCGAAATCGGAGAGGATCCTCTCACAGGGAGGAACACATCTCCGATCTGAGTCAGTCATGGTTTATTTTACTTTTCCTTATTCCTAGACTAGGCTAAGAAACTCAGAGAGTGCTTGGTCACTAGTCTAAGAATATAGGTAATATCTTGTTTTGTTTTGTTTTGTTTTGTTTTGTTTTGTTTTTGCTCGAAAACAACAAAGAAGGAGACTTCTCCCTCACACACACGCACGCACGCACACACAAAGCGGTCCTTGAAGACAAAAGAACCTGATGACGCGTCCGCATTCACGCGTATTTATAACCGGCAGGTGCGGGTGTAATTAGCCACGTCACCTGCCGAGGTTATTTAAAGCCAAAATAATTTTTGGCGTGTTTGACACACGTGCTTCACAACCGGTCGAACAAAGACTGTTCTCCCATAGCGTTTGAAACGCAGCATCGAGTGTAGCTTTTGATAGGGAACTGCTTTTGTTTCACAGAGCATGAGAGGAGCATGAAAAGATATCTTTTGCAAGAAAAACAGTTTATTAGTCAAAAACTTGTTTTGTGCACATTCAACACACAGGATCATGCTTCTTATACTGAAAACAGTTTATTAGTGAAAAGCTTGTTCTGTGCACATTCAACTCACAGGATCATGCTTCTTATACTGAAAACTGCTTTTGTTTCACAGAGCATGAGAGGAGCATGAAAAGATATCTTTTGCAAGAAAAACAGTTGATTGGTCAAAAGCTTGTTTTTAGCACATTCAACTCACATGAGCATGCTTCTTAAACTGAAAACTGCTTTTTGTAACAAAGAGCATGAGAGGAGCATGAAATGATATCTTTTGCAAGAAAAACAGTTGATTGGTCAAAAGCTTGTTTTTTGCACATTCAACTCACATGATCATGCTTCTTATACTAAAAACTGCTTTTTTGTTACACAGAGCATGAGAGGAGCATGAAAAGATATCTTTTGCAAGAAAAAACAGTTTATTAGTCAAAAGCTTGTTTTGTGCACATTCAACACACAGGATCATGCTTCTTATACTGAAAACAGTTTATTAGTCAAAAGCTTGTTCTGTGCACATTCAATTCACAGGATCATGCTTCTTATGCTGAAAACTGCTTTTTGTTACACAGAGCATGAGACGGTCATGAAATGATATCTTTTGCAAGAAAAACAGTTTATTAGTCAAAAGCTTTTTTTGTGCACATTCAACACACAGGATCATGCTTCTTATACTGAAAACAGTTTATTAGTCAAAAGCTTGTTTTGTGCACATTCAGTTCACAGGGTACTGCTTCTTATGCTGAAAACTGCTTTTTGTAACACAGAGCATGAGAGGAGCATGAAAAGATATCTTTTGCAAGAAACACAGTTTATTAGTCAAAAGCTTGTTTTGTGCACATTCAACACACAGAATCATGCTTCTTATACTGAAAACTGCTTTTTGTAACACAGAGCATGAGATGAGCATGAAAAGATATATTTTGCAAGAAAAACAGTTGATTGGTCAAAAGCTTGTTTTTTGCACATTCAACTCACATGATCATGCTTCTTATACTGAATACTGCTTTTTGTAACATAGAGCATGAGAGGAGCATGAAAAGATATCTTTTGCAAGAAGAAACAGTTGATTAGTCAAAAGCTTGTTTTGTGCACATTCAACTCACAGGATCATGCTTCTTATACTGAAAACTGCTTTTGTTTCACAGAGCATGAGAGGAGCATGAAAAGATATCTTTTGCAAGAAAAACAGTTGATTGGTCAAAAGCTTGTTTTTAGCACATTCAACTCACATGATCGTGCTTCTTATACTGAAAACTGCTTTTTGTAACAAAGAGCATGAGAGGAGCATGAAATGATGTCTTTTGCAAGAAAAACAGTTGATTGTTCGAAAGCTTGTTTTTTGCACATTCAACTCACATGATCATGCTTCTTATACTAAAAACTGCTTTTTTGTTACACAGAGCATGAGAGGAGCATGAAAAGATATCTTTTGCAAGAAAAAACAGTTTATTAGTCAAAAGCTTGTTTTGTGCACATTCAACACACAGGATCATGCTTCTTATACTGAAAACAGTTTATTAGTGAAAAGCTTGTTCTGTGCACATTCAACTCACATGATCATGCTTCTTATACTAAAAACTGCTTTTTTGTTACACAGAGCATGAGAGGAGCATGAAAAGATATCTTTTGCAAGAAAAAACAGTTTATTAGTCAAAAGCTTGTTTTGTGCACATTTAACACACAGGATCATGCTTCTTATACTGAAAACAGTTTATTAGTGAAAAGCTTGTTCTGTGCACATTCAACTCACAGGATCATGCTTCTTATACTGAAAAAAGTGTATTAGTCAAAAGCTTGTTCTGTGCACATTCAATTCACAGGATAATGCTTCTTATGCTGAAAACTGCTTTTTGTTACACAGAGCATGAGAGGAGCATGAAAAGATATCTTTTGCAAGAAGAAACAGTTGATTAGTCAAAAGCTTGTTTTGTGCACATTCAACACACAGGATCATGCTTCTTATACTGAAAACAGTTTATTAGTCAAAAGCTTGTTTTGTGCACATTCAACACACAGGATCATGCTTCTTATACTGAAAACTGCTTTTTGTAACACAGAGCATGAGAAGAGCATGAAAAGATATCTTTTGCAAGAAACACAGTTTATTAGTCAAAAGCTTGTTTTGTGCACATTCAGTTCACAGGGTAATGCTTCTTATGCTGAAAACAGTTTATTAGTGAAAAGCTTGTTCTGTGCACATTCAGTTCACAGGGTAATGCTTCTTATGCTGAAAACTGCTTTTTGTAACAAAGAGCATGAGAGGAGCATGAAAAGATATCTTTTGCAAGAAGAAACAGTTGATTAGTCAAAAGCTTGTTTTGTGCACATTCAATTCACAGGATAATGCTTCTTATGTTGAAAACTGCTTTTTGTTACACAGAGCATGAGAGGAGCATGAAATGATATCTTTTGCAAGAAAAAACAGTTTATTAGTCAAAAGCTTGTTCTGTGCACATTCAACTCACAGGATCATGCTTCTTATGCTGAAAACTGCTTTTTGTAACACAGAGAATGAGAGGAGCATGAAAAGATATCTTTTGCAAGAAAAACAGTTTATTAGTCAAAAGCTTGTTCTGTGCACATTCAATTCACAGGATAATGCTTCTTATGCTGAAAACTGCTTTTTGTTACACAGAGCATGAGAGGAGCATGAAAGATATCTTTTGCAAGAAAAACAGTTGATTGGTCAAAAGCTTGCTTTTTGCACATTCAACTCACATGATCATGATTCTTATACTGAAAACTGCTTTTTGTTACACAGAGCAGGAGAGGAGCATTAAAAGATATCTTTTGCAAGAAAAACAGTTGATTGGTCAAAAGCTTGTTTTTTGCACATTCAACTCACATGATCATGCTTCTTATACTGAAAACAGTTTATTAGTCAAAAGCTTGTTTTGTGCACATTCAACACACATGATCATGCTTCTTATACTGAAAACAGTTTATTAGTCAAAAGCTTGTTCTGTGCACATTCAATTCACAGGATCATGCTTCTTATGCTGAAAACTGCTTTTTGTTACACAGAGCATGAGACGGTCATGAAATGATATCTTTTGCAAGAAAAACAGTTTATTAGTCAAAAGCTTTTTTTGTGCACATTCAACACACAGGATCATGCTTCTTATACTGAAAACAGTTTATTAGTGAAAAGCTTGTTCTGTGCACATTCAGTTCACAGGGTAATGCTTCTTATGCTGAAAACTGCTTTTTGTAACACAGAGCATGAGAGGAGCATGAAAAGATATCTTTTGCAAGAAACACAGTTTATTAGCCAAAAGCTTGTTTTGTGCACATTCAACACACAGAATCATGCTTCTTATACTGAAAACTGCTTTTGTTTCACAGAGCATGAGAGGAGCATGAAAAGATATATTTTGCAAGAAAAACAGTTGATTGGTCAAAAGCTTGTTTTTTGCACATTCAACTCACATGATCATGCTTCTTATACTGAAAACTGCTTTTGTTTCACAGAGCATGAGAGGAGCATGAAAAGATATCTTTTGCAAGAAAACAGTTGATTGGTCAAAAGCTTGTTTTTAGCACATTCAACTCACATGATCATTCTTTCTTATACTGAAAACTGCTTTTTGTAACAAAGAGCATGAGAGGAGCATGAAATGATATCTTTTGCAAGAAAAACAGTTGATTGGTCAAAAGCTTGTTTTTTGCACATTCAACTCACATGATCATGCTTCTTATACTAAAAACTGCTTTTTTGTTACACAGAGCATGAGAGGAGCATGAAAAGATATCTTTTGCAAGAAAAAACAGTTTATTAGTCAAAAGCTTGTTTTGTGCACATTCAACACACAGGATGATGCTTCTTATACTGAAAACAGTTTATTAGTGAAAAGCTTGTTCTGTGCACATTCAACTCACAGGATCATGCTTCTTATACTGAAAAAAGTGTATTAGTCAAAAGCTTGTTCTGTGCACATTCAATTCACAGGATAATGCTTCTTATGCTGAAAACTGCTTTTTGTTACACAGAGCATGAGAGGAGCATGAAAAGATATCTTTTGCAAGAAGAAACAGTTGATTAGTCAAAAGCTTGTTTTGTGCACATTCAACTCACAGGATCATGCTTCTTATACTGAAAACTGCTTTTGTTTCACAGAGCATGAGAGGAGCATGAAAAGATATCTTTTGCAAGAAAAACAGTTTATTAGTCAAAAGATTGTTTTGTGCACATTCAACACACAGGATCATGCTTCTTATACTGAAAACAGTTTATTAGTGAAAAGCTTGTTCTGTGCACATTCAACTCACAGGATCATGCTTCTTATACTGAAAACTGCTTTTGTTTCACAGAGCATGAGAGGAGCATGAAAAGATATCTTTTGCAAGAAAAACAGTTGATTGGTCAAAAGCTTGTTTTTAGCACATTCAACTCACATGATCATGCTTCTTATACTGAAAACTGCTTTTTGTAACAAAGAGCATGAGAGGAGCATGAAAAGATATCTTTTGCAAGAAAAACAGTTGATTGGTCAAAAGCTTGTTTTTTGCACATTCAACTCACATGATCATGCTTCTTATACTAAAAACTGCTTTTTTGTTACACAGAGCATGAGAGGAGCATGAAAATATATCTTTTGCAAGAAAAAACAGTTTATTAGTCAAAAGCTTGTTTTGTGCACATTCAACACACAGGATCATGCTTCTTATACTGAAAACAGTTTATTAGTGAAAAGCTTGTTCTGTGCACATTCAACTCACAGGATCATGCTTCTTATACTGAAAAAAGTGTATTAGTCAAAAGCTTGTTCTGTGCACATTCAATTCACAGGATAATGCTTCTTATGCTGAAAACTGCTTTTTGTTACACAGAGCATGAGAGGAGCATGAAAAGATATCTTTTGCAAGAAGAAACAGTTGATTAGTCAAAAGCTTGTTTTGTGCACATTCAACACACAGGATCATGCTTCTTATACTGAAAACAGTTTATTAGTCAAAAGCTTGTTTTGTGCACATTCAACACACAGGATCATGCTTCTTATACTGAAAACTGCTTTTTGTAACACAGAGCATGAGAGGAGCATGAAAAGATATATTTTGCAAGAAACACAGTTTATTAGTCAAAAGCTTGTTTTGTGCACATTCACTTCACAGGGTAATGCTTCTTATGCTGAAAACAGTTTATTAGTGAAAAACTTGTTCTGTGCACATTCAGTTCACAGGGTAATGCTTCTTATGCTGAAAACTGCTTTTTGTAACACAGAGCATGAGAGGAGCATGAAAAGATATCTTTTGCAAGAAGAAACAGTTGATTAGTCAAAAGCTTGTTTTGTGTACATTCAATTCACAGGATAATGCTTCTTATGTTGAAAACTGCTTTTTGTTACACAGAGCATGAGAGGAGCATGAAATGATATCTTTTGCAAGAAAAAACAGTTTATTAGTGAAAAGCTTGTTCTGTGCACATTCAGTTCACAGGGTAATGCTTCTTATGCTGAAAACTGCTTTTTGTAACACAGAGCATGAGAGGAGCATGAAAAGATATCTTTTGCAAGAAGAAACAGTTGATTAGTCAAAAGCTTGTTTTGTGTACATTCAATTCACAGGATAATGCTTCTTATGTTGAAAACTGCTTTTTGTTACACAGAGCATGAGAGGAGCATGAAATGATATCTTTTGCAAGAAAAAACAGTTTATTAGTCAAAAGCTTGTTCTGTGCACATTCAACTCACAGGATCATGCTTCTTATGCTGAAAACTGCTTTTTGTAACACAGAGAATGAGAGGAGCATGAAAAGATATCTTTTGCAAGAAAAACAGTTTATTAGTCAAAAGCTTGTTCTGTGCACATTCAATTCACAGGATAATGCTTCTTATGCTGAAAACTGCTTTTTGTTACACAGAGCATGAGAGGAGCATGAAAGATATCTTTTGCAAGAAAAACAGTTGATTGGTCAAAAGCTTGCTTTTTGCACATTCAACTCACATGATCATGATTCTTATACTGAAAACTGCTTTTTGTTACACAGAGCAGGAGGAGCATTAAAAGATATCTTTTGCAAGAAAAACAGTTGATTGGTCAAAAGCTTGTTTTTTGCACATTCAACTCACATGATCATGCTTCTTATACTGAAAACAGTTTATTAGTCAAAAGCTTGTTTTGTGCACATTCAACACACAGGATCATGCTTCTTATACTGAAAACAGTTTATTAGTCAAAAGCTTGTTCTGTGCACATTCAATTCACAGGATCATGCTTCTTATGCTGAAAACTGCTTTTTGTTACACAGAGCATGAGACGGTCATGAAATGATATCTTTTGCAAGAAAAACAGTTTATTAGTCAAAAGCTTTTTTTGTGCACATTCAACACACATGATCATGCTTCTTATACTGAAAACAGTTTATTAGTGAAAAGCTTGTTCTGTGCACATTCAGTTCACAGGGTAATGCTTCTTATGCTGAAAACTGCTTTTTGTAACACAGAGCATGAGAGGAGCATGAAAAGATATCTTTTGCAAGAAACACAGTTTATTAGTCAAAAGCTTGTTTTGTGCACATTCAACACACAGAATCATGCTTCTTATACTGAAAACTGCTTTTTGTAACACAGAGCATGAGATGAGCATGAAAAGATATATTTTGCAAGAAAAACAGTTGATTGGTCAAAAGCTTGTTTTTTGCACATTCAACTCACATGATCATGCTTCTTATACTGAATACTGCTTTTTGTAACATAGAGCATGAGAGGAGCATGAAAAGATATCTTTTGCAAGAAGAAACAGTTGATTAGTCAAAAGCTTGTTTTGTGCACATTCAACTCACAGGATCATGCTTCTTATACTGAAAACTGCTTTTGTTTCACAGAGCATGAGAGGAGCATGAAAAGATATCTTTTGCAAGAAAAAACAGTTTATTAGTCAAAAGCTTGTTTTGTGCACATTCAACACACAGGATCATGCTTCTTATACTGAAAACAGTTTATCAGTGAAAAGCTTGTTCTGTGCACATTCAACTCACAGGATCATGCTTCTTATACTGAAAACTGCTTTTGTTTCACAGAGCATGAGAGGAGCATGAAAAGATATCTTTTGCAAGAAAAACAGTTGATTGGTCAAAAGCTTGTTTTTAGGACATTCAACTCACATGATCATGCTTCTTACACTGAAAACTGCTTTTTGTAACAAAGAGCATGAGAGGAGCATGAAATGATATCTTTTGCAAGAAAAACAGTTGATTGGTCGAAAGCTTGTTTTTTGCACATTCAACTCACAGGATCATGCTTCTTATACTGAAAAAAGTGTATTAGTCAAAAGCTTGTTCTGTGCACATTCAATTCACAGGATAATGCTTCTTATGCTGAAATCTGCTTTTTGTTACACAGAGCATGAGAGGAGCATGAAAAGATATCTTTTGCAAGAAGAAACAGTTGATTAGTCAAAAGCTTGTTTCGTGCACATTCAACACACATGATCATGCTTCTTATACTGAAAACAGTTTATTAGTGAAAAGCTTGTTCTGTGCACATTCAGTTCACAGGGTAATGCTTCTTATGCTGAAAACTGCTTTTTGTAACACAGAGCATGAGAGGAGCATGAAAAGATATCTTTTGCAAGAAACACAGTTTATTAGTCAAAAGCTTGTTTTGTGCACATTCGACACACAGAATCATGCTTCTTATACTGAAAACTGCTTTTTGTAACACAGAGCATGAGATGAGCATGAAAAGATATATTTTGCAAGAAAAACAGTTGATTGGTCAAAAGCTTGTTTTTTGCACATTCAACTCACATGATCATGCTTCTTATACTGAATACTGCTTTTTGTAACATAGAGCATGAGAGGAGCATGAAAAGATATCTTTTGCAAGAAGAAACAGTTGATTAGTCAAAAGCTTGTTTTGTGCACATTCAACTCACAGGATCATGCTTCTTATACTGAAAACTGCTTTTGTTTCACAGAGCATGAGAGGAGCATGAAAAGATATCTTTTGCAAGAAAAACAGTTGATTGGTCAAAAGCTTGTTTTTAGGACATTCAACTCACATGATCATGCTTCTTATACTGAAAACTGCTTTTTGTAACAAAGAGCATGAGAGGAGCATGAAATGATATCTTTTGCAAGAAAAACAGTTGATTGGTCGAAAGCTTGTTTTTTGCACATTCAACTCACAGGATCATGCTTCTTATACTGAAAAAAGTGTATTAGTCAAAAGCTTGTTCTGTGCACATTCAATTCACAGGATAATGCTTCTTATGCTGAAATCTGCTTTTTGTTACACAGAGCATGAGAGGAGCATGAAAAGATATCTTTTGCAAGAAGAAACAGTTGATTAGTCAAAAGCTTGTTTCGTGCACATTCAACACACAGGATCATGCTTCTTATACTGAAAACAGTTTATTAGTCAAAAGCTTGTTTTGTGCACATTCAACACACAGGATCATGCTTCTTATACTGAAAACTGCTTTTTGTAACACAGAGCATGAGAGGAGCATGAAAAGATATCTTTTGCAAGAAACACAGTTTATTAGTCAAAAGCTTGTTTTGTGCACATTCACTTCACAGGGTAATGCTTCTTATGCTGAAAACAGTTTATTAGTGAAAAGCTTGTTCTGTGCACATTCAGTTCACAGGGTAATGCTTCTTATGCTGAAAACTGCTTTTTGTAACACAGAGCATGAGAGGAGCATGAAAAGATATCTTATGCAAGAAGAAACAGTTGATTAGTCAAAAGCTTGTTATGTGTACATTCAATTCACAGGATAATGCTTCTTATGTTGAAAACTGCTTTTTGTTACACAGAGCATGAGAGGAGCATGAAATGATATCTTTTGCAAGAAAAAACAGTTTATTAGTCAAAAGCTTGTTCTGTGCACATTCAACTCACAGGATCATGCTTCTTATGCTGAAAACTGCTTTTTGTAACACAGAGAATGAGAGGAGCATGAAAAGATTTCTTTTGCAAGAAAAACAGTTTATTAGTCAAAAGCTTGTTCTGTGCACATTCAATTCACAGGATAATGCTTCTTATGCTGAAAACTGCTTTTTGTTACACAGAGCATGAGAGGAGCATGAAAGATATCTTTTGCAAGAAAAACAGTTGATTGGTCAAAAGCTTGCTTTTTGCACATTCAACTCACATGATCATGATTCTTATACTGAAAACTGCTTTTTGTTACACAGAGCAGGAGAGGAGCATTAAAAGATATATTTTGCAAGAAAAACAGTTGATTGGTCAAAAGCTTGTTTTTTGCTTATTCAACTCACATGATCATGCTTCTTATACTGAAAACAGTTTATTAGTCAAAAGCTTGTTTTCTGCACATTCAACACACAGGATCATGCTTCTTATACTGAAAACAGTTTATTAGTCAAAAGCTTGTTCTGTGCACATTCAATTCACAGGATCATGCTTCTTATGCTGAAAACTGCTTTTTGTTACACAGAGCATGAGACGGTCATGAAATGATATCTTTTGCAAGAAAAACAGTTTATTAGTCAAAAGCTTTTTTTGTGCACATTCAACACACAGGATCATGCTTCTTATACTGAAAACAGTTTATTAGTGAAAAGCTTGTTCTGTGCACATTCAGTTCACAGGGTAATGCTTCTTATGCTGAAAACTGCTTTTTGTAACACAGAGCATGAGAGGAGCATGAAAAGATATCTTTTGCAAGAAAAACAGTTGATTAGTCAAAAGCTTGTTTTGTGCACATTCAACACACAGGATCATGCTTCTTATACTGAAAACAGTTTATTAGTGAAAAGCTTGTTCTGTGCACATTCAACTCACAGGATCATGCTTCTTATACTGAAAACTGCTTTTGTTTCACAGAGCATGAGAGGAGCATGAAAAGATATCTTTTGCAAGAAAAACAGTTGATTGGTCAAAAGCTTGTTTTTAGCACATTCAACTCACATGATCATGCTTCTTATACTGAAAACTGCTTTTTGTAACAAAGAGCATGAGAGGAGCATGAAATGATATCTTTTGCAAGAAAAACAGTTGATTGGTCAAAAGCTTGTTTTTTGCACATTCAACTCACATGATCATGCTTCTTATACTAAAAACTGCTTTTTTGTTACACAGAGCATGAGAGGAGCATTAAAAGATATCTTTTGCAAGAAAAAACAGTTTATTAGTCAAAAGCTTGTTTTGTGCAAATTCAACACACAGGATCATGCTTCTTATACTGAAAACAGTTTATTAGTGAAAAGCTTGTTCTGTGCAGATTCAACTCACAGGATCATGCTTCTTATACTGAAAAAAGTGTATTAGTCAAAAGCTTGTTCTGTGCACATTCAATTCACAGGATAATGCTTCTTATGCTGAAAACTGCTTTTTGTTACACAGAGCATGAGAGGAGCATGAAAAGATATCTTTTGCAAGAAGAAACAGTTGATTAGTCAATAGCTTGTTTTGTGCACATTCAACACACAGGATCATGCTTCTTATACTGAAAACAGTTTATTAGTCAAAAGCTTGTTTTGTGCACATTCAACACACAGGATCATGCTTCTTATACTGAAAACTGCTTTTTGTAACACAGAGCATGAGAGGAGCATGAAAAGATATCTTTTGCAAGAAACACAGTTTATTAGTCAAAAGCTTGTTTTGTGCACATTCACTTCACAGGGTAATGCTTCTTATGCTGAAACAGTTTATTAGTGAAAAGCTTGTTCTGTGCACATTCAGTTCACAGGGTAATGCTTCTTATGCTGAAAACTGCTTTTTGTAACACAGAGCATGAGAGGAGCATGAAAAGATATCTTTTGCAAGAAAAACAGTTGATTAGTCAAAAGCTTGCTTTTTGCACATTCAACTCACATGATCATGATTCTTATACTGAAAACTGCTTTTTGTTACACAGAGCAGGAGGAGCATTAAAAGATATCTTTTGCAAGAAAAACAGTTGATTGGTCAAAAGCTTGTTTTTTGCACATTCAACTCACATGATCATGCTTCTTATACTGAAAACAGTTTATTAGTCAAAAGCTTGTTTTGTGCACATTCAACACACAGGATCATGCTTCTTATACTGAAAACAGTTTATTAGTCAAAAGCTTGTTCTGTGCACATTCAATTCACAGGATCATGCTTCTTATGCTGAAAACTGCTTTTTGTTACACAGAGCATGAGAGGAGCATGAAAAGATATCTTTTGCAAGAAACACAGTTTATTAGTCAAAAGCTTGTTTTGTGCACATTCAACACACAGAATCATGCTTCTTATACTGAAAACTGCTTTTTGTAACACAGAGCATGAGATAACCATGAAAAGATATATTTTGCAAGAAAAACAGTTGATTGGTCAAAAGCTTGTTTTTTGCACATTCAACTCACATGATCATGCTTCTTATACTGAATACTGCTTTTTGTAACATAGAGCATGAGAGGAGCATGAAAAGATATCTTTTGCAAGAAGAAACAGTTGATTAGTCAAAAGCTTGTTTTGTGCACATTCAACTCACAGGATCATGCTTCTTATACTGAAAACTGCTTTTGTTTCACAGAGCATGAGAGGAGCATGAAAAGATATCTTTTGCAAGAAAAAACAGTTTATTAGTCAAAAGCTTGTTTTGTGCACATTCAACACACAGGATCATGCTTCTTATACTGAAAACAGTTTATTAGTGAAAAGCTTGTTCTGTGCACATTCAACTCACAGGATCATGCTTCTTATACTGAAAACTGCTTTTGTTTCACAGAGCATGAGAGGAGCATGAAAAGATATCTTTTGCAAGAAAAACAGTTGATTGGTCAAAAGCTTGTTTTTAGCACATTCAACTCACATGATCATGCTTCTTATACTGAAAACTGCTTTTCGTAACAAAGAGCATGAGAGGAGCATGAAATGATATCTTTTGCAAGAAAAACAGTTGATTGGTCGAAAGCTTGTTTTTTGCACATTCAACTCACATGATCATGCTTCTTATACTAAAAACTGCTTTTTTGTTACACAGAGCATGAGAGGAGCATGAAAAGATATCTTTTGCAAGAAAAAACAGTTTATTAGTCAAAAGCTTGTTTTGTGCACATTCAACACACAGGATCATGCTTCTTATACTGAAAACAGTTTATTAGTGAAAAGCTTGTTCTGTGCACATTAAACTCACAGGATCATGCTTCTTATACTGAAAAAAGTGTATTAGTCAAAAGCTTGTTCTGTGCACATTCAATTCACAGGATAATGCTTCTTATGCTGAAAACTGCTTTTTGTTACACAGAGCATGAGAGGAGCATGAAAAGATATCTTTTGCAAGAAGAAACAGTTGATTAGTCAAAAGCTTGTTTTGTGCACATTCAACACACAGGATCATGCTTCTTATACTGAAAACAGTTTATTAGTCAAAAGCTTGTTTTGTGCACATTCAACACACAGGATCATGCTTCTTATACTGAAAACTGCTTTTTGTAACACAGAGCATGAGAGGAGCATGAAAAGATATCTTTTGCAAGAAGAAACAGTTGATTAGTCAAAAGCTTGTTTTGTGTACATTCAATTCACAGGATAATGCTTCTTATGTTGAAAACTGCTTTTTGTTACACAGAGCATGAGAGGAGCATGAAATGATATCTTTTGCAAGAAAAAACAGTTTATTAGTCAAAAGCTTGTTCTGTGCACATTCAACTCACAGGATCATGCTTCTTATGCTGAAAACTGCTTTTTGTAACACAGAGAATGAGAGGAGCATGAAAAGATATCTTTTGCAAGAAAAACAGTTTATTAGTCAAAAGCTTGTTCTGTGCACATTCAATTCACAGGATAATGCTTCTTATGCTGAAAACTGCTTTTTGTAACACAGAGAATGAGAGGAGCATGAAAAGATATCTTTTGCAAGAAAAACAGTTTATTAGTCAAAAGCTTGCTTTTTGCACATTCAACTCACATGATCATGATTCTTATACTGAAAACTGCTTTTTGTTACACAGAGCAGGAGAGGAGCATTAAAAGATATCTTTTGCAAGAAAAACAGTTGATTGGTCAAAAGCTTGTTTTTTGCACATTCAACTCACATGATCATGCTTCTTATACTGAAAACAGTTTATTAGTGAAAAGCTTGTTTTGTGCACATTCAACACACAGGATCATGCTTCTTATACTGAAAACAGTTTATTAGTCAAAAGCTTGTTCTGTGCACATTCAATTCACAGGATCATGCTTCTTATGCTGAAAACTGCTTTTTGTTACACAGAGCATGAGACGGTCATGAAATGATATCTTTTGCAAGAAAAACAGTTTATTAGTCAAAAGCTTTTTTTGTGCACATTCAACACACAGGATCATGCTTCTTATACTGAAAACAGTTTATTAGTGAAAAGCTTGTTCTGTGCACATTCAGTTCACAGGGTAATGCTTCTTATGCTGAAAACTGCTTTTTGTAACACAGAGCATGAGAGGAGCATGAAAAGATATCTTTTGCAAGAAACACAGTTTATTAGTCAAAAGCTTGTTTTGTGCACATTCAACACACAGAATCATGCTTCTTATACTGAAAACTGCTTTTTGTAACACAGAGCATGAGATGAGCATGAAAAGATATATTTTGCAAGAAAAACAGTTGATTGGTCAAAAGCTTGTTTTTTGCACATTCAACTCACATGATCATGCTTCTTATAATGAATACTGCTTTTTGTAACACAGAGCATGAGAGGAGCATGAAAAGATATCTTTTGCAAGAAGAAACAGTTCATTAGTCAAAAGCTTGTTTTGTGCACATTCAACTCACAGGATCATGCTTCTTATACTGAAAACTGCTTTTGTTTCACAGAGCATGAGATGATCATGAAAAGATGTCTTTTGCAAGAAAAACAGTTTATTAGTCAAAAGCTTGTTTTGTGCACATTCAACACACAGGATCATGCTTCTTATACTGAAAACAGTTTATTAGTGAAAAGCTTGTTCTGTGCACATTCAACTCACAGGATCATGCTTCTTATACTGAAAACTGCTTTTGTTTCACAGAGCATGAGAGGAGCATGAAAAGATATCTTTTGCAAGAAAAACAGTTGATTGGTCAAAAGCTTGTTTTTAGCACATTCAACTCACATGATCATGCTTCTTATACTGAAAACTGCTTTTTGTAACAAAGAGCATTAGAGGAGCATGAAATGATATCTTTTGCAAGAAAAACAGTTGATTGGTCAAAAGCTTGTTTTTTGCACATTCAACTCACATGATCATGCTTCTTATACTAAAAACTGCTTTTTTGTTACACAGAGCATGAGAGGAGCATGAAAAGATATCTTTTGCAAGAAAAAACAGTTTATTAGTCAAAAGCTTGTTTTGTGCACATTCAACACACAGGATCATGCTTCTTATACTGAAAACAGTTTATTAAGTGAAAAGCTTGTTCTGTGCACATTCAACTCACAGGATCATGCTTCTTATACTGAAAAAAGTGTATTAGTCAAAAGCTTGTTCTGTGCACATTCACTTCACAGGGTAATGCTTCTTATGCTGAAAACAGTTTATTAGTGAAAAGCTTGTTCTGTGCACATTCAGTTCACAGGGTAATGCTTCTTATGCTGAAAACTGCTTTTTGTAACACAGAGCATGAGAGGAGCATGAAAAGATATCTTTTGCAAGAAGAAACAGTTGATTAGTCAAAAGCTTGTTTTGTGTACATTCAATTCACAGGATAATGCTTCTTATGTTGAAAACTGCTTTTTGTTACACAGAGCATGAGAGGAGCATGAAATGATATCTTTTGCAAGAAAAAACAGTTTATTAGTGAAAAGCTTGTTCTGTGCACATTCAGTTCACAGGGTAATGCTTCTTATGCTGAAAACTGCTTTTTGTAACACAGAGCATGAGAGGAGCATGAAAAGATATCTTTTGCAAGAAGAAACAGTTGATTAGTCAAAAGCTTGTTTTGTGTACATTCAATTCACAGGATAATGCTTCTTATGTTGAAAACTGCTTTTTGTTACACAGAGCATGAGAGGAGCATGAAATGATATCTTTTGCAAGAAAAAACTGTTTATTAGTCAAAAGCTTGTTCTGTGCACATTCAACTCACAGGATCATGCTTCTTATGCTGAAAACTGCTTTTTGTTACACAGAGCAGGAGGAGCATTAAAAGATATCTTTTGCAAGAAAAACAGTTGGTTGGTCAAAAGCTTGTTTTTTGCACATTCAACTCACATGATCATGCTTCTTATACTGAAAACAGTTTATTAGTCAAAAGCTTTTTTTGTGCACATTCAACACACAAGGATCATGCTTCTTATACTGAAAACAGTTTATTAGTGAAAAGCTTGTTCTGTGCACATTCAGTTCACAGGGTAATGCTTCTTATGCTGAAAACTGCTTTTTGTAACACAGAGCATGAGAGGAGCATGAAAAGATATCTTTTGCAAGAAACACAGTTTATTAGTCAAAAGCTTGTTTTGTGCACATTCAACACACAGAATCATGCTTCTTATACTGAAAACTGCTTTTTGTAACACAGAGCATGAGATGAGCATGAAAAGATATATTTTGCAAGAAAAACAGTTGATTGGTCAAAAGCTTGTTTTTTGCACATTCAACTCACATGATCATGCTTCTTATATTGAATACTGCTTTTTGTAACGTAGAGCATGAGAGGAGCATGAAAAGATATCTTTTGCAAGAAGAAACAGTTGATTAGTCAAAAGCTTGTTTTGTGCACATTCAACTCACAGGATCATGCTTCTTATACTGAAAACTGCTTTTGTTTCACAGAGCATGAGAGGAGCATGAAAAGATGTCTTTTGCAAGAAAAAACAGTTTATTAGTCAAAAGCTTGTTTTGTGCACATTCAACACACAGGATCATGCTTCTTATACTGAAAACAGTTTATTAGTGAAAAGCTTGTTCTGTGCACATTCAACTCACAGGATCATGCTTCTTATACTGAAAACTGCTTTTGTTTCACAGAGCATGAGAGGAGCATGAAAAGATATCTTTTGCAAGAATAACAGTTGATTGGTCAAAAGCTTGTTTTTGGCACATTCAACTCACATGATCATGCTTCTTATACTGAAAACTGCTTTTTGTAACAAAGAGCATGAGAGGAGCATGAAATGATATCTTTTGCAAGAAAAACAGTTGATTGGTCGAAAGCTTGTTTTTTGCACATTCAACTCACATGATCATGCTTCTTATACTAAAAACTGCTTTTTTGTTACACAGAGCATGAGAGGAGCATGAAAAGATATCTTTTGCAAGAAAAAACAGTTTATTAGTCAAAAGCTTGTTTTGTGCACATTCAACACACAGGATCATGCTTCTTATACTGAAAACAGTTTATTAGTGAAAAGCTTGTTCTGTGCACATTCAACTCACAGGATCATGCTTCTTATACTGAAAAAAGTGTATTAGTCAAAAGCTTGTTCTGTGCACATTCAATTCACAGGATAATGCTTCTTATGCTGAAAACTGCTTTTTGTAACACAGAGCATGAGAGGAGCATGAAAAGATATCTTTTGCAAGAAGAAACAGTTGATTAGTCAAAAGCTTGTTTTGTGTACATTCAATTCACAGGATAATGCTTCTTATGTTGAAAACTGCTTTTTGTTACACAGAGCATGAGAGGAGCATGAAATGATATCTTTTGCAAGAAAAAACAGTTTATTAGTGAAAAGCTTGTTCTGTGCACATTCAGTTCACAGGGTAATGCTTCTTATGCTGAAAACTGCTTTTTGTAACACAGAGCATGAGAGGAGCATGAAAAGATATCTTTTGCAAGAAGAAACAGTTGATTAGTCAAAAGCTTGTTTTGTGTACATTCAATTCACAGGATAATGCTTCTTATGTTGAAAACTGCTTTTTGTTACACAGAGCATGAGAGGAGCATGAAATGATATCTTTTGCAAGAAAAAACAGTTTATTAGTCAAAAGCTTGTTCTGTGCACATTCAACTCACAGGATCGTGCTTCTTATGCTGAAAACTGCTTTTTGTAACACAGAGAATGAGAGGAGCATGAAAAGATATCTTTTGCAAGAAAAACAGTTTATTAGTCAAAAGCTTGTTCTGTGCACATTCAATTCACAGGATAATGCTTCTTATGCTGAAAACTGCTTTTTGTTACACAGAGCATGAGAGGAGCATGAAAGATATCTTTTGCAAGAAAAACAGTTGATTGGTCAAAAGCTTGCTTTTTGCACATTCAACTCACATGATCATGATTCTTATACTGAAAACTGCTTTTTGTTACACAGAGCAGGAGAGGAGCATTAAAAGATATCTTTTGCAAGAAAAACAGTTGATTGGTCAAAAGCTTGTTTTTTGCACATTCAACTCACATGATCATGCTTCTTATACTGAAAACAGTTTATTAGTCAAAAGCTTGTTTTGTGCACATTCAACTCACATGATCATGCTTCTTATACTGAAAACAGTTTATTAGTCAAAAGCTTGTTTTGTGCACATTCAACACACAGGATCATGCTTCTTATACTGAAAACAGTTTATTAGTCAAAAGCTTGTTCTGTGCACATTCAATTCACAGGATAATGCTTCTTATGCTGAAAACTGCTTTTTGTTACACAGAGCATGAGAGGAGCATGAAAGATATCTTTTGCAAGAAAAACAGATGATTGGTCAAAAGCTTGCTTTTTGCACATTCAACTCACATGATCATGATTCTTATACTGAAAACTCCTTTTTGTTACACAGAGCAGGAGAGGAGCATTAAAAGATATCTTGTGCAAGAAAAACTGTTGATTGGTCAAAAGCTTGTTTTTTGCACATGATCATGCTTCTTATACTGAAAACAGTTTATTAGTCAAAAGCTTGTTTTGTGCACATTCAACACACAGGATCATGCTTCTTATACTGAAAACAGTTTATTAGTCAAAAGCTTGTTTTTTGCACATTCAACTCACATGATCATGCTTCTTATACAAAAAACTGCTTTTTTGTTACACAGAGCATGAGAGGAGAATGAAAAGATATCTTTTGCAAGAAAAAACAGTTTATTAGTCAAAAGCTTGTTTTGTGCACATTCAACACACAGGATCATGCTTCTTATACTGAAAACAGTTTATTAGTGAAAAGCTTGTTCTGTGCACATTCAACTCACAGGATCATGCTTCTTATACTGAAAAAAGTGTATTAGTCAAAAGCTTGTTCTGTGCACATTCAATTCACAGGATAATGCTTCTTATGCTGAAAACTGCTTTTTGTTACACAGAGCATGAGAGGAGCATGAAAAGATATCTTTTGCAAGAAGAAACAGTTGATTAGTCAAAAGCTTGTTTTGTGCACATTCAACACACAGGATCATGCTTCTTATACTGAAAACTGCTTTTTGTAACACAGAGCATGAGAGGAGCATGAAAAGATATCTTTTGCAAGAAACACAGTTTATTAGTCAAAAGCTTGTTTTGTGCACATTCACTTCACAGGGTAATGCTTCTTATGCTGAAACAGTTTATTAGTGAAAAGCTTGTTCTGTGCACATTCAGTTCACAGGGTAATGCTTCTTATGCTGAAAACTGCTTTTTGTAACACAGAGCATGAGAGGAGCATGAAAAGATATCTTTTGCAAGAAAAACAGTTGATTAGTCAAAAGCTTGCTTTTTGCACATTCAACTCACATGATCATGATTCTTATACTGAAAACTGCTTTTTGTTACACAGAGCAGGAGGAGCATTAAAAGATATCTTTTGCAAGAAAAACAGTTGATTGGTCAAAAGCTTGTTTTTTGCACATTCAACTCACATGATCATGCTTCTTATACTGAAAACAGTTTATTAGTCAAAAGCTTGTTTTGTGCACATTCAACACACAGGATCATGCTTCTTATACTGAAAACAGTTTATTAGTCAAAAGCTTGTTCTGTGCACATTCAATTCACAGGATCATGCTTCTTATGCTGAAAACTGCTTTTTGTTACACAGAGCATGAGAGGAGCATGAAAAGATATCTTTTGCAAGAAACACAGTTTATTAGTCAAAAGCTTGTTTTGTGCACATTCAACACACAGAATCATGCTTCTTATACTGAAAACTGCTTTTTGTAACACAGAGCATGAGATGAGCATGAAAAGATATATTTTGCAAGAAAAACAGTTGATTGGTCAAAAGCTTGTTTTTTGCACATTCAACTCACATGATCATGCTTCTTATACTGAATACTGCTTTTTGTAACATAGAGCATGAGAGGAGCATGAAAAGATATCTTTTGCAAGAAGAAACAGTTGATTAGTCAAAAGCTTGTTTTGTGCACATTCAACTCACAGGATCATGCTTCTTATACTGAAAACTGCTTTTGTTTCACAGAGCATGAGAGGAGCATGAAAAGATATCTTTTGCAAGAAAAAACAGTTTATTAGTCAAAAGCTTGTTTTGTGCACATTCAACACACAGGATCATGCTTCTTATACTGAAAACAGTTTATTAGTGAAAAGCTTGTTCTGTGCACATTCAACTCACAGGATCATGCTTCTTATACTGAAAACTGCTTTTGTTTCACAGAGCATGAGAGGAGCATGAAAAGATATCTTTTGCAAGAAAAACAGTTGATTGGTCAAAAGCTTGTTTTTAGCACATTCAACTCACATGATCATGCTTCTTATACTGAAAACTGCTTTTCGTAACAAAGAGCATGAGAGGAGCATGAAATGATATCTTTTGCAAGAAAAACAGTTGATTGGTCGAAAGCTTGTTTTTTGCACATTCAACTCACATGATCATGCTTCTTATACTAAAAACTGCTTTTTTGTTACACAGAGCATGAGAGGAGCATGAAAAGATATCTTTTGCAAGAAAAAACAGTTTATTAGTCAAAAGCTTGTTTTGTGCACATTCAACACACAGGATCATGCTTCTTATACTGAAAACAGTTTATTAGTGAAAAGCTTGTTCTGTGCACATTAAACTCACAGGATCATGCTTCTTATACTGAAAAAAGTGTATTAGTCAAAAGCTTGTTCTGTGCACATTCAATTCACAGGATAATGCTTCTTATGCTGAAAACTGCTTTTTGTTACACAGAGCATGAGAGGAGCATGAAAAGATATCTTTTGCAAGAAGAAACAGTTGATTAGTCAAAAGCTTGTTTTGTGCACATTCAACTCACATGATCATGATTCTTATACTGAAAACTGCTTTTTGTTACACAGAGCAGGAGAGGAGCATTAAAAGATATCTTTTGCAAGAAAAACAGTTGATTGGTCAAAAGCTTGTTTTTTGCACATTCAACTCACATGATCATGCTTCTTATACTGAAAACAGTTTATTAGTGAAAAGCTTGTTTTGTGCACATTCAACACACAGGATCATGCTTCTTATACTGAAAACAGTTTATTAGTCAAAAGCTTGTTCTGTGCACATTCAACACACAGAATCATGCTTCTTATACTGAAAACTGCTTTTTGTAACACAGAGCATGAGATGAGCATGAAAAGATATATTTTGCAAGAAAAACAGTTGATTGGTCAAAAGCTTGTTTTTTGCACATTCAACTCACATGATCATGCTTCTTATAATGAATACTGCTTTTTGTAACACAGAGCATGAGAGGAGCATGAAAAGATATCTTTTGCAAGAAGAAACAGTTCATTAGTCAAAAGCTTGTTTTGTGCACATTCAACTCACAGGATCATGCTTCTTATACTGAAAACTGCTTTTGTTTCACAGAGCATGAGAGGATCATGAAAAGATGTCTTTTGCAAGAAAAACAGTTTATTAGTCAAAAGCTTGTTTTGTGCACATTCAACACACAGGATCATGCTTCTTATACTGAAAACAGTTTATTAGTGAAAAGCTTGTTCTGTGCACATTCAACTCACAGGATCATGCTTCTTATACTGAAAACTGCTTTTGTTTCACAGAGCATGAGAGGAGCATGAAAAGATATCTTTTGCAAGAAAAACAGTTGATTGGTCAAAAGCTTGTTTTTAGCACATTCAACTCACATGATCATGCTTCTTATACTGAAAACTGCTTTTTGTAACAAAGAGCATTAGAGGAGCATGAAATGATATCTTTTGCAAGAAAAACAGTTGATTGGTCAAAAGCTTGTTTTTTGCACATTCAACTCACATGATCATGCTTCTTATACTAAAAACTGCTTTTTTGTTACACAGAGCATGAGAGGAGCATGAAAAGATATCTTTTGCAAGAAAAAAACAGTTTATTAGTCAAAAGCTTGTTTTGTGCACATTCAACACACAGGATCATGCTTCTTATACTGAAAACAGTTTATTAAGTGAAAAGCTTGTTCTGTGCACATTCAACTCACAGGATCATGCTTCTTATACTGAAAAAAGTGTATTAGTCAAAAGCTTGTTCTGTGCACATTCACTTCACAGGGTAATGCTTCTTATGCTGAAAACAGTTTATTAGTGAAAAGCTTGTTCTGTGCACATTCAGTTCACAGGGTAATGCTTCTTATGCTGAAAACTGCTTTTTGTAACACAGAGCATGAGAGGAGCATGAAAAGATATCTTTTGCAAGAAGAAACAGTTGATTAGTCAAAAGCTTGTTTTGTGTACATTCAATTCACAGGATAATGCTTCTTATGTTGAAAACTGCTTTTTGTTACACAGAGCATGAGAGGAGCATGAAATGATATCTTTTGCAAGAAAAAACAGTTTATTAGTGAAAAGCTTGTTCTGTGCACATTCAGTTCACAGGGTAATGCTTCTTATGCTGAAAACTGCTTTTTGTAACACAGAGCATGAGAGGAGCATGAAAAGATATCTTTTGCAAGAAGAAACAGTTGATTAGTCAAAAGCTTGTTTTGTGTACATTCAATTCACAGGATAATGCTTCTTATGTTGAAAACTGCTTTTTGTTACACAGAGCATGAGAGGAGCATGAAATGATATCTTTTGCAAGAAAAAACAGTTTATTAGTCAAAAGCTTGTTCTGTGCACATTCAACTCACAGGATCATGCTTCTTATGCTGAAAACTGCTTTTTGTTACACAGAGCAGGAGGAGCATTAAAAGATATCTTTTGCAAGAAAAACAGTTGGTTGGTCAAAAGCTTGTTTTTTGCACATTCAACTCACATGATCATGCTTCTTATACTGAAAACAGTTTATTAGTCAAAAGCTTTTTTTGTGCACATTCAACACACAAGGATCATGCTTCTTATACTGAAAACAGTTTATTAGTGAAAAGCTTGTTCTGTGCACATTCAGTTCACAGGGTAATGCTTCTTATGCTGAAAACTGCTTTTTGTAACACAGAGCATGAGAGGAGCATGAAAAGATATCTTTTGCAAGAAACACAGTTTATTAGTCAAAAGCTTGTTTTGTGCACATTCAACACACAGAATCATGCTTCTTATACTGAAAACTGCTTTTTGTAACACAGAGCATGAGATGAGCATGAAAAGATATATTTTGCAAGAAAAACAGTTGATTGGTCAAAAGCTTGTTTTTTGCACATTCAACTCACATGATCATGCTTCTTATATTGAATACTGCTTTTTGTAACGTAGAGCATGAGAGGAGCATGAAAAGATATCTTTTGCAAGAAGAAACAGTTGATTAGTCAAAAGCTTGTTTTGTGCACATTCAACTCACAGGATCATGCTTCTTATACTGAAAACTGCTTTTGTTTCACAGAGCATGAGAGGAGCATGAAAAGATGTCTTTTGCAAGAAAAAACAGTTTATTAGTCAAAAGCTTGTTTTGTGCACATTCAACACACAGGATCATGCTTCTTATACTGAAAACAGTTTATTAGTGAAAAGCTTGTTCTGTGCACATTCAACTCACAGGATCATGCTTCTTATACTGAAAACTGCTTTTGTTTCACAGAGCATGAGAGGAGCATGAAAAGATATCTTTTGCAAGAATAACAGTTGATTGGTCAAAAGCTTGTTTTTGGCACATTCAACTCACATGATCATGCTTCTTATACTGAAAACTGCTTTTTGTAACAAAGAGCATGAGAGGAGCATGAAATGATATCTTTTGCAAGAAAAACAGTTGATTGGTCGAAAGCTTGTTTTTTGCACATTCAACTCACATGATCATGCTTCTTATACTAAAAACTGCTTTTTTGTTACACAGAGCATGAGAGGAGCATGAAAAGATATCTTTTGCAAGAAAAAACAGTTTATTAGTCAAAAGCTTGTTTTGTGCACATTCAACACACAGGATCATGCTTCTTATACTGAAAACAGTTTATTAGTGAAAAGCTTGTTCTGTGCACATTCAACTCACAGGATCATGCTTCTTATACTGAAAAAAGTGTATTAGTCAAAAGCTTGTTCTGTGCACATTCAATTCACAGGATAATGCTTCTTATGCTGAAAACTGCTTTTTGTAACACAGAGCATGAGAGGAGCATGAAAAGATATCTTTTGCAAGAAGAAACAGTTGATTAGTCAAAAGCTTGTTTTGTGTACATTCAATTCACAGGATAATGCTTCTTATGTTGAAAACTGCTTTTTGTTACACAGAGCATGAGAGGAGCATGAAATGATATCTTTTGCAAGAAAAAACAGTTTATTAGTGAAAAGCTTGTTCTGTGCACATTCAGTTCACAGGGTAATGCTTCTTATGCTGAAAACTGCTTTTTGTAACACAGAGCATGAGAGGAGCATGAAAAGATATCTTTTGCAAGAAGAAACAGTTGATTAGTCAAAAGCTTGTTTTGTGTACATTCAATTCACAGGATAATGCTTCTTATGTTGAAAACTGCTTTTTGTTACACAGAGCATGAGAGGAGCATGAAATGATATCTTTTGCAAGAAAAAACAGTTTATTAGTCAAAAGCTTGTTCTGTGCACATTCAACTCACAGGATCGTGCTTCTTATGCTGAAAACTGCTTTTTGTAACACAGAGAATGAGAGGAGCATGAAAAGATATCTTTTGCAAGAAAAACAGTTTATTAGTCAAAAGCTTGTTCTGTGCACATTCAATTCACAGGATAATGCTTCTTATGCTGAAAACTGCTTTTTGTTACACAGAGCATGAGAGGAGCATGAAAGATATCTTTTGCAAGAAAAACAGTTGATTGGTCAAAAGCTTGCTTTTTGCACATTCAACTCACATGATCATGATTCTTATACTGAAAACTGCTTTTTGTTACACAGAGCAGGAGAGGAGCATTAAAAGATATCTTTTGCAAGAAAAACAGTTGATTGGTCAAAAGCTTGTTTTTTGCACATTCAACTCACATGATCATGCTTCTTATACTGAAAACAGTTTATTAGTCAAAAGCTTGTTTTGTGCACATTCAACTCACATGATCATGCTTCTTATACTGAAAACAGTTTATTAGTCAAAAGCTTGTTTTGTGCACATTCAACACACAGGATCATGCTTCTTATACTGAAAACAGTTTATTAGTCAAAAGCTTGTTCTGTGCACATTCAATTCACAGGATAATGCTTCTTATGCTGAAAACTGCTTTTTGTTACACAGAGCATGAGAGGAGCATGAAAGATATCTTTTGCAAGAAAAACAGATGATTGGTCAAAAGCTTGCTTTTTGCACATTCAACTCACATGATCATGATTCTTATACTGAAAACTCCTTTTTGTTACACAGAGCAGGAGAGGAGCATTAAAAGATATCTTGTGCAAGAAAAACTGTTGATTGGTCAAAAGCTTGTTTTTTGCACATGATCATGCTTCTTATACTGAAAACAGTTTATTAGTCAAAAGCTTGTTTTGTGCACATTCAACACACAGGATCATGCTTCTTATACTGAAAACAGTTTATTAGTCAAAAGCTTGTTTTTTGCACATTCAACTCACATGATCATGCTTCTTATACAAAAAACTGCTTTTTTGTTACACAGAGCATGAGAGGAGAATGAAAAGATATCTTTTGCAAGAAAAAACAGTTTATTAGTCAAAAGCTTGTTTTGTGCACATTCAACACACAGGATCATGCTTCTTATACTGAAAACAGTTTATTAGTGAAAAGCTTGTTCTGTGCACATTCAACTCACAGGATCATGCTTCTTATACTGAAAAAAGTGTATTAGTCAAAAGCTTGTTCTGTGCACATTCAATTCACAGGATAATGCTTCTTATGCTGAAAACTGCTTTTTGTTACACAGAGCATGAGAGGAGCATGAAAAGATATCTTTTGCAAGAAGAAACAGTTGATTAGTCAAAAGCTTGTTTTGTGCACATTCAACACACAGGATCATGCTTCTTATACTGAAAACTGCTTTTTGTAACACAGAGCATGAGAGGAGCATGAAAAGATATCTTTTGCAAGAAACACAGTTTATTAGTCAAAAGCTTGTTTTGTGCACATTCACTTCACAGGGTAAAGCTTCTTATGCTGAAACAGTTTATTAGTGAAAAGCTTGTTCTGTGCACATTCAGTTCACAGGGTAATGCTTCTTATGCTGAAAACTGCTTTTTGTAACACAGAGCATGAGAGGAGCATGAAAAGATATCTTTTGCAAGAAAAACAGTTGATTAGTCAAAAGCTTGCTTTTTGCACATTCAACTCACATGATCATGATTCTTATACTGAAAACTGCTTTTTGTTACACAGAGCAGGAGGAGCATTAAAAGATATCTTTTGCAAGAAAAACAGTTGATTGGTCAAAAGCTTGTTTTTTGCACATTCAACTCACATGATCATGCTTCTTATACTGAAAACAGTTTATTAGTCAAAAGCTTTTTTTGTGCACATTCAACACACAGGATCATGCTTCTTATACTGAAAACAGTTTATTAGTGAAAAGCTTGTTCTGTGCACATTCAGTTCACAGGGTAATGCTTCTTATGCTGAAAACTGCTTTTTGTAACACAGAGCATGAGAGGAGCATGAAAAGATATCTTTTGCAAGAAACACAGTTTATTAGTCAAAAGCTTGTTTTGTGCACATTCAACACACAGAATCATGCTTCTTATACTGAAAACTGCTTTTTGTAACACAGAGCATGAGATGAGCATGAAAAGATATATTTTGCAAGAAAAACAGTTGATTGGTCAAAAGCTTGTTTTTTGCACATTCAACTCACATGATCATGCTTCTTATAATGAATACTGCTTTTTGTAACACAGAGCATGAGAGGAGCATGAAAAGATATCTTTTGCAAGAAGAAACAGTTCATTAGTCAAAAGCTTGTTTTGTGCACATTCAACTCACAGGATCATGCTTCTTATACTGAAAACTGCTTTTGTTTCACAGAGCATGAGAGGATCATGAAAAGATGTCTTTTGCAAGAAAAACAGTTTATTAGTCAAAAGCTTGTTTTGTGCACATTCAACACACAGGATCATGCTTCTTATACTGAAAACAGTTTATTAGTGAAAAGCTTGTTCTGTGCACATTCAACTCACAGGATCATGCTTCTTATACTGAAAACTGCTTTTGTTTCACAGAGCATGAGAGGAGCATGAAAAGATATCTTTTGCAAGAAAAACAGTTGATTGGTCAAAAGCTTGTTTTTAGCACATTCAACTCACATGATCATGCTTCTTATACTGAAAACTGCTTTTCGTAACAAAGAGCATGAGAGGAGCATGAAATGATATCTTTTGCAAGAAAAACAGTTGATTGGTCGAAAGCTTGTTTTTTGCACATTCAACTCACATGATCATGCTTCTTATACTAAAAACTGCTTTTTTGTTACACAGAGCATGAGAGGAGCATGAAAAGATATCTTTTGCAAGAAAAAACAGTTTATTAGTCAAAAGCTTGTTTTGTGCACATTCAACACACAGGATCATGCTTCTTATACTGAAAACAGTTTATTAGTGAAAAGCTTGTTCTGTGCACATTAAACTCACAGGATCATGCTTCTTATACTGAAAAAAGTGTATTAGTCAAAAGCTTGTTCTGTGCACATTCACTTCACAGGGTAATGCTTCTTATGCTGAAAACTGCTTTTTGTTACACAGAGCATGAGAGGAGCATGAAAAGATATCTTTTGCAAGAAGAAACAGTTGATTAGTCAAAAGCTTGTTTTGTGCACATTCAACTCACATGATCATGATTCTTATACTGAAAACTGCTTTTTGTTACACAGAGCAGGAGAGGAGCATTAAAAGATATCTTTTGCAAGAAAAACAGTTGATTGGTCAAAAGCTTGTTTTTTGCACATTCAACTCACATGATCATGCTTCTTATACTGAAAACAGTTTATTAGTGAAAAGCTTGTTTTGTGCACATTCAACACACAGGATCATGCTTCTTATACTGAAAACAGTTTATTAGTCAAAAGCTTGTTCTGTGCACATTCAATTCACAGGATCATGCTTCTTATGCTGAAAACTGCTTTTTGTTACACAGAGCATGAGACGGTCATGAAATGATATCTTTTGCAAGAAAAACAGTTTATTAGTCAAAAGCTTTTTTTGTGCACATTCAACACACAGGATCATGCTTCTTATACTGAAAACAGTTTATTAGTGAAAAGCTTGTTCTGTGCACATTCAGTTCACAGGGTAATGCTTCTTATGCTGAAAACTGCTTTTTGTAACACAGAGCATGAGAGGAGCATGAAAAGATATCTTTTGCAAGAAACACAGTTTATTAGTCAAAAGCTTGTTTTGTGCACATTCAACACACAGAATCATGCTTCTTATACTGAAAACTGCTTTTTGTAACACAGAGCATGAGATGAGCATGAAAAGATATATTTTGCAAGAAAAACAGTTGATTGGTCAAAAGCTTGTTTTTTGCACATTCAACTCACATGATCATGCTTCTTATAATGAATACTGCTTTTTGTAACACAGAGCATGAGAGGAGCATGAAAAGATATCTTTTGCAAGAAGAAACAGTTCATTAGTCAAAAGCTTGTTTTGTGCACATTCAACTCACAGGATCATGCTTCTTATACTGAAAACTGCTTTTGTTTCACAGAGCATGAGAGGATCATGAAAAGATGTCTTTTGCAAGAAAAACAGTTTATTAGTCAAAAGCTTGTTTTGTGCACATTCAACACACAGGATCATGCTTCTTATACTGAAAACAGTTTATTAGTGAAAAGCTTGTTCTGTGCACATTCAACTCACAGGATCATGCTTCTTATACTGAAAACTGCTTTTGTTTCACAGAGCATGAGAGGAGCATGAAAAGATATCTTTTGCAAGAAAAACAGTTGATTGGTCAAAAGCTTGTTTTTAGCACATTCAACTCACATGATCATGCTTCTTATACTGAAAACTGCTTTTTGTAACAAAGAGCATTAGAGGAGCATGAAATGATATCTTTTGCAAGAAAAACAGTTGATTGGTCAAAAGCTTGTTTTTTTGCACATTCAACTCACATGATCATGCTTCTTATACTAAAAACTGCTTTTTTGTTACACAGAGCATGAGAGGAGCATGAAAAGATATCTTTTGCAAGAAAAAACAGTTTATTAGTCAAAAGCTTGTTTTGTGCACATTCAACACACAGGATCATGCTTCTTATACTGAAAACAGTTTATTAAGTGAAAAGCTTGTTCTGTGCACATTCAACTCACAGGATCATGCTTCTTATACTGAAAAAAGTGTATTAGTCAAAAGCTTGTTCTGTGCACATTCACTTCACAGGGTAATGCTTCTTATGCTGAAAACAGTTTATTAGTGAAAAGCTTGTTCTGTGCACATTCAGTTCACAGGGTAATGCTTCTTATGCTGAAAACTGCTTTTTGTAACACAGAGCATGAGAGGAGCATGAAAAGATATCTTTTGCAAGAAGAAACAGTTGATTAGTCAAAAGCTTGTTTTGTGTACATTCAATTCACAGGATAATGCTTCTTATGTTGAAAACTGCTTTTTGTTACACAGAGCATGAGAGGAGCATGAAATGATATCTTTTGCAAGAAAAAACAGTTTATTAGTGAAAAGCTTGTTCTGTGCACATTCAGTTCACAGGGTAATGCTTCTTATGCTGAAAACTGCTTTTTGTAACACAGAGCATGAGAGGAGCATGAAAAGATATCTTTTGCAAGAAGAAACAGTTGATTAGTCAAAAGCTTGTTTTGTGTACATTCAATTCACAGGATAATGCTTCTTATGTTGAAAACTGCTTTTTGTTACACAGAGCATGAGAGGAGCATGAAATGATATCTTTTGCAAGAAAAAACAGTTTATTAGTCAAAAGCTTGTTCTGTGCACATTCAACTCACAGGATCATGCTTCTTATGCTGAAAACTGCTTTTTGTTACACAGAGCAGGAGGAGCATTAAAAGATATCTTTTGCAAGAAAAACAGTTGGTTGGTCAAAAGCTTGTTTTTTGCACATTCAACTCACATGATCATGCTTCTTATACTGAAAACAGTTTATTAGTCAAAAGCTTTTTTTGTGCACATTCAACACACAAGGATCATGCTTCTTATACTGAAAACAGTTTATTAGTGAAAAGCTTGTTCTGTGCACATTCAGTTCACAGGGTAATGCTTCTTATGCTGAAAACTGCTTTTTGTAACACAGAGCATGAGAGGAGCATGAAAAGATATCTTTTGCAAGAAACACAGTTTATTAGTCAAAAGCTTGTTTTGTGCACATTCAACACACAGAATCATGCTTCTTATACTGAAAACTGCTTTTTGTAACACAGAGCATGAGATGAGCATGAAAAGATATATTTTGCAAGAAAAACAGTTGATTGGTCAAAAGCTTGTTTTTTGCACATTCAACTCACATGATCATGCTTCTTATATTGAATACTGCTTTTTGTAACGTAGAGCATGAGAGGAGCATGAAAAGATATCTTTTGCAAGAAGAAACAGTTGATTAGTCAAAAGCTTGTTTTGTGCACATTCAACTCACAGGATCATGCTTCTTATACTGAAAACTGCTTTTGTTTCACAGAGCATGAGAGGAGCATGAAAAGATGTCTTTTGCAAGAAAAAACAGTTTATTAGTCAAAAGCTTGTTTTGTGCACATTCAACACACAGGATCATGCTTCTTATACTGAAAACAGTTTATTAGTGAAAAGCTTGTTCTGTGCACATTCAACTCACAGGATCATGCTTCTTATACTGAAAACTGCTTTTGTTTCACAGAGCATGAGAGGAGCATGAAAAGATATCTTTTGCAAGAATAACAGTTGATTGGTCAAAAGCTTGTTTTTGGCACATTCAACTCACATGATCATGCTTCTTATACTGAAAACTGCTTTTTGTAACAAAGAGCATGAGAGGAGCATGAAATGATATCTTTTGCAAGAAAAACAGTTGATTGGTCGAAAGCTTGTTTTTTGCACATTCAACTCACATGATCATGCTTCTTATACTAAAAACTGCTTTTTTGTTACACAGAGCATGAGAGGAGCATGAAAAGATATCTTTTGCAAGAAAAAACAGTTTATTAGTCAAAAGCTTGTTTTGTGCACATTCAACACACAGGATCATGCTTCTTATACTGAAAACAGTTTATTAGTGAAAAGCTTGTTCTGTGCACATTCAACTCACAGGATCATGCTTCTTATACTGAAAAAAGTGTATTAGTCAAAAGCTTGTTCTGTGCACATTCAATTCACAGGATAATGCTTCTTATGCTGAAAACTGCTTTTTGTTACACAGAGCATGAGAGGAGCATGAAAAGATATCTTTTGCAAGAAGAAACAGTTGATTAGTCAAAAGCTTGTTTTGTGCACATTCAACACACAGGATCATGCTTCTTATACTGAAAACAGTTTATTAGTCAAAAGCTTGTTTTGTGCACATTCAACACACAGGATCATGCTTCTTATACTGAAAACTGCTTTTTGTAACACAGAGCATGAGAGGAGCATGAAAAGATATCTTTTGCAAGAAACACAGTTTATTAGTCAAAAGCTTGTTTTGTGCACATTCACTTCACAGGGTAATGCTTCTTATGCTGAAAACAGTTTATTAGTGAAAAGCTTGTTCTGTGCACATTCAGTTCACAGGGTAATGCTTCTAATGCTGAAAACTGCTTTTTGTAACACAGAGCATGAGAGGAGCATGAAAAGATATCTTTTGCAAGAAGAAACAGTTGATTAGTCAAAAGCTTGTTTTGTGTACATTCAATTCACAGGATAATGCTTCTTATGTTGAAAACTGCTTTTTGTTACACAGAGCATGAGAGGAGCATGAAATGATATCTTTTGCAAGAAAAAAACAGTTTATTAGTGAAAAGCTTGTTCTGTGCACATTCAGTTCACAGGGTAATGCTTCTTATGCTGAAAACTGCTTTTTGTAACACAGAGCATGAGAGGAGCATGAAAAGATATCTTTTGCAAGAAGAAACAGTTGATTAGTCAAAAGCTTGTTTTGTGTACATTCAATTCACAGGATAATGCTTCTTATGTTGAAAACTGCTTTTTGTTACACAGAGCATGAGAGGAGCATGAAATGATATCTTTTGCAAGAAAAAACAGTTTATTAGTCAAAAGCTTGTTCTGTGCACATTCAACTCACAGGATCGTGCTTCTTATGCTGAAAACTGCTTTTTGTAACACAGAGAATGAGAGGAGCATGAAAAGATATCTTTTGCAAGAAAAACAGTTTATTAGTCAAAAGCTTGTTCTGTGCACATTCAATTCACAGGATAATGCTTCTTATGCTGAAAACTGCTTTTTGTTACACAGAGCATGAGAGGAGCATGAAAGATATCTTTTGCAAGAAAAACAGTTGATTGGTCAAAAGCTTGCTTTTTGCACATTCAACTCACATGATCATGATTCTTATACTGAAAACTGCTTTTTGTTACACAGAGCAGGAGAGGAGCATTAAAAGATATCTTTTGCAAGAAAAACAGTTGATTGGTCAAAAGCTTGTTTTTTGCACATTCAACTCACATGATCATGCTTCTTATACTGAAAACAGTTTATTAGTCAAAAGCTTGTTTTGTGCACATTCAACTCACATGATCATGCTTCTTATACTGAAAACAGTTTATTAGTCAAAAGCTTGTTTTGTGCACATTCAACACACATGATCATGCTTCTTATACTGAAAACAGTTTATTAGTCAAAAGCTTGTTCTGTGCACATTCAATTCACAGGATAATGCTTCTTATGCTGAAAACTGCTTTTTGTTACACAGAGCATGAGAGGAGCATGAAAGATATCTTTTGCAAGAAAAACAGTTGATTGGTCAAAAGCTTGCTTTTTGCACATTCAACTCACATGATCATGATTCTTATACTGAAAACTCCTTTTTGTTACACAGAGCAGGAGAGGAGCATTAAAAGATATCTTGTGCAAGAAAAACTGTTGATTGGTCAAAAGCTTGTTTTTTGCACATGATCATGCTTCTTATACTGAAAACAGTTTATTAGTCAAAAGCTTGTTTTGTGCACATTCAACACACAGGATCATGCTTCTTATACTGAAAACAGTTTATTAGTCAAAAGCTTGTTTTTGCACATTCAACTCACATGATCATGCTTCTTATACAAAAAACTGCTTTTTTGTTACACAGAGCATGAGAGGAGAATGAAAAGATATCTTTTGCAAGAAAAAACAGTTTATTAGTCAAAAGCTTGTTTTGTGCACATTCAACACACAGGATCATGCTTCTTATACTGAAAACAGTTTATTAGTGAAAAGCTTGTTCTGTGCACATTCAACTCACAGGATCATGCTTCTTATACTGAAAAAAGTGTATTAGTCAAAAGCTTGTTCTGTGCACATTCAATTCACAGGATAATGCTTCTTATGCTGAAAACTGCTTTTTGTTACACAGAGCATGAGAGGAGCATGAAAAGATATCTTTTGCAAGAAGAAACAGTTGATTAGTCAAAAGCTTGTTTTGTGCACATTCAACACACAGGATCATGCTTCTTATACTGAAAACTGCTTTTTGTAACACAGAGCATGAGAGGAGCATGAAAAGATATCTTTTGCAAGAAACACAGTTTATTAGTCAAAAGCTTGTTTTGTGCACATTCACTTCACAGGGTAATGCTTCTTATGCTGAAACAGTTTATTAGTGAAAAGCTTGTTCTGTGCACATTCAGTTCACAGGGTAATGCTTCTTATGCTGAAAACTGCTTTTTGTAACACAGAGCATGAGAGGAGCATGAAAAGATATCTTTTGCAAGAAAAACAGTTGATTAGTCAAAAGCTTGCTTTTTGCACATTCAACTCACATGATCATGATTCTTATACTGAAAACTGCTTTTTGTTACACAGAGCAGGAGGAGCATTAAAAGATATCTTTTGCAAGAAAAACAGTTGATTGGTCAAAAGCTTGTTTTTTGCACATTCAACTCACATGATCATGCTTCTTATACTGAAAACAGTTTATTAGTCAAAAGCTTGTTTTGTGCACATTCAACACACAGGATCATGCTTCTTATACTGAAAACAGTTTATTAGTCAAAAGCTTGTTCTGTGCACATTCAATTCACAGGATCATGCTTCTTATGCTGAAAACTGCTTTTTGTTACACAGAGCATGAGAGGAGCATGAAAAGATATCTTTTGCAAGAAACACAGTTTATTAGTCAAAAGCTTGTTTTGTGCACATTCAACACACAGAATCATGCTTCTTATACTGAAAACTGCTTTTTGTAACACAGAGCATGAGATGAGCATGAAAAGATATATTTTGCAAGAAAAACAGTTGATTGGTCAAAAGCTTGTTTTTTGCACATTCAACTCACATGATCATGCTTCTTATACTGAATACTGCTTTTTGTAACATAGAGCATGAGAGGAGCATGAAAAGATATCTTTTGCAAGAAGAAACAGTTGATTAGTCAAAAGCTTGTTTTGTGCACATTCAACTCACAGGATCATGCTTCTTATACTGAAAACTGCTTTTGTTTCACAGAGAATGAGAGGAGCATGAAAAGATATCTTTTGCAAGAAAAAACAGTTTATTAGTCAAAAGCTTGTTTTGTGCACATTCAACACACAGGATCATGCTTCTTATACTGAAAACAGTTTATTAGTGAAAAGCTTGTTCTGTGCACATTCAACTCACAGGATCATGCTTCTTATACTGAAAACTGCTTTTGTTTCACAGAGCATGAGAGGAGCATGAAAAGATATCTTTTGCAAGAAAAACAGTTGATTGGTCAAAAGCTTGTTTTTAGCACATTCAACTCACATGATCATGCTTCTTATACTGAAAACTGCTTTTCGTAACAAAGAGCATGAGAGGAGCATGAAATGATATCTTTTGCAAGAAAAACAGTTGATTGGTCGAAAGCTTGTTTTTTGCACATTCAACTCACATGATCATGCTTCTTATACTAAAAACTGCTTTTTTGTTACACAGAGCATGAGAGGAGCATGAAAAGATATCTTTTGCAAGAAAAAAACAGTTTATTAGTCAAAAGCTTGTTTTGTGCACATTCAACACACAGGATCATGCTTCTTATACTGAAAACAGTTTATTAGTGAAAAGCTTGTTCTGTGCACATTAAACTCACAGGATCATGCTTCTTATACTGAAAAAAGTGTATTAGTCAAAAGCTTGTTCTGTGCACATTCAATTCACAGGATAATGCTTCTTATGCTGAAAACTGCTTTTTGTTACACAGAGCATGAGAGGAGCATGAAAAGATATCTTTTGCAAGAAGAAACAGTTGATTAGTCAAAAGCTTGTTTTGTGCACATTCAACACACAGGATCATGCTTCTTATACTGAAAACAGTTTATTAGTCAAAAGCTTGTTTTGTGCACATTCAACACACAGGATCATGCTTCTTATACTGAAAACTGCTTTTTGTAACACAGAGCATGAGAGGAGCATGAAAAGATATCTTTTGCAAGAAGAAACAGTTGATTAGTCAAAAGCTTGTTTTGTGTACATTCAATTCACAGGATAATGCTTCTTATGTTGAAAACTGCTTTTTGTTACACAGAGCATGAGAGGAGCATGAAATGATATCTTTTGCAAGAAAAAACAGTTTATTAGTCAAAAGCTTGTTCTGTGCACATTCAACTCACAGGATCATGCTTCTTATGCTGAAAACTGCTTTTTGTAACACAGAGAATGAGAGGAGCATGAAAAGATATCTTTTGCAAGAAAAACAGTTTATTAGTCAAAAGCTTGTTCTGTGCACATTCAATTCACAGGATAATGCTTCTTATGCTGAAAACTGCTTTTTGTAACACAGAGAATGAGAGGAGCATGAAAAGATATCTTTTGCAAGAAAAACAGTTTATTAGTCAAAAGCTTGCTTTTTGCACATTCAACTCACATGATCATGATTCTTATACTGAAAACTGCTTTTTGTTACACAGAGCAGGAGAGGAGCATTAAAAGATATCTTTTGCAAGAAAAACAGTTGATTGGTCAAAAGCTTGTTTTTTGCACATTCAACTCACATGATCATGCTTCTTATACTGAAAACAGTTTATTAGTGAAAAGCTTGTTTTGTGCACATTCAACACACAGGATCATGCTTCTTATACTGAAAACAGTTTATTAGTCAAAAGCTTGTTCTGTGCACATTCAATTCACAGGATCATGCTTCTTATGCTGAAAACTGCTTTTTGTTACACAGAGCATGAGACGGTCATGAAATGATATCTTTTGCAAGAAAAACAGTTTATTAGTCAAAAGCTTTTTTTGTGCACATTCAACACACAGGATCATGCTTCTTATACTGAAAACAGTTTATTAGTGAAAAGCTTGTTCTGTGCACATTCAGTTCACAGGGTAATGCTTCTTATGCTGAAAACTGCTTTTTGTAACACAGAGCATGAGAGGAGCATGAAAAGATATCTTTTGCAAGAAACACAGTTTATTAGTCAAAAGCTTGTTTTGTGCACATTCAACACACAGAATCATGCTTCTTATACTGAAAACTGCTTTTTGTAACACAGAGCATGAGATGAGCATGAAAAGATATATTTTGCAAGAAAAACAGTTGATTGGTCAAAAGCTTGTTTTTTGCACATTCAACTCACATGATCATGCTTCTTATAATGAATACTGCTTTTTGTAACACAGAGCATGAGAGGAGCATGAAAAGATATCTTTTGCAAGAAGAAACAGTTCATTAGTCAAAAGCTTGTTTTGTGCACATTCAACTCACAGGATCATGCTTCTTATACTGAAAACTGCTTTTGTTTCACAGAGCATGAGAGGATCATGAAAAGATGTCTTTTGCAAGAAAAACAGTTTATTAGTCAAAAGCTTGTTTTGTGCACATTCAACACACAGGATCATGCTTCTTATACTGAAAACAGTTTATTAGTGAAAAGCTTGTTCTGTGCACATTCAACTCACAGGATCATGCTTCTTATACTGAAAACTGCTTTTGTTTCACAGAGCATGAGAGGAGCATGAAAAGATATCTTTTGCAAGAAAAACAGTTGATTGGTCAAAAGCTTGTTTTTAGCACATTCAACTCACATGATCATGCTTCTTATACTGAAAACTGCTTTTTGTAACACAGAGCATGAGAGGAGCATGAAAAGATATCTTTTGCAAGAAGAAACAGTTGATTAGTCAAAAGCTTGTTTTGTGTACATTCAATTCACAGGATAATGCTTCTTATGTTGAAAACTGCTTTTTGTTACACAGAGCATGAGAGGAGCATGAAAAGATATCTTTAGCAAGAAACACAGTTTATTAGTCAAAAGCTTGTTTTGTGCACATTCAACACACAGAATCATGCTTCTTATAATGAAAAACTGCTTTTTGTAACACAGAGCATGAGATGAGCATGAAAAGATATATTTTGCAAGAAAAACAGTTGATTGGTCAAAAGCTTGTTTTTTGCACATTCAACTCACATGATCATGCTTCTTATACTAAAAACTGCTTTTTTGTTACACAGAGCATGAGAGGAGCATGAAAAGATATCTTTTGCAAGAAAAAACAGTTTATTAGTCAAAAGCCTGTTTTGTGCACATTCAACACACAGGATCATGCTTCTTATACTGAAAACAGTTTATTAGTGAAAAGCTTGTTCTGTGCACATTAAACTCACAGGATCATGCTTCTTATACTGAAAAAAGTGTATTAGTCAAAAGCTTGTTCTGTGCACATTCAATTCACAGGATAATGCTTCTTATGCTGAAAACTGCTTTTTGTTACACAGAGCATGAGAGGAGCATGAAAAGATATCTTTTGCAAGAAGAAACAGTTGATTAGTCAAAAGCTTGTTTTGTGCACATTCAACACACAGGATCATGCTTCTTATACTGAAAACAGTTTATTAGTCAAAAGCTTGTTTTGTGCACATTCAACACACAGGATCATGCTTCTTATACTGAAAACTGCTTTTTGTAACACAGAGCATGAGAGGAGCATGAAAAGATATCTTTTGCAAGAAACACAGTTTATTAGTCAAAAGCTTGTTTTGTGCACATTCACTTCACAGGGTAATGCTTCTTATGCTGAAAACAGTTTATTAGTGAAAAGCTTGTTCTGTGCACATTCAGTTCACAGGGTAATGCTTCTTATGCTGAAAACTGCTTTTTGTAACACAGAGCATGAGAGGAGCATGAAAAGATATCTTTTGCAAGAAGAAACAGTTGATTAGTCAAAAGCTTGTTTTGTGTACATTCAATTCACAGGATAATGCTTCTTATGTTGAAAACTGCTTTTTGTTACACAGAGCATGAGAGGAGCATGAAATGATATCTTTTGCAAGAAAAAACAGTTTATTAGTCAAAAGCTTGTTCTGTTCACATTCAACTCACAGGATCATGCTTCTTATGCTGAAAACTGCTTTTTGTAACACAGAGAATGAGAGGAGCATGAAAAGATATCTTTTGCAAGAAAAACAGTTTATTAGTCAAAAGCTTGTTCTGTGCACATTCAATTCACAGGATAATGCTTCTTATGCTGAAATCTGCTTTTTGTTACACAGAGCATGAGAGGAGCATGAAAGATATCTTTTGCAAGAAAAACAGTTGATTGGTCAAAAGCTTGCTTTTTGCACATTCAACTCACATGATCATGATTCTTATACTGAAAACTGCTTTTTGTTACACAGAGCAGGAGAGGAGCATTAAAAGATATCTTTTGCAAGAAAAACAGTTGATTGGTCAAAAGCTTGTTTTTTGCACATTCAACTCACATGATCATGCTTCTTATACTGAAAACAGTTTATTAGTCAAAAGCTTGTTTTGTGCACATTCAACACACAGGATCATGCTTCTTATACTGAAAACAGTTTATTAGTCAAAAGCTTGTTCTGTGCACATTCAATTCACAGGATCATGCTTCTTATGCTGAAAACTGCTTTTTGTTACACAGAGCATGAGACGGTCATGAAATGATATCTTTTGCAAGAAAAACAGTTTATTAGTCAAAAGCTTTTTTTGTGCACATTCAACACACAGGATCATGCTTCTTATACTGAAAACAGTTTATTAGTGAAAAGCTTGTTCTGTGCACATTCAGTTCACAGGGTAATGCTTCTTATACTGAAAACTGCTTTTGTTTCACAGAGCATGAGAGGAGCATGAAAAGATATCTTTTGCAAGAAAAACAGTTGATTGGTCAAAAGCTTGTTTTTAGCACATTCAACTCACATGATCATGCTTCTTATACTGAAAACTGCTTTTTGTAACAAAGAGCATGAGAGGAGCATGAAATGATATCTTTTGCAAGAAAAACAGTTGATTGGTCAAAAGCTTGTTTTTTGCACATTCAACTCACATGATCATGCTTCTTATACTAAAAACTGCTTTTTTGTTACACAGAGCATGAGAGGAGCATTAAAAGATATCTTTTGCAAGAAAAAACAGTTTATTAGTCAAAAGCTTGTTTTGTGCACATTCAACACACAGGATCATGCTTCTTATACTGAAAACAGTTTATTAGTGAAAAGCTTGTTCTGTGCACATTCAACTCACAGGATCATGCTTCTTATACTGAAAAAAGTGTATTAGTCAAAAGCTTGTTCTGTGCACATTCAATTCACAGGATAATGCTTCTTATGCTGAAAACTGCTTTTTGTTACACAGAGCATGAGAGGAGCATGAAAAGATATCTTTTGCAAGAAGAAACAGTTGATTAGTCAAAAGCTTGTTTTGTGCACATTCAACTCACAGGATCATGCTTCTTATGCTGAAAACTGCTTTTTGTAACACAGAGCATGAGATGAGCATGAAAAGATATATTTTGCAAGAAAAACAGTTGATTGGTCAAAAGCTTGTTTTTTGCACATTCAACTCACATGATCATGCTTCTTATACTGAATACTGCTTTTTGTAACACAGAGCATGAGAGGAGCATGAAAAGATATCTTTTGCAAGAAGAAACAGTTGATTAGTCAAAAGCTTGTTTTGTGCACATTCAACTCACAGGATCATGCTTCTTATACTGAAAACTGCTTTTGTTTCACAGAGCATGAGAGGAGCATGAAAATATATCTTTTGCAAGAAAAACAGTTTATTAGTCAAAAGCTTGTTTTGTGCACATTCAACACACAGGATCATGCTTCTTATACTGAAAACAGTTTATTAGTGAAAAGCTTGTTCTGTGCACATTCAACTCACAGGATCATGCTTCTTATACTGAGAACTGCTTTTGTTTCACAGAGCATGAGAGGAGCATGAAAAGATATCTTTTGCAAGAAAAACAGTTGATTGGTCAAAAGCTTGTTTTTAGCACATTCAACTCACATGATCATGCTTCTTATACTGAAAACTGCTTTTTGTTACAAAGAGCATGAGAGGAGCATGAAATGATATCTTTTGCAAGAAAAACAGTTGATTGGTCAAAAGCTTGTTTTTTGCACATTCAACTCACATGATCATGCTTCTTATACTAAAAACTGCTTTTTTGTTACACAGAGCATGAGAGGAGCATGAAAAGATATCTTTTGCAAGAAAAAACAGTTTATTAGTCAAAAGCTTGTTTTGTGCACATTCAACACACAGGATCATGCTTCTTATACTGAAAAAAGTTTATTAAGTGAAAAGCTTGTTCTGTGCACATTCAACTCACAGGATCATGCTTCTTATACTGAAAAAAGTGTATTAGTCAAAAGCTTGTTCTGTGCACATTCAATTCACAGGATAATGCTTCTTATGCTGAAAACTGCTTTTTGTTACACAGAGCATGAGAGGAGCATGAAAAGATATCTTTTGCAAGAAGAAACAGTTGATTAGTCAAAAGCTTGTTTTGTGCACATTCAACACACAGGATCATGCTTCTTATACTGAAAACAGTTTATTAGTCAAAAGCTTGTTTTGTGCACATTCAACACACAGGATCATGCTTCTTATACTGAAAACTGCTTTTTGTAACACAGAGAATGAGAGGAGCATGAAAAGATATCCTTTGCAAGAAAAACAGTTTATTAGTCAAAAGCTTGTTCTGTGCACATTCAATTCACAGGATAATGCTTCTTATGCTGAAAACTGCTATTTGTTACACAGAGCATGAGAGGAGCATGAAAGATATCTTTTGCAAGAAAAACAGTTGATTGGTCAAAAGCTTGCTTTTTGCACATTCAACTCACATGATCATGATTCTTATACTGAAAACTGCTTTTTGTTACACAGAGCAGGAGGAGCATTAAAAGATATCTTTTGCAAGAAAAACAGTTGGTTGGTCAAAAGCTTGTTTTTTGCACATTCAACTCACATGATCATGCTTCTTATACTGAAAACAGTTTATTAGTCAAAAGCTTGTTTTGTGCACATTCAACACACAGGATCATGCTTCTTATACTGAAAACAGTTTATTAGTCAAAAGCTTGTTCTGTGCACATTCAATTCACAGGATCATGCTTCTTATGCTGAAAACTGCTTTTTGTTACACAGAGCATGAGACGGTCATGAAATGATATCTTTTGCAAGAAAAACAGTTTATTAGTCAAAAGCTTTTTTTGTGCACATTCAACACACAAGGATCATGCTTCTTATACTGAAAACAGTTTATTAGTGAAAAGCTTGTTCTGTGCACATTCAGTTCACAGGGTAATGCTTCTTATGCTGAAAACTGCTTTTTGTAACATAGAGCATGAGAGGAGCATGAAAAGATATCTTTTGCAAGAAACACAGTTTATTAGTCAAAAGCTTGTTTTGTGCACATTCAACACACAGAATCATGCTTCTTATACTGAAAACTGCTTTTTGTAACACAGAGCATGAGATGAGCATGAAAAGATATATTTTGCAAGAAAAACAGTTGATTGGTCAAAAGCTTGTTTTTTGCACATTCAACTCACATGATCATGCTTCTTATATTGAATACTGCTTTTTGTAACACAGAGCATGAGAGGAGCATGAAAAGATATCTTTTGCAAGAAAAAACAGTTTATTAGTCAAAAGCTTGTTTTGTGCACATTCAACACACAGGATCATGCTTCTTATACTGAAAACAGTTTATTAGTGAAAAGCTTGTTCTGTGCACATTCAACTCACAGGATCATGCTTCTTATACTGAAAACTGCTTTTGTTTCACAGAGCATGAGAGGAGCATGAAAAGATATCTTTTGCAAGAAAAACAGTTGATTGGTCAAAAGCTTGTTTTTAGCACATTCAACTCACATGATCATGCTTCTTATACTGAAAACTGCTTTTTGTAACAAAGAGCATGAGAGGAGCATGAAATGATATCTTTTGCAAGAAAAACAGTTGATTGGTCGAAAGCTTGTTTTTTGCACATTCAACTCACATGATCATGCTTCTTATACTAAAAACTGCTTTTTTGTTACACAGAGCATGAGAGGAGCATGAAAAGATATCTTTTGCAAGAAAAAACAGTTTATTAGTCAAAAGCTTGTTTTGTGCACATTCAACACACAGGATCATGCTTCTTATACTGAAAACAGTTTATTAGTGAAAAGCTTGTTCTGTGCACATTCAACTCACAGGATCATGCTTCTTATACTGAAAAAAGTGTTTTAGTCAAAAGCTTGTTCTGTGCACATTCAATTCACAGGATAATGCTTCTTATGCTGAAAACTGCTTTCTGTTACACAGAGCATGAGAGGAGCATGAAAAGATATCTTTTGCAAGAAGAAACAGTTGATTAGTCAAAAGCTTGTTTTGTGCACATTCAACACACAGGATCATGCGTCTTATACTGAAAACAGTTTATTAGTCAAAAGCTTGTTTTGTGCACATTCAACACACAGGATCATGCTTCTTATACTGAAAACTGCTTTTTGTAATACAGAGCATGAGAGGAGCATGAAAAGATATCTTTTGCAAGAAACACAGTTTATTAGTCAAAAGCTTGTTTTTTGCACATTCACTTCACAGGGTAATGCTTCTTATGCTGAAAACAGTTTATTAGTGAAAAGCTTGTTCTGTGCACATTCAGTTCACAGGGTAATGCTTCTTATGCTGAAAACTGCTTTTTGTAACACAGAGCATGAGAGGAGCATGAAAAGATATCTTTTGCAAGAAGAAACAGTTGATTAGTCAAAAGCTTGTTATGTGTACATTCAATTCACAGGATAATGCTTCTTATGTTGAAAACTGCTTTTTGTTACACAGAGCATGAGAGGAGCATGAAATGATATCTTTTGCAAGAAAAAACAGTATATTAGTCAAAAGCTTGTTCTGTGCACATTCAACTCACAGGATCATGCTTCTTATGCTGAAAACTGCTTTTTGTAACACAGAGAATGAGAGGAGCATGAAAAGATATCTTTTGCAAGAAACACAGTTTATTAGTCAAAAGCTTGTTTTTTGCACATTCAACACACAGGATCATGCTTCTTATACTGAAAACAGTTTATTAGTCAAAAGCTTGTTTTGTGCACATTCAACACACAGGATCATGCTTCTTATACTGAAAACAGTTTATTAGTCAAAAGCTTGTTCTGTGCACATTCAATTCACAGGATCATGCTTCTTATGCTGAAAACTGCTTTTTGTTACACAGAGCATGAGACGGTCATGAAATGATATCTTTTGCAAGAAAAACAGTTTATTAGTCAAAAGCTTTTTTTGTGCACATTCAACACACAGGATCATGCTTCTTATGCTGAAAACTGCTTTTTGTTACACAGAGCATGAGAGGAGCATGAAATGATATCTTTTGCAAGAAAAAACAGTTTATTAGTCAAAAGCTTGTTTTGTGTACATTCAACTCACATGATCATGCTTCTTATGCTGAAAACTGCTTTTTGTAACACAGAGCATGAGAGGAGCATGAAAAGATATCTTTTGCAAGAAAAAACAGTTTATTAGTCAAAAGCTTGTTTTTTGTACATTCAACACACAGGATCATGCTTCTTATACCTAAAAAAGTGTATTAGTCAAAAGCTTGTTCTGTGCACATTCAATTCACAGGATAATGCTTCTTATGCTGAAAACTGCTTTTTGTTACACAGAGCATGAGAGGAGCATGAAAGATATCTTTTGCAAGAAAAACAGTTGATTGGTCAAAAGCTTGCTTTTTGCACATTCAACTCACATGATCATGATTCTTATACTGAAAACTGCTTTTTGTTACACAGAGCAGGAGAGGAGCATTAAAAGATATCTTGTGCAAGAAAAACTGTTGATTGGTCAAAAGCTTGTTTTTTGCACATGATCATGCTTCTTATACTGAAAACAGTTTATTAGTCAAAAGCTTGTTTTGTGCACATTCAACACACAGGATCATGCTTCTTATACTGAAAACAGTTTATTAGTCAAAAGCTTGTTCTGTGCACATTCAATTCACAGGATAATGCTTCTTATGCTGAAAACTGCTTTTTGTTACACAGAGCATGAGAGGAGCATGAAAGATATCTTTTGCAAGAAAAACAGTTGAATGGTCAAAAGCTTGCTTTTTGCACATTCAACTCACATGATCATGATTCTTATACTGAAAACTGCTTTTTGTTACACAGAGCAGGAGAGGAGCATTAAAAGATATCTTGTGCAATAAAAACTGTTGATTGGTCAAAAGCTTGTTTTTTTGCACATTCAACTCACATGATCATGCTTCTTATACTAAAAACTGCTTTTTTGTTACACAGAGCATGAGAGGAGCATTAAAAGATATCTTTTGCAAGAAAAAACAGTTTATTAGTCAAAAGCTTGTTTTGTGCACATTCAACACACAGGATCATGCTTCTTATACTGAAAACAGTTTATTAGTGAAAAGCTTGTTCTGTGCACATTCAACTCACAGGATCATGCTTCTTATACTGAAAAAAGTGTATTAGTCAAAAGCTTGTTCTGTGCACATTCAATTCACAGGATAATGCTTCTTATGCTGAAAACTGCTTTTTGTTACACAGAGCATGAGAGGAGCATGAAAAGATATCTTTTGCAAGAAGAAACAGTTGATTAGTCAAAAGCTTGTTTTGTGCACATTCAACACACAGGATCATGCTTCTTATACTGAAAACTGCTTTTTGTAACACAGAGCATGAGATGAGCATGAAAATATATATTTTGCAAGAAAAACAGTTGATTGGTCAAAAGCTTGTTTTTTGCACATTCAACTCACATGATCATGCTTCTTATACTGAATACTGCTTTTTGTAACACAGAGCATGAGAGGAGCATGAAAAGATATCTTTTGCAAGAAGAAACAGTTGATTAGTCAAAAGCTTGTTTTGTGCACATTCAACTCACAGGATCATGCTTCTTATACTGAAAACTGCTTTTGTTTCACAGAGCATGAGAGGAGCATGAAAATATATCTTTTGCAAGAAAAACAGTTTATTAGTCAAAAGCTTGTTTTGTGCACATTCAACACACAGGATCATGCTTCTTATACTGAAAACAGTTTATTAGTGAAAAGCTTGTTCTGTGCACATTCAACTCACAGGATCATGCTTCTTATACTGAGAACTGCTTTTGTTTCACAGAGCATGAGAGGAGCATGAAAAGATATCTTTTGCAAGAAAAACAGTTGATTGGTCAAAAGCTTGTTTTTAGCACATTCAACTCACAGGATCATGCTTCTTATACTGAAAACTGCTTTTTGTTACAAAGAGCATGAGAGGAGCATGAAATGATATCTTTTGCAAGAAAAACAGTTGATTGGTCAAAAGCTTGTTTTTTGCACATTCAACTCACAGGATCATGCTTCTTATACTGAAAACAGTTTATTAGTCAAAAGCTTGTTTTGTGCACATTCAACACACAGGATCATGCTTCTTATACTGAAAACTGCTTTTTGTAACACAGAGAATGAGAGGAGCATGAAAAGATATCCTTTGCAAGAAAAACAGTTTATTAGTCAAAAGCTTGTTCTGTGCACATTCAATTCACAGGATAATGCTTCTTATGCTGAAAACTGCTATTTGTTACACAGAGCATGAGAGGAGCATGAAAGATATCTTTTGCAAGAAAAACAGTTGATTGGTCAAAAGCTTGCTTTTTGCACATTCAACTCACATGATCATGATTCTTATACTGAAAACTGCTTTTTGTTACACAGAGCAGGAGGAGCATTAAAAGATATCTTTTGCAAGAAAAACAGTTGGTTGGTCAAAAGCTTGTTTTTTGCACATTCAACTCACATGATCATGCTTCTTATACTGAAAACAGTTTATTAGTCAAAAGCTTGTTTTGTGCACATTCAACACACAGGATCATGCTTCTTATACTGAAAACAGTTTATTAGTCAAAAGCTTGTTCTGTGCACATTCAATTCACAGGATCATGCTTCTTATGCTGAAAACTGCTTTTTGTTACACAGAGCATGAGACGGTCATGAAATGATATCTTTTGCAAGAAAAACAGTTTATTAGTCAAAAGCTTTTTTTGTGCACATTCAACACACAAGGATCATGCTTCTTATACTGAAAACAGTTTATTAGTGAAAAGCTTGTTCTGTGCACATTCAACTCACAGGATCATGCTTCTTATACTGAAAAAAGTGTTTTAGTCAAAAGCTTGTTCTGTGCACATTCAATTCACAGGATAATGCTTCTTATGCTGAAAACTGCTTTTTGTTACACAGAGCATGAGAGGAGCATGAAAAGATATCTTTTGCAAGAAGAAACAGTTGATTAGTCAAAAGCTTGTTTTGTGCACATTCAACACACAGGATCATGCGTCTTATACTGAAAACAGTTTATTAGTCAAAAGCTTGTTTTGTGCACATTCAACACACAGGATCATGCTTCTTATACTGAAAACTGCTTTTTGTAATACAGAGCATGAGAGGAGCATGAAAAGATATCTTTTGCAAGAAACACAGTTTATTAGTCAAAAGCTTGTTTTTTGCACATTCACTTCACAGGGTAATGCTTCTTATGCTGAAAACAGTTTATTAGTGAAAAGCTTGTTCTGTGCACATTCAGTTCACAGGGTAATGCTTCTTATGCTGAAAACTGCTTTTTGTAACACAGAGCATGAGAGGAGCATGAAAAGATATCTTTTGCAAGAAGAAACAGTTGATTAGTCAAAAGCTTGTTATGTGTACATTCAATTCACAGGTTAATGCTTCTTATGTTGAAAACTGCTTTTTGTTACACAGAGCATGAGAGGAGCATGAAATGATATCTTTTGCAAGAAAAAACAGTATATTAGTCAAAAGCTTGTTCTGTGCACATTCAACTCACAGGATCATGCTTCTTATGCTGAAAACTGCTTTTTGTAACACAGAGAATGAGAGGAGCATGAAAAGATATCTTTTGCAAGAAACACAGTTTATTAGTCAAAAGCTTGTTTTTTGCACATTCAACACACAGGATCATGCTTCTTATACTGAAAACAGTTTATTAGTCAAAAGCTTGTTTTGTGCACATTCAACACACAGGATCATGCTTCTTATACTGAAAACAGTTTATTAGTCAAAAGCTTGTTCTGTGCACATTCAATTCACAGGATCATGCTTCTTATGCTGAAAACTGCTTTTTGTTACACAGAGCATGAGACGGTCATGAAATGATATCTTTTGCAAGAAAAACAGTTTATTAGTCAAAAGCTTTTTTTGTGCACATTCAACACACAGGATCATGCTTCTTATGCTGAAAACTGCTTTTTGTTACACAGAGCATGAGAGGAGCATGAAATGATATCTTTTGCAAGAAAAAACAGTTTATTAGTCAAAAGCTTGTTTTGTGTACATTCAACTCACATGATCATGCTTCTTATGCTGAAAACTGCTTTTTGTAACACAGAGCATGAGAGGAGCATGAAAAGATATCTTTTGCAAGAAAAAACAGTTTATTAGTCAAAAGCTTGTTTTTTGTACATTCAACACACAGGATCATGCTTCTTATACTGAAAAAAGTGTATTAGTCAAAAGCTTGTTCTGTGCACATTCAATTCACAGGATAATGCTTCTTATGCTGAAAACTGCTTTTTGTTACACAGAGCATGAGAGGAGCATGAAAGATATCTTTTGCAAGAAAAACAGTTGATTGGTCAAAAGCTTGCTTTTTGCACATTCAACTCAGATGATCATGATTCTTATACTGAAAACTGCTTTTTGTTACACAGAGCAGGAGAGGAGCATTAAAAGATATCTTGTGCAAGAAAAACTGTTGATTGGTCAAAAGCTTGTTTTTTGCACATGATCATGCTTCTTATACTGAAAACAGTTTATTAGTCAAAAGCTTGTTTTGTGCACATTCAACACACAGGATCATGCTTCTTATACTGAAAACAGTTTATTAGTCAAAAGCTTGTTCTGTGCACATTCAATTCACAGGATAATGCTTCTTATGCTGAAAACTGCTTTTTGTTACACAGAGCATGAGAGGAGCATGAAAAGATATCTTTTGCAAGAAGAAACAGTTGATTAGTCAAAAGCTTGTTTTGTGCACATTCAACACACAGGATCATGCGTCTTATACTGAAAACAGTTTATTAGTCAAAAGCTTGTTTTGTGCACATTCAACACACAGGATCATGCTTCTTATACTGAAAACTGCTTTTTGTAATACAGAGCATGAGAGGAGCATGAAAAGATATCTTTTGCAAGAAACACAGTTTATTAGTCAAAAGCTTGTTTTTTGCACATTCACTTCACAGGGTAATGCTTCTTATGCTGAAAACAGTTTATTAGTGAAAAGCTTGTTCTGTGCACATTCAGTTCACAGGGTAATGCTTCTTATGCTGAAAACTGCTTTTTGTAACACAGAGCATGAGAGGAGCATGAAAAGATATCTTTTGCAAGAAGAAACAGTTGATTAGTCAAAAGCTTGTTATGTGTACATTCAATTCACAGGTTAATGCTTCTTATGTTGAAAACTGCTTTTTGTTACACAGAGCATGAGAGGAGCATGAAATGATATCTTTTGCAAGAAAAAACAGTATATTAGTCAAAAGCTTGTTCTGTGCACATTCAACTCACAGGATCATGCTTCTTATGCTGAAAACTGCTTTTTGTAACACAGAGAATGAGAGGAGCATGAAAAGATATCTTTTGCAAGAAACACAGTTTATTAGTCAAAAGCTTGTTTTTTGCACATTCAACACACAGGATCATGCTTCTTATACTGAAAACAGTTTATTAGTCAAAAGCTTGTTTTGTGCACATTCAACACACAGGATCATGCTTCTTATACTGAAAACAGTTTATTAGTCAAAAGCTTGTTCTGTGCACATTCAATTCACAGGATCATGCTTCTTATGCTGAAAACTGCTTTTTGTTACACAGAGCATGAGACGGTCATGAAATGATATCTTTTGCAAGAAAAACAGTTTATTAGTCAAAAGCTTTTTTTGTGCACATTCAACACACAGGATCATGCTTCTTATGCTGAAAACTGCTTTTTGTTACACAGAGCATGAGAGGAGCATGAAATGATATCTTTTGCAAGAAAAAACAGTTTATTAGTCAAAAGCTTGTTTTGTGTACATTCAACTCACATGATCATGCTTCTTATGCTGAAAACTGCTTTTTGTAACACAGAGCATGAGAGGAGCATGAAAAGATATCTTTTGCAAGAAAAAACAGTTTATTAGTCAAAAGCTTGTTTTTTGTACATTCAACACACAGGATCATGCTTCTTATACTGAAAAAAGTGTATTAGTCAAAAGCTTGTTCTGTGCACATTCAATTCACAGGATAATGCTTCTTATGCTGAAAACTGCTTTTTGTTACACAGAGCATGAGAGGAGCATGAAAGATATCTTTTGCAAGAAAAACAGTTGATTGGTCAAAAGCTTGCTTTTTGCACATTCAACTCAGATGATCATGATTCTTATACTGAAAACTGCTTTTTGTTACACAGAGCAGGAGAGGAGCATTAAAAGATATCTTGTGCAAGAAAAACTGTTGATTGGTCAAAAGCTTGTTTTTTGCACATGATCATGCTTCTTATACTGAAAACAGTTTATTAGTCAAAAGCTTGTTTTGTGCACATTCAACACACAGGATCATGCTTCTTATACTGAAAACAGTTTATTAGTCAAAAGCTTGTTCTGTGCACATTCAATTCACAGGATAATGCTTCTTATGCTGAAAACTGCTTTTTGTTACACAGAGCATGAGAGGAGCATGAAAGAAATCTTTTGCAAGAAAAACAGTTGAATGGTCAAAAGCTTGCTTTTTGCACATTCAACTCACATGATCATGATTCTTATACTGAAAACTGCTTTTTGTTACACAGAGCAGGAGAGGAGCATTAAAAGATATCTTGTGCAATAAAAACTGTTGATTGGTCAAAAGCTTGTTTTTTGCACATGATCATGCTTCTTATACTGAAAACAGTTTATTAGTCAAAAGCTTGTTTTGTGCACATTCAACACACAGGATCATGCTTCTTATACTGAAAACAGTTTATTAGTCAAAAGCTTGTTCTGTGCACATTCAATTCACAGGATCATGCTTCTTATGCTGAAAACTGCTTTTTGTTACACAGAGCATGAGACGGTCATGAAATGATATCTTTTGCAAGAAAAACAGTTTATTAGTCAAAAGCTTTTTTTGTGCACATTCAACACACAGGATCATGCTTCTTATACTGAAAACAGTTTATTAGTGAAAAGCTTGTTCTGTGCACATTCAGTTCACAGGGTAATGCTTCTTATGCTGAAAACTGCTTTTTGTAACACAGAGCATGAGAGGAGCATGAAATGATATCTTTTGCAAGAAACACAGTTTATTAGTCAAAAGCTTGTTCTGTGCACAATCAACTCACAGGATCATGCTTCTTATACTGAAAACTGCTTTTTGTAACACAGAGCATGAGAGGAGCATGAAAAGATATCTTTTGCAAGAAAAACAGTTTATTAGTCAAAAGCTTGTTTTGTGCACATTCAACTCACAGAATCATGCTTCTTATACTGAAAACTGCTTTTTGTTACACACAGCATGAGAGGAGCATGAAATGATATGTTTTGCAAGAAGAAACAGTTGATTAGTCAAAAGCTTGTTTTGTGCACATTCAACACACAGGATCATGCTTCTTATACTGAAAAAAGTTTATTAAGTGAAAAGCTTGTTCTGTGCACATTCAACTCACAGGATCATGCTTCTTATACTGAAAAAAGTGTATTAGTCAAAAGCTTGTTCTGTGCACATTCAATTCACAGGATAATGCTTCTTATGCTGAAAACTGCTTTTTGTTACACAGAGCATGAGAGGAGCATGAAAAGATATCTTTTGCAAGAAGAAACAGTTGATTAGTCAAAAGCTTGTTTTGTGCACATTCAACACACAGGATCATGCTTCTTATACTGAAAACAGTTTATTAGTCAAAAGCTTGTTTTGTGCACATTCAACACACAGGATCATGCTTCTTATACTGAAAACTGCTTTTTGTAACACAGAGAATGAGAGGAGCATGAAAAGATATCCTTTGCAAGAAAAACAGTTTATTAGTCAAAAGCTTGTTCTGTGCACATTCAATTCACAGGATAATGCTTCTTATGCTGAAAACTGCTATTTGTTACACAGAGCATGAGAGGAGCATGAAAGATATATTTTGCAAGAAAAACAGTTGATTGGTCAAAAGCTTGCTTTTTGCACATTCAACTCACATGATCATGATTCTTATACTGAAAACTGCTTTTTGTTACACAGAGCAGGAGGAGCATTAAAAGATATCTTTTGCAAGAAAAACAGTTGGTTGGTCAAAAGCTTGTTTTTTGCACATTCAACTCACATGATCATGCTTCTTATACTGAAAACAGTTTATTAGTCAAAAGCTTGTTTTGTGCACATTCAACACACAGGATCATGCTTCTTATACTGAAAACAGTTTATTAGTCAAAAGCTTGTTCTGTGCACATTCAATTCACAGGATCATGCTTCTTATGCTGAAAACTGCTTTTTGTTACACAGAGCATGAGACGGTCATGAAATGATATCTTTTGCAAGAAAAACAGTTTATTAGTCAAAAGCTTTTTTTGTGCACATTCAACACACAAGGATCATGCTTCTTATACTGAAAACAGTTTATTAGTGAAAAGCTTGTTCTGTGCACATTCAGTTCACAGGGTAATGCTTCTTATGCTGAAAACTGCTTTTTGTAACATAGAGCATGAGAGGAGCATGAAAAGATATCTTTTGCAAGAAACACAGTTTATTAGTCAAAAGCTTGTTTTGTGCACATTCAACACACAGAATCATGCTTCTTATACTGAAAACTGCTTTTTGTAACACAGAGTATGAGATGAGCATGAAAAGATATATTTTGCAAGAAAAACAGTTGATTGGTCAAAAGCTTGTTTTTTGCACATTCAACTCACATGATCATGCTTCTTATATTGAATACTGCTTTTTGTAACACAGAGCATGAGAGGAGCATGAAAAGATATCTTTTGCAAGAAAAAACAGTTTATTAGTCAAAAGCTTGTTTTGTGCACATTCAACACACAGGATCATGCTTCTTATACTGAAAACAGTTTATTAGTGAAAAGCTTGTTCTGTGCACATTCAACTCACAGGATCATGCTTCTTATACTGAAAACTGCTTTTGTTTCACAGAGCATGAGAGGAGCATGAAAAGATATCTTTTGCAAGAAAAACAGTTGATTGGTCAAAAGCTTGTTTTTAGCACATTCAACTCACATGATCATGCTTCTTATACTGAAAACTGCTTTTTGTAACAAAGAGCATGAGAGGAGCATGAAATGATATCTTTTGCAAGAAAAAACAGTTTATTAGTCAAAAGCTTGTTTTGTGCACATTCAACACACAGGATCATGCTTCTTATACTGAAAACAGTTTATTAGTGAAAAGCTTGTTCTGTGCACATTCAACTCACAGGATCATGCTTCTTATACTGAAAAAAGTGTTTTAGTCAAAAGCTTGTTCTGTGCACATTCAATTCACAGGATAATGCTTCTTATGCTGAAAACTGCTTTTTGTTACACAGAGCATGAGAGGAGCATGAAAAGATATCTTTTGCAAGAAGAAACAGTTGATTAGTCAAAAGCTTGTTTTGTGCACATTCAACACACAGGATCATGCGTCTTATACTGAAAACAGTTTATTAGTCAAAAGCTTGTTTTGTGCACATTCAACACACAGGATCATGCTTCTTATACTGAAAACTGCTTTTTGTAATACAGAGCATGAGAGGAGCATGAAAAGATATCTTTTGCAAGAAACACAGTTTATTAGTCAAAAGCTTGTTTTTTGCACATTCACTTCACAGGGTAATGCTTCTTATGCTGAAAACAGTTTATTAGTGAAAAGCTTGTTCTGTGCACATTCAGTTCACAGGGTAATGCTTCTTATGCTGAAAACTGCTTTTTGTAACACAGAGCATGAGAGGAGCATGAAAAGATATCTTTTGCAAGAAGAAACAGTTGATTAGTCAAAAGCTTGTTATGTGTACATTCAATTCACAGGATAATGCTTCTTATGTTGAAAACTGCTTTTTGTTACACAGAGCATGAGAGGAGCATGAAATGATATCTTTTGCAAGAAAAAACAGTATATTAGTCAAAAGCTTGTTCTGTGCACATTCAACTCACAGGATCATGCTTCTTATGCTGAAAACTGCTTTTTGTAACACAGAGAATGAGAGGAGCATGAAAAGATATCTTTTGCAAGAAACACAGTTTATTAGTCAAAAGCTTGTTTTTTGCACATTCAACACACAGGATCATGCTTCTTATACTGAAAACAGTTTATTAGTCAAAAGCTTGTTTTGTGCACATTCAACACACAGGATCATGCTTCTTATACTGAAAACAGTTTATTAGTCAAAAGCTTGTTCTGTGCACATTCAATTCACAGGATCATGCTTCTTATGCTGAAAACTGCTTTTTGTTACACAGAGCATGAGACGGTCAATGAAATGATATCTTTTGCAAGAAAAACAGTTTATTAGTCAAAAGCTTTTTTTGTGCACATTCAACACACAGGATCATGCTTCTTATGCTGAAAACTGCTTTTTGTTACACAGAGCATGAGAGGAGCATGAAATGATATCTTTTGCAAGAAAAAACAGTTTATTAGTCAAAAGCTTGTTTTGTGTACATTCAACTCACATGATCATGCTTCTTATGCTGAAAACTGCTTTTTGTAACACAGAGCATGAGAGGAGCATGAAAAGATATCTTTTGCAAGAAAAAACAGTTTATTAGTCAAAAGCTTGTTTTTTGTACATTCAACACACAGGATCATGCTTCTTATACTGAAAAAAGTGTATTAGTCAAAAGCTTGTTCTGTGCACATTCAATTCACAGGATAATGCTTCTTATGCTGAAAACTGCTTTTTGTTACACAGAGCATGAGAGGAGCATGAAAGATATCTTTTGCAAGAAAAACAGTTGATTGGTCAAAAGCTTGCTTTTTGCACATTCAACTCACATGATCATGATTCTTATACTGAAAACTGCTTTTTGTTACACAGAGCAGGAGAGGAGCATTAAAACATATCTTGTGCAAGAAAAACTGTTGATTGGTCAAAAGCTTGTTTTTTGCACATGATCATGCTTCTTATACTGAAAACAGTTTATTAGTCAAAAGCTTGTTTTGTGCACATTCAACACACAGGATCATGCTTCTTATACTGAAAACAGTTTATTAGTCAAAAGCTTGTTCTGTGCACATTCAATTCACAGGATAATGCTTCTTATGCTGAAAACTGCTTTTTGTTACACAGAGCATGAGAGGAGCATGAAAGATATCTTTTGCAAGAAAAACAGTTGAATGGTCAAAAGCTTGCTTTTTGCACATTCAACTCACATGATCATGATTCTTATACTGAAAACTGCTTTTTGTTACACAGAGCAGGAGAGGAGCATTAAAAGATATCTTGTGCAATAAAAACTGTTGATTGGTCAAAAGCTTGTTTTTTGCACATGATCATGCTTCTTATACTGAAAACAGTTTATTAGTCAAAAGCTTGTTTTGTGCACATTCAACACACAGGATCATGCTTCTTATACTGAAAACAGTTTATTAGTCAAAAGCTTGTTCTGTGCACATTCAATTCACAGGATCATGCTTCTTATGCTGAAAACTGCTTTTTGTTACACAGAGCATGAGACGGTCATGAAATGATATCTTTTGCAAGAAAAACAGTTTATTAGTCAAAAGCTTTTTTTGTGCACATTCAACACACAGGATCATGCTTCTTATACTGAAAACAGTTTATTAGTGAAAAGCTTGTTCTGTGCACATTCAGTTCACAGGGTAATGCTTCTTATGCTGAAAACTGCTTTTTGTAACACAGAGCATGAGAGGAGCATGAAATGATATCTTTTGCAAGAAACACAGTTTATTAGTCAAAAGCTTGTTCTGTGCACAATCAACTCACAGGATCATGCTTCTTATACTGAAAACTGCTTTTTGTAACACAGAGCATGAGAGGAGCATGAAAAGATATCTTTTGCAAGAAAAACAGTTTATTAGTCAAAAGCTTGTTTTGTGCACATTCAACTCACAGAATCATGCTTCTTATACTGAAAACTGCTTTTTGTTACACACAGCATGAGAGGAGCATGAAATGATATGTTTTGCAAGAAGAAACAGTTGATTAGTCAAAAGCTTGTTTTGTGCACATTCAACACACAGGATCATGCTTCTTATACTGAAAACAGTTTATTAGTCAAAAGCTTGTTCTGTGCACATTCAACACACAGGATCATACTTCTTATACTGAAAACAGTTTATTAGTCAAAAGCTTTTTCTGTGCACATTCAGTTCACAGGATCATGCTTCTTATGCTGAAAACTGCTTTTTGTTACACAGAGCAGGAGAGGAGCATTAAAAGATATCTTTTGCAAGAAAAACAGTTGATTGGTCAAAAGCTTGTTTTTTGCACATTCAACTCACATGATCATGCTTCTTATACTGAAAACAGTTTATTAGTCAAAAGCTTGTTTTGTGCACATTCAACACACAGGATCATGCTTCTTATACTGAAAACAGTTTATTAGTCAAAAGCTTGTTCTGTGCACATTCAATTCACAGGATCATGCTTCTTATGCTGAAAACTGCTTTTTGTTACACAGAGCATGAGAGGAGCATGAAATGATATCTTTTGCAAGAAAAAACAGTTTATTATTCAAAAGCTTGTTTTGTGTACATTCAATTCACAGGATAATGCTTCTTATGCTGAAAACTGCTTTTTGTTACACAGAGCATGAGAGGAGCATGAAAAGATATCTTTTGCAAGAAGAAACAGTTTATTAGTCAAAAGCTTGTTTTTTGCACATTCAACACACAGGATCATGCTTCTTATACTGAAAACTGCTTTTTGTAACACAGAGCATGAGAGGAGCATGAAAAGATATCTTTTGCAAGAAGAAACAGTTGATTAGTCAAAAGGTTGTTTTGTGCACATTCAACTCACAGGATCATGCTTCTTATACTGAAAACTGCTTTTGTTTCACAGAGCATGAGAGGAGCATGAAAAGATATCTTTTGCAAGAAAAAACAGATTATTAGTCAAAAGCTTGTATTTTGCACATTCAACTCACAGAATCATGCTTCTTATACTGAAAACTGCTTTTTGTTACACACAGCATGAGAGGAGCATGAAATGATATCTTTTGCAAGAAGAAACAGTTTATTAGTCAAAAGCTTGTTTTGTGCACATTCAACACACAGGATCATGCTTCTTATACTGAAAAAAGTTTATTAAGTGAAAAGCTTGTTCTGTGCACATTCAACTCACAGGATCATGCTTCTTATACTGAAAAAAGTGTATTAGTCAAAAGCTTGTTCTGTGCACATTCAATTCACAGGATAATGCTTCTTATGCTGAAAACTGCTTTTTGTTACACAGAGCATGAGAGGAGCATGAAAAGATATCTTTTGCAAGAAGAAACAGTTGATTAGTCAAAAGCTTGTTTTGTGCACATTCAACACACAGGATCATGCTTCTTATACTGAAAACAGTTTATTAGTCAAAAGCTTGTTTTGTGCACATTCAACACACAGGATCATGCTTCTTATACTGAAAACTGCTTTTTGTAACACAGAGAATGAGAGGAGCATGAAAAGATATCCTTTGCAAGAAAAACAGTTTATTAGTGAAAAGCTTGTTCTGTGCACATTCAATTCACAGGATAATGCTTCTTATGCTGAAAACTGCTATTTGTTACACAGAGCATGAGAGGAGCATGAAAGATATCTTTTGCAAGAAAAACAGTTGATTGGTCAAAAGCTTGCTTTTTGCACATTCAACTCACATGATCATGATTCTTATACTGAAAACTGCTTTTTGTTACACAGAGCAGGAGGAGCATTAAAAGATATCTTTTGCAAGAAAAACAGTTGGTTGGTCAAAAGCTTGTTTTTTGCACATTCAACTCACATGATCATGCTTCTTATACTGAAAACAGTTTATTAGTCAAAAGCTTGTTTTGTGCACATTCAACACACAGGATCATGCTTCTTATACTGAAAACAGTTTATTAGTCAAAAGCTTGTTCTGTGCACATTCAATTCACAGGATCATGCTTCTTATGCTGAAAACTGCTTTTTGTTACACAGAGCATGAGACGGTCATGAAATGATATCTTTTGCAAGAAAAACAGTTTATTAGTCAAAAGCTTTTTTTGTGCACATTCAACACACAAGGATCATGCTTCTTATACTGAAAACAGTTTATTAGTGAAAAGCTTGTTCTGTGCACATTCAGTTCACAGGGTAATGCTTCTTATGCTGAAAACTGCTTTTTGTAACATAGAGCATGAGAGGAGCATGAAAAGATATCTTTTGCAAGAAACACAGTTTATTAGTCAAAAGCTTGTTTTGTGCACATTCAACACACAGAATCATGCTTCTTATACTGAAAACTGCTTTTTGTAACACAGAGTATGAGATGAGCATGAAAAGATATATTTTGCAAGAAAAACAGTTGATTGGTCAAAAGCTTGTTTTTTGCACATTCAACTCACATGATCATGCTTCTTATATTGAATACTGCTTTTTGTAACACAGAGCATGAGAGGAGCATGAAAAGATATCTTTTGCAAGAAAAAACAGTTTATTAGTCAAAAGCTTGTTTTGTGCACATTCAACACACAGGATCATGCTTCTTATACTGAAAACAGTTTATTAGTGAAAAGCTTGTTCTGTGCACATTCAACTCACAGGATCATGCTTCTTATACTGAAAACTGCTTTTGTTTCACAGAGCATGAGAGGAGCATGAAAAGATATCTTTTGCAAGAAAAACAGTTGATTGGTCAAAAGCTTGTTTTTAGCACATTCAACTCACATGATCATGCTTCTTATACTGAAAACTGCTTTTTGTAACAAAGAGCATGAGAGGAGCATGAAATGATATCTTTTGCAAGAAAAAACAGTTTATTAGTCAAAAGCTTGTTTTGTGCACATTCAACACACAGGATCATGCTTCTTATACTGAAAACAGTTTATTAGTGAAAAGCTTGTTCTGTGCACATTCAACTCACAGGATCATGCTTCTTATACTGAAAAAAGTGTTTTAGTCAAAAGCTTGTTCTGTGCACATTCAATTCACAGGATAATGCTTCTTATGCTGAAAACTGCTTTTTGTTACACAGAGCATGAGAGGAGCATGAAAAGATATCTTTTGCAAGAAGAAACAGTTGATTAGTCAAAAGCTTGTTTTGTGCACATTCAACACACAGGATCATGCGTCTTATACTGAAAACAGTTTATTAGTCAAAAGCTTGTTTTGTGCACATTCAACACACAGGATCATGCTTCTTATACTGAAAACTGCTTTTTGTAATACAGAGCATGAGAGGAGCATGAAAAGATATCTTTTGCAAGAAACACAGTTTATTAGTCAAAAGCTTGTTTTTTGCACATTCACTTCACAGGGTAATGCTTCTTATGCTGAAAACAGTTTATTAGTGAAAAGCTTGTTCTGTGCACATTCAGTTCACAGGGTAATGCTTCTTATGCTGAAAACTGCTTTTTGTAACACAGAGCATGAGAGGAGCATGAAAAGATATCTTTTGCAAGAAGAAACAGTTGATTAGTCAAAAGCTTGTTATGTGTACATTCAATTCACAGGATAATGCTTCTTATGTTGAAAACTGCTTTTTGTTACACAGAGCATGAGAGGAGCATGAAATGATATCTTTTGCAAGAAAAAACAGTATATTAGTCAAAAGCTTGTTCTGTGCACATTCAACTCACAGGATCATGCTTCTTATGCTGAAAACTGCTTTTTGTAACACAGAGAATGAGAGGAGCATGAAAAGATATCTTTTGCAAGAAACACAGTTTATTAGTCAAAAGCTTGTTTTTTGCACATTCAACACACAGGATCATGCTTCTTATACTGAAAACAGTTTATTAGTCAAAAGCTTGTTTTGTGCACATTCAACACACAGGATCATGCTTCTTATACTGAAAACAGTTTATTAGTCAAAAGCTTGTTCTGTGCACATTCAATTCACAGGATCATGCTTCTTATGCTGAAAACTGCTTTTTGTTACACAGAGCATGAGACGGTCATGAAATGATATCTTTTGCAAGAAAAACAGTTTATTAGTCAAAAGCTTTTTTTGTGCACATTCAACACACAGGATCATGCTTCTTATGCTGAAAACTGCTTTTTGTTACACAGAGCATGAGAGGAGCATGAAATGATATCTTTTGCAAGAAAAAACAGTTTATTAGTCAAAAGCTTGTTTTGTGTACATTCAACTCACATGATCATGCTTCTTATGCTGAAAACTGCTTTTTGTAACACAGAGCATGAGAGGAGCATGAAAAGATATCTTTTGCAAGAAGAAACAGTTGATTAGTCAAAAGCTTGTTATGTGTACATTCAATTCACAGGATAATGCTTCTTATGTTGAAAACTGCTTTTTGTTACACAGAGCATGAGAGGAGCATGAAATGATATCTTTTGCAAGAAAAAACAGTATATTAGTCAAAAGCTTGTTCTGTGCACATTCAACTCACAGGATCATGCTTCTTATGCTGAAAACTGCTTTTTGTAACACAGAGAATGAGAGGAGCATGAAAAGATATCTTTTGCAAGAAACACAGTTTATTAGTCAAAAGCTTGTTTTTTGCACATTCAACACACAGGATCATGCTTCTTATACTGAAAACAGTTTATTAGTCAAAAGCTTGTTTTGTGCACATTCAACACACAGGATCATGCTTCTTATACTGAAAACAGTTTATTAGTCAAAAGCTTGTTCTGTGCACATTCAATTCACAGGATCATGCTTCTTATGCTGAAAACTGCTTTTTGTTACACAGAGCATGAGACGGTCATGAAATGATATCTTTTGCAAGAAAAACAGTTTATTAGTCAAAAGCTTTTTTTGTGCACATTCAACACACAGGATCATGCTTCTTATGCTGAAAACTGCTTTTTGTTACACAGAGCATGAGAGGAGCATGAAATGATATCTTTTGCAAGAAAAAACAGTTTATTAGTCAAAAGCTTGTTTTGTGTACATTCAACTCACATGATCATGCTTCTTATGCTGAAAACTGCTTTTTGTAACACAGAGCATGAGAGGAGCATGAAATGATATCTTTTGCAAGAAAAAACAGTTTATTAGTCAAAAGCTTGTTTTGTGTACATTCAACTCACATGATCATGCTTCTTATGCTGAAAACTGCTTTTTGTAACACAGAGCATGAGAGGAGCATGAAAAGATATCTTTTGCAAGAAAAAACAGTTTATTAGTCAAAAGCTTGTTTTTTGTACATTCAACACACAGGATCATGCTTCTTATACTGAAAAAAGTGTATTAGTCAAAAGCTTGTTCTGTGCACATTCAATTCACAGGATAATGCTTCTTATGCTGAAAACTGCTTTTTGTTACACAGAGCATGAGAGGAGCATGAAAGATATCTTTTGCAAGAAAAACAGTTGATTGGTCAAAAGCTTGCTTTTTGCACATTCAACTCACATGATCATGATTCTTATACTGAAAACTGCTTTTTGTTACACAGAGCAGGAGAGGAGCATTAAAAGATATCTTGTGAAAAAGAAAAACTGTTGATTGGTCAAAAGCTTGTTTTTTGCACATGATCATGCTTCTTATACTGAAAACAGTTTATTAGTCAAAAGCTTGTTTTGTGCACATTCAACACACAGGATCATGCTTCTTATACTGAAAACAGTTTATTAGTCAAAAGCTTGTTCTGTGCACATTCAATTCACAGGATAATGCTTCTTATGCTGAAAACTGCTTTTTGTTTCACAGAGCATGAGAGGAGCATGAAAGATATCTTTTGCAAGAAAAACAGTTGAATGGTCAAAAGCTTGCTTTTTGCACATTCAACTCACATGATCATGATTCTTATACTGAAAACTGCTTTTTGTTACACAGAGCAGGAGAGGAGCATTAAAAGATATCTTGTGCAATAAAAACTGTTGATTGGTCAAAAGCTTGTTTTTTGCACATGATCATGCTTCTTATACTGAAAACAGTTTATTAGTCAAAAGCTTGTTTTGTGCACATTCAACACACAGGATCATGCTTCTTATACTGAAAACAGTTTATTAGTCAAAAGCTTGTTCTGTGCACATTCAATTCACAGGATCATGCTTCTTATGCTGAAAACTGCTTTTTGTTACACAGAGCATGAGACGGTCATGAAATGATATCTTTTGCAAGAAAAACAGTTTATTAGTCAAAAGCTTTTTTTGTGCACATTCAACACACAGGATCATGCTTCTTATACTGAAAACAGTTTATTAGTGAAAAGCTTGTTCTGTGCACATTCAGTTCACAGGGTAATGCTTCTTATGCTGAAAACTGCTTTTTGTAACACAGAGCATGAGAGGAGCATGAAATGATATCTTTTGCAAGAAACACAGTTTATTAGTCAAAAGCTTGTTCTGTGCACAATCAACTCACAGGATCATGCTTCTTATACTGAAAACTGCTTTTTGTAACACAGAGCATGAGAGGAGCATGAAAAGATATCTTTTGCAAGAAAAACAGTTTATTAGTCAAAAGCTTGTTTTGTGCACATTCAACTCACAGAATCATGCTTCTTATACTGAAAACTGCTTTTTGTTACACACAGCATGAGAGGAGCATGAAATGATATGTTTTGCAAGAAGAAACAGTTGATTAGTCAAAAGCTTGTTTTGTGCACATTCAACACACAGGATCATGCTTCTTATACTGAAAACAGTTTATTAGTCAAAAGCTTGTTCTGTGCACATTCAACACACAGGATCATACTTCTTATACTGAAAACAGTTTATTAGTCAAAAGCTTTTTCTGTGCACATTCAGTTCACAGGATCATGCTTCTTATGCTGAAAACTGCTTTTTGTTACACAGAGCAGGAGAGGAGCATTAAAAGATATCTTTTGCAAGAAAAACAGTTGATTGGTCAAAAGCTTGTTTTTTGCACATTCAACTCACATGATCATGCTTCTTATACTGAAAACAGTTTATTAGTCAAAAGCTTGTTTTGTGCACATTCAACACACAGGATCATGCTTCTTATACTGAAAACAGTTTATTAGTCAAAAGCTTGTTCTGTGCACATTCAATTCACAGGATCATGCTTCTTATGCTGAAAACTGCTTTTTGTTACACAGAGCATGAGAGGAGCATGAAATGATATCTTTTGCAAGAAAAAACAGTTTATTATTCAAAAGCTTGTTTTGTGTACATTCAATTCACAGGATAATGCTTCTTATGCTGAAAACTGCTTTTTGTTACACAGAGCATGAGAGGAGCATGAAAAGATATCTTTTGCAAGAAGAAACAGTTTATTAGTCAAAAGCTTGTTTTTTGCACATTCAACACACAGGATCATGCTTCTTATACTGAAAACTGCTTTTTGTAACACAGAGCATGAGAGGAGCATGAAAAGATATCTTTTGCAAGAAGAAACAGTTGATTAGTCAAAAGGTTGTTTTGTGCACATTCAACTCACAGGATCATGCTTCTTATACTGAAAACTGCTTTTGTTTCACAGAGCATGAGAGGAGCATGAAAAGATATCTTTTGCAAGAAAAAACAGATTATTAGTCAAAAGCTTGTATTTTGCACATTCAACTCACAGAATCATGCTTCTTATACTGAAAACTGCTTTTTGTTACACACAGCATGAGAGGAGCATGAAATGATATCTTTTGCAAGAAGAAACAGTTTATTAGTCAAAAGCTTGTTTTGTGCACATTCAACACACAGGATCATGCTTCTTATACTGAAAACAGTTTATTAGTCAAAAGCTTGTTCTGTGCACATTCAATTCACAGGATCATGCTTCTTATGCTGAAAACTGCTTTTTGTTACACAGAGCATGAGAGGAGCATGAAATGATATCTTTTGCAAGAAAAAACAGTTTATTATTCAAAAGCTTGTTTTGTGTACATTCAATTCACAGGATAATGCTTCTTATGCTGAAAACTGCTTTTTGTTACACAGAGCATGAGAGGAGCATGAAAAGATATCTTTTGCAAGAAGAAACAGTTTATTAGTCAAAAGCTTGTTTTTTGCACATTCAACACACAGGATCATGCTTCTTATACTGAAAACTGCTTTTTGTAACACAGAGCATGAGAGGAGCATGAAAAGATATCTTTTGCAAGAAGAAACAGTTGATTAGTCAAAAGGTTGTTTTGTGCACATTCAACTCACAGGATCATGCTTCTTATACTGAAAACTGCTTTTGTTTCACAGAGCATGAGAGGAGCATGAAAAGATATCTTTTGCAAGAAAAAACAGATTATTAGTCAAAAGCTTGTATTTTGCACATTCAACTCACAGAATCATGCTTCTTATACTGAAAACTGCTTTTTGTTACACACAGCATGAGAGGAGCATGAAATTATATCTTTTGCAAGAAGAAACAGTTTATTAGTCAAAAGCTTGTTTTTTGTACATTCAACACACATGATCATGCTTCTTATACTGAAAAAAGTTTATTAGTCAAAAGCTTGTTTTGTGCACATTCAACTCACAGAATCATGCTTCTTATACTGAAAACTGCTTTTTGTTACACAGAGCATGAGAGGAGCATGAAATGATATCTTTTGCAAGAAAAAACAGTTTATTAGTCAAAAGCTTGTTTTTTGTACATTCAACACACATGATCATGCTTCTTATACTGAAAAAAGTTTATTAGTCAAAAGCTTGTTCTGTGCACATTCAATTCACAGGATAATGCTTCTTATGCTGAAAACTGCTTTTTGTTACACAGAGCATGAGAGGAGCATGAAATGATATCTTTTGCAAGAAAAAACAGTTTATTAGTCAAAAGCTTGTTTTGTGTACATTCAACTCACATGATCATGCTTCTTATACTGAAAACTGCTTTTTGTAACACAGAGCATGAGAGGAGCATGAAAAGATATCTTTTGCAAGAAAAAACAGTTTATTAGTCAAAAGCTTGTTTTTTGTACATTCAACACACAGGATCATGCTTCTTATACTGAAAAAAGTGTATTAGTCAAAAGCTTGTTCTGTGCACATTCAATTCACAGGATAATGCTTCTTATGCTGAAAACTGCTTTTTGTTACACAGAGCATGAGAGGAGCATGAAAAGATATCTTTTGCAAGAAGAAACAGTTGATTAGTCAAAAGCTTGTTTTGTGCACATTCAACACACAGGATCATGCTTCTTATACTGAAAACAGTTTATTAGTCAAAAGCTTGTTTTGTGCACATTCAACTCACAGGATCATGCTTCTTTTACTGAAAACTGCTTATTGTAACACAGAGCATGAGAGGAGCATGAAAAGATATCTTTTGCAAGAAACACAGTTTATTAGTCAAAAGCTTGTTTTCTGCACATTCAACACACAGGATCATGCTTCTTATACTGAAAACTGCTTTTTGTAACACAGAGCATGAGAGGAGCATGAAAAGGTATCTTTTGCAAGAAGAAACAGTTGATTAGTCAAAAGGTTGTTTTGTGCACATTCAACTCACAGGATCATGCTTCTTATACTGAAAACTGCTTTTGTTTCACAGAGCATGAGAGGAGCATGAAAAGATATCTTTTGCAAGAAAAAACAGATTATTAGTCAAAAGCTTGTATTTTGCACATTCAACTCACAGGATCATGCTTCTTATACTGAAAACTGCTTTTTGTTACACAGAGCATGAGAGGAGCATGAAATGATATCTTTTGCAAGAAGAAACAGTTTATTAGTCAAAAGCTTGTTTTGTGCACATTCAACTCACAGAATCATGCTTCTTATACTGAAAACTGCTTTTTGTAACACAGAGCATGAGAGGAGCATGAAATGATATGTTTTGCAAGAAGAAACAGTTGATTAGTCAAAAGCTTGTTTTGTGCACATTCAACTCACAGGATCATGCTTCTTATGCTGAAAACTGCTTTTTGTTACACAGAGCATGAGAGGAGCATGAAATGATATCTTTTGCAAGAAAAAACAGTTTATTAGTCAAAAGGTTGTTTTGTGCACATTCAACTCACAGGATCATGCTTCTTATACTGAAAACTGCTTTTGTTTCACAGAGCATGAGAGGAGCATGAAAAGATATCTTTTGCAAGAAAAAACAGATTATTAGTCAAAAGCTTGTGTTTGGCAAATTCAACTCACAGGATCATGCTTCTTATACTGAAAACTGCTTTTTGTTACACAGAGCATGAGAGGAGCATGAAATGATATCTTTTGCAAGAAAAAACAGTTTATTAGTCAAAAGCTTGTTTTTTGTACATTCAACACACATGATCATGCTTCTTATACTGAAAAAAGTTTATTAGTCAAAAGCTTGTTCTGTGCACATTCAATTCACAGGATAATGCTTCTTATGCTGAAAACTGCTTTTTGTTACACAGAGCATGAGAGGAGCATGAAATGATATCTTTTGCAAGAAAAAACAGTTTATTAGTCAAAAGCTTGTTTTGTGTACATTCAACTCACATGATCATGCTTCTTATACTGAAAACTGCTTTTTGTAACACAGAGCATGAGAGGAGCATGAAAAGATATCTTTTGCAAGAAAAAACAGTTTATTAGTCAAAAGCTTGTTTTTTGTACATTCAACACACAGGATCATGCTTCTTATACTGAAAAAAGTTTATTAGTCAAAAGCTTGTTCTGTGCACATTCAATTCACAGGATAATGCTTCTTATGCTGAAAACTGCTTTTTGTAACACAGAGCATGAGAGGAGCATGAAATGATATGTTTTGCAAGAAGAAACAGTTGATTAGTCATAAGCTTGTTCTGTGCACATTCAACTCATAGGATCATGCTTCTTATGCTGAAAACTGCTTTTTGTTACAAAGAGCATGAGAGGAGCATGAAATGATATCTTTTGCAAGATACACAGTTTATTAGTCAAAAGCTTGTTCTGTGCACAATCAACTCACAGGATCATGCTTCTTATACTGATAACTGCTTTTTGTAACACAGAGCATGAGAGGAGCATGAAATTATATGTTTTGCAAGAAGAAACAGTTGATTAGTCAAAAGCTTGTTCTGTGCACATTCAACTCATAGGATCATGCTTCTTATGCTGAAAACTGCTTTTGTTTCACAGAGCATGAGAGGAGCATGAAAAGATATCTTTTGCAAGAAAAAACAGTTTATTAGTCAAAAGCTTGTTTTGTGCACATTCAACACACAGGATCATGCTTCTTATACTGAAAACAGTTTATTAGTCAAAAGCTTGTTTTGTGCTCATTCAACTCACATGATCATGCTTCTTATACTGAAAACTGCTTTTTGTAACAAAGAGCATGAGAGGAGCATGAAATGATATGTTTTGCAAGAAGAAACAGTTGATTAGTCAAAAGCTTGTTTTGTGCACATTCAACTCACAGGATCATGCTTCTTATGCTGAAAAACTGCTTTTTGTTACACAGAGCATGAGAGGAGCATGAAATGATATCTTTTGCAAGAAAAAACAGTTTATTAGTCAAAAGCTTGTTTTGTGTACATTCAACTCACATGATCATGCTTCTTATACTGAAAACTGCTTTTTGTAACACAGAGCATGAGAGGAGCATGAAAAGATATCTTTTGCAAGAAAAAACAATTTATTAGTCAAAAGCTTGTTTTTTGTACATTCAACACACAGGATCATGCTTCTTATACTGAAAAAAGTGTATTAGTCAAAAGCTTGTTCTGTGCACATTCAATTCACAGGATAATGCTTATTATGCTGAAAACTGCTTTTTGTTACACAGAGCATGAGAGGAGCATGAAAAGATATCTTTTGCAAGAAGAAACAGTTGATTAGTCAAAAGCTTGTTTTGTGCACATTCAACTCACAGGATCATGCTTCTTATACTGAAAACTGCTTTTTGTAACACAGAGCATGAGAGGAGCATGAAATGATATGTTTTGCAAGAAGAAACAGTTGATTAGTCAAAAGCTTGTTTTGTGCACATTCAACTCACAGGATCATGCTTCTTATGCTGAAAACTGCTTTTTGTTACACAGAGCATGAGAGGAGCATGAAATGATATCTTTTGCAAGAAAAAACAGTTTATTAGTCAAAAGGTTGTTTTGTGCACATTCAACTCACAGGATCATGCTTCTTATACTGAAAACTGCTTTTGTTTCACAGAGCATGAGAGGAGCATGAAAAGATATCTTTTGCAAGAAAAAACAGATTATTAGTCAAAAGCTTGTGTTTGGCAAATTCAACTCACAGGATCATGCTTCTTATACTGAAAACTGCTTTTTGTTACACAGAGCATGAGAGGAGCATGAAATGATATCTTTTGCAAGAAAAAACAGTTTATTAGTCAAAAGCTTGTTTTTTGTACATTCAACACACATGATCATGCTTCTTATACTGAAAAAAGTTTATTAGTCAAAAGCTTGTTCTGTGCACATTCAATTCACAGGATAATGCTTCTTATGCTGAAAACTGCTTTTTGTTACACAGAGCATGAGAGGAGCATGAAATGATATCTTTTGCAAGAAAAAACAGTTTATTAGTCAAAAGCTTGTTTTGTGTACATTCAACTCACATGATCATGCTTCTTATACTGAAAACTGCTTTTTGTAACACAGAGCATGAGAGGAGCATGAAAAGATATCTTTTGCAAGAAAAAACAGTTTATTAGTCAAAAGCTTGTTTTTTGTACATTCAACACACAGGATCATGCTTCTTATACTGAAAAAAGTTTATTAGTCAAAAGCTTGTTCTGTGCACATTCAATTCACAGGATAATGCTTCTTATGCTGAAAACTGCTTTTTGTAACACAGAGCATGAGAGGAGCATGAAATGATATGTTTTGCAAGAAGAAACAGTTGATTAGTCATAAGCTTGTTCTGTGCACATTCAACTCATAGGATCATGCTTCTTATGCTGAAAACTGCTTTTTGTTACAAAGAGCATGAGAGGAGCATGAAATGATATCTTTTGCAAGATACACAGTTTATTAGTCAAAAGCTTGTTCTGTGCACAATCAACTCACAGGATCATGCTTCTTATACTGATAACTGCTTTTTGTAACACAGAGCATGAGAGGAGCATGAAATTATATGTTTTGCAAGAAGAAACAGTTGATTAGTCAAAAGCTTGTTCTGTGCACATTCAACTCATAGGATCATGCTTCTTATGCTGAAAACTGCTTTTGTTTCACAGAGCATGAGAGGAGCATGAAAAGATATCTTTTGCAAGAAAAAACAGTTTATTAGTCAAAAGCTTGTTTTGTGCACATTCAACACACAGGATCATGCTTCTTATACTGAAAACAGTTTATTAGTCAAAAGCTTGTTTTGTGCTCATTCAACTCACATGATCATGCTTCTTATACTGAAAACTGCTTTTTGTAACAAAGAGCATGAGAGGAGCATGAAATGATATGTTTTGCAAGAAGAAACAGTTGATTAGTCAAAAGCTTGTTTTGTGCACATTCAACTCACAGGATCATGCTTCTTATGCTGAAAAACTGCTTTTTGTTACACAGAGCATGAGAGGAGCATGAAATGATATCTTTTGCAAGAAAAAACAGTTTATTAGTCAAAAGCTTGTTTTGTGTACATTCAACTCACATGATCATGCTTCTTATACTGAAAACTGCTTTTTGTAACACAGAGCATGAGAGGAGCATGAAAAGATATCTTTTGCAAGAAAAAACAATTTATTAGTCAAAAGCTTGTTTTTTGTACATTCAACACACAGGATCATGCTTCTTATACTGAAAAAAGTGTATTAGTCAAAAGCTTGTTCTGTGCACATTCAATTCACAGGATAATGCTTATTATGCTGAAAACTGCTTTTTGTTACACAGAGCATGAGAGGAGCATGAAAAGATATCTTTTGCAAGAAGAAACAGTTGATTAGTCAAAAGCTTGTTTTGTGCACATTCAACTCACAGGATCATGCTTCTTTTACTGAAAACTGCTTATTGTAACACAGAGCATGAGAGGAGCATGAAAAGATATCTTTTGCAAGAAGAAACAGTTTATTAGTCAAAAGCTTGTTTTGTGCACATTCAACTCACAGGATCATGCTTCTTATACTGAAAACAGTTTATTAGTCAAAAGCTTGTTTTGTGCACATTCAACTCACATGATCATGCTTCTTATACTGAAAACTGCTTTTTGTAACAAAGAGCATGAGAGGAGCATGAAATGATATGTTTTGCAAGAAGAAACAGTTGATTAGTCAAAAGCTTGTTTTGTGCACATTCAACTCACAGGATCATGCTTCTTATGCTGAAAACTGCTTTTTGTTACACAGAGCATGAGAGGAGCATGAAATGATATCTTTTGCAAGAAAAAACAGTTTATTAGTCAAAAGCTTGTTTTGTGTACATTCAACTCACATGATCATGCTTCTTATACTGAAAACTGCTTTTTGTAACACAGAGCATGAGAGGAGCATGAAAAGATATCTCATGCAAGAAAAAACAATTTATTAGTCAAAAGCTTGTTTTTTGTACATTCAACACACAGGATCATGCTTCTTATACTGAAAAAAGTGTATTAGTCAAAAGCTTGTTCTGTGCACATTCAATTCACAGGATAATGCTTCTTATGCTGAAAACTGCATTTTGTTACACAGAGCATGAGAGGAGCATGAAAAGATATCTTTTGCAAGAAGAAACAGTTGATTAGTCAAAAGCTTGTTTTGTGCACATTCAACACACAGGATCATGCTTCTTATACTGAATACAGTTTATTAGTCAAAAGCTTGTTCTGTGCACATTCAACTCACAGGATCATGCTTCTTTTACTGAAAACTGCTTATTGTAACACAGAGCATGAGAGGAGCATGAAAAGATATCTTTTGCAAGAAACACAGTTTATTAGTCAAAAGCTTGTTTTTTGCACATTCAACACACAGGATCATGCTTCTTATACTGAAAACTGCTTTTTGTTACACAGAGCATGAGAGGAGCATGAAAAGATATCTTTTTCAAGAAAAAACAGTTTATTATTCAAAAGCTTGTTTTTTGTACATTCAACACACATGATCATGCTTCTTATACTGAAAAAAGTTTATTAGTCAAAAGCTTGTGCTGTGCACATTCAATTCACAGGATAATGCTTCTTATGCTGAAAACTGCTTTTTGTTACACAGAGCATGAGAGGAGCATGAAATGATATCTTTTGCAAGAAAAAACAGTTTATTAGTCAAAAGCTTGTTTTGTGTACATTCAACTCACATGATCATGCTTCTTATACTGAAAACTGCTTTTTGTAACACAGAGCATGAGAGGAGCATGAAATGATATGTTTTGCAAGAAGAAACAGTTGATTAGTCAAAAGCTTGTTTTGTGCACATTCAACTCACAGGATCATGCTTCTTATGCTGAAAACTGCTTTTTGTTACACAGAGCATGAGAGGAGCATGAAATGATATCTTTTGCAAGAAAAAACAGTTTATTAGTCAAAAGCTTGTTTTGTGTACATTCAACTCACATGATCATGCTTCTTATACTGAAAACTGCTTTTTGTAACACAGAGCATGAGAGGAGCATGAAAAGATATCTTTTGCAAGAAAAAACAGTTTATTAGTCAAAAGCTTGTTTTTTGTACATTCAACACACAGGATCATGCTTCTTATACTGAAAAAAGTGTATTAGTCAAAAGCTTGTTCTGTGCACATTCAATTCACAGGATAATGCTTCTTATGCTGAAAACTGCTTTTTGTTACACAGAGCATGAGAGGAGCATGAAAAGATATCTTTTGCAAGAAGAAACAGTTGATTAGTCAAAAGCTTGTTTTGTGCACATTCAACACACAGGATCATGCTTCTTATACTGAAAACAGTTTATTAGTCAAAAGCTTGTTTTGTGCACATTCAACACACAGGATCATGCTTCTTATACTGAAAACTGCTTATTGTAACACAGAGCATGAGAGGAGCATGAAAAGATATCTTTTGCAAGAAACACAGTTTATTAGTCAAAAGCTTGTTTTGTGCACATTCAGTTCACAGGGTAATGCTTCTTATGCTGAAAACTGCTTTTTGTAACACAGAGCATGAGAGGAGCATGAAAAGATATCTTTTGCAAGAAGAAACAGTTGATTAGTCAAAAGCTTGTTTTGTGTACATTCAATTCACAGGATAATGCTTCTTATACTGAAAACTGCTTTTTGTAACACAAAGCATGAGAGGAGCATGAAAATATATCTTTTGAAAGAAAAAACAGTTTATTAGTCAAAAGCTTGTTTTTTGTACATTCAACACACAGGATCATGCTTCTTATACTGAAAACTGCTTTTTGTTACACAGAGCATGAGAGGAGCATGAAAAGATATCTTTTTCAAGAAAAAACAGTTTATTATTCAAAAGCTTGTTTTTTGTACATTCAACACACATGATCATGCTTCTTATACTGAAAAAAGTTTATTAGTCAAAAGCTTGTGCTGTGCACATTCAATTCACAGGATAATGCTTCTTATGCTGAAAACTGCTTTTTGTTACACAGAGCATGAGAGGAGCATGAAATGATATCTTTTGCAAGAAAAAACAGTTTATTAGTCAAAAGCTTGTTTTGTGTACATTCAACTCACATGATCATGCTTCTTATACTGAAAACTGCTTTTTGTAACACAGAGCATGAGAGGAGCATGAAATGATATGTTTTGCAAGAAGAAACAGTTGATTAGTCAAAAGCTTGTTTTGTGCACATTCAACTCACAGGATCATGCTTCTTATGCTGAAAACTGCTTTTTGTTACACAGAGCATGAGAGGAGCATGAAATGATATCTTTTGCAAGAAAAAACAGTTTATTAGTCAAAAGCTTGTTTTGTGCACATTCAGTTCACAGGATAATGCTTCTTATGCTGAAAACTGCTTTTTGTTACACAGAGCATGAGAGGAGCATGAAATGATATCTTTTGCAAGAAAAAACAGTTTATTAGTCAAAAGCTTGTTTTGTGTACATTCAACTCACATGATCATGCTTCTTATACTGAAAACTGCTTTTTGTAACACAGAGCATGAGAGGAGCATGAAATGATATGTTTTGCAAGAAGAAACAGTTGATTAGTCAAAAGCTTGTTTTGTGCACATTCAACTCACAGGATCATGCTTCTTATGCTGAAAACTGCTTTTTGTTACACAGAGCATGAGAGGAGCATGAAATGATATCTTTTGCAAGAAAAAACAGTTTATTAGTCAAAAGCTTGTTTTGTGTACATTCAACTCACATGATCATGCTTCTTATACTGAAAACTGCTTTTTGTAACACAGAGCATGAGAGGAGCATGAAAAGATATCTTTTGCAAGAAAAAACAGTTTATTAGTCAAAAGCTTGTTTTTTGTACATTCAACACACAGGATCATGCTTCTTATACTGAAAAAAGTGTATTAGTCAAAAGCTTGTTCTGTGCACATTCAATTCACAGGATAATGCTTCTTATGCTGAAAACTGCTTTTTGTTACACAGAGCATGAGAGGAGCATGAAAAGATATCTTTTGCAAGAAGAAACAGTTGATTAGTCAAAAGCTTGTTTTGTGCACATTCAACACACAGGATCATGCTTCTTATACTGAAAACAGTTTATTAGTCAAAAGCTTGTTTTGTGCACATTCAACACACAGGATCATGCTTCTTATACTGAAAACTGCTTATTGTAACACAGAGCATGAGAGGAGCATGAAAAGATATCTTTTGCAAGAAACACAGTTTATTAGTCAAAAGCTTGTTTTGTGCACATTCAGTTCACAGGGTAATGCTTCTTATGCTGAAAACTGCTTTTTGTAACACAGAGCATGAGAGGAGCATGAAAAGATATCTTTTGCAAGAAGAAACAGTTGATTAGTCAAAAGCTTGTTTTGTGTACATTCAATTCACAGGATAATGCTTCTTATACTGAAAACTGCTTTTTGTAACACAAAGCATGAGAGGAGCATGAAAATATATCTTTTGAAAGAAAAAACAGTTTATTAGTCAAAAGCTTGTTTTTTGTACATTCAACACACAGGATCATGCTTCTTATACTGAAAACTGCTTTTTGTTACACAGAGCATGAGAGGAGCATGAAAAGATATCTTTTTCAAGAAAAAACAGTTTATTATTCAAAAGCTTGTTTTTTGTACATTCAACACACATGATCATGCTTCTTATACTGAAAAAAGTTTATTAGTCAAAAGCTTGTGCTGTGCACATTCAATTCACAGGATAATGCTTCTTATGCTGAAAACTGCTTTTTGTTACACAGAGCATGAGAGGAGCATGAAATGATATCTTTTGCAAGAAAAAACAGTTTATTAGTCAAAAGCTTGTTTTGTGTACATTCAACTCACATGATCATGCTTCTTATACTGAAAACTGCTTTTTGTAACACAGAGCATGAGAGGAGCATGAAATGATATGTTTTGCAAGAAGAAACAGTTGATTAGTCAAAAGCTTGTTTTGTGCACATTCAACTCACAGGATCATGCTTCTTATGCTGAAAACTGCTTTTTGTTACACAGAGCATGAGAGGAGCATGAAATGATATCTTTTGCAAGAAAAAACAGTTTATTAGTCAAAAGCTTGTTTTGTGTACATTCAACTCACATGATCATGCTTCTTATACTGAAAACTGCTTTTTGTAACACAGAGCATGAGAGGAGCATGAAAAGATATCTTTTGCAAGAAAAAACAGTTTATTAGTCAAAAGCTTGTTTTTTGTACATTCAACACACAGGATCATGCTTCTTATACTGAAAAAAGTGTATTAGTCAAAAGCTTGTTCTGTGCACATTCAATTCACAGGATAATGCTTCTTATGCTGAAAACTGCTTTTTGTTACACAGAGCATGAGAGGAGCATGAAAAGATATCTTTTGCAAGAAGAAACAGTTGATTAGTCAAAAGCTTGTTTTGTGCACATTCAACACACAGGATCATGCTTCTTATACTGAAAACAGTTTATTAGTCAAAAGCTTGTTTTGTGCACATTCAACACACAGGATCATGCTTCTTATACTGAAAACTGCTTATTGTAACACAGAGCATGAGAGGAGCATGAAAAGATATCTTTTGCAAGAAACACAGTTTATTAGTCAAAAGCTTGTTTTGTGCACATTCAGTTCACAGGGTAATGCTTCTTATGCTGAAAACTGCTTTTTGTAACACAGAGCATGAGAGGAGCATGAAAAGATATCTTTTGCAAGAAGAAACAGTTGATTAGTCAAAAGCTTGTTTTGTGTACATTCAATTCACAGGATAATGCTTCTTATACTGAAAACTGCTTTTTGTAACACAAAGCATGAGAGGAGCATGAAAATATATCTTTTGAAAGAAAAAACAGTTTATTAGTCAAAAGCTTGTTTTTTGTACATTCAACACACAGGATCATGCTTCTTATACTGAAAAAAGTTCATTAATCAAAAGCTTGTTCTGTGCACATTCAATTCACAGGATAATGCTTCTTATGCTGAAAACAGTTTATTAGTCAAAAGCTTGTTCTGTGCACATTCAATTCACAGGATCATGCTTCTTATGCTGAAAACTGCTTTTTGTTACACAGAGCATGAGACGGTCATGAAATGATATCTTTTGCAAGAAAAACAGTTTATTAGTCAAAATTTTTTTTTGTGCACATTCAACACACAGGATCATGCTTCTTATACTGAAAACAGTTTATTAGTGAAAAGCTTGTTCTGTGCACATTCAGTTCACAGGGTAATGCTTCTTATGCTGAAAACTGCTTTTTGTAACACAGAGCATGAGAGGAGCATGAAAAGATATCTTTTGCAAGAAACACAGTTTATTAGTCAAAAGATTGTTTTGTGCACATTCAACACACAGAATCATGCTTCTTATACTGAAAAACTGCTTTTTGTAACACAGAGCATGAGATGAGCATGAAAAGATATATTTTGCAAGAAAAACAGTTGATTGGTCAAAAGCTTGTTTTTTGCACATTCAACTCACATGATCATGCTTCTTATACTGAATACTGCTTTTTGTAACACAGAGCATGACAGGAGCATGAAAAGATATCTTTTGCAAGAAGAAACAGTTGATTAGTCAAAAGGTTGTTTTGTGCACATTCAACTCACAGGATCATGCTTCTTATACTGAAAACTGCTTTTGTTTCACAGAGCATGAGAGGAGCATGAAAAGATATCTTTTGCAAGAAAAAACAGATTATTAGTCAAAAGCTTGTGTTTGGCAAATTCAACACACAGGATCATGCTTCTTATACTGAAAACTGCTTTTTGTTACACAGAGCATGAGAGGAGCATGAAATGATATCTTTTGCAAGAAAAAACAGTTTATTAGTCAAAAGCTTGTTTTTTGTACATTCAACACACATGATCATGCTTCTTATACTGAAAAAAGTTTATTAGTCAAAAGCTTGTTTTGTGCACATTCAACTCACAGGATCATGCTTCTTATACTGAAAACTGCTTTTTGTAACACAGAGCATGAGAGGAGCATGAAAAGATATCTTTTGCAAGAAAAAACAGTTTATTAGTCAAAAGCTTGTTTTTTGTACATTCAACACACAGGATCATGCTTCTTATACTGAAAACAGTTTATTAGTCAAAAGCTTGTTCTGTGCACATTCAATTCACAGGATAATGCTTCTTATGCTGAAAACTGCTTTTTGTAACACAGAGCATGAGAGGAGCATGAAATGATATGTTTTGCAAGAAGAAACAGTTGATTAGTCAAAAGCTTGTTCTGTGCACATTCAACTCATAGGATCATGCTTCTTATGCTGAAAACTGCTTTTTGTTACAAAGAGCATGAGAGGAGCATGAAATGATATCTTTTGCAAGAAAACACAGTTTATTAGTCAAAAGCTTGTTTTGTGCACATTCAACTCACATGATCATGCTTCTTATACTGAATACTGCTTTTTGTAACACAGAGCATGAGAGGAGCATGAAAAGATATCTTTTGCAAGAAGAAACAGTTGATTAGTCAAAAGCTTGTTTTGTGCACGTTCAACTCACAGGATCATGCTTCTTATACTGAAAACTGCTTTTGTTTCACAGAGCATGAGAGGAGCATGAAAAGATATCTTTTGCAAGAAAAAACAGTTTATTAGTCAAAAGCTTGTTTTGTGCACATTCAACACACAGGATCATGCTTCTTATACTGAAAACAGTTTATTAGTGAAAAGCTTGTTCTGTGCACATTCAACTCACAGGATCGTGCTTCTTATACTGAAAACTGCTTTTTGTTACAAAGAGCATGAGAGGAGCATGAAAAGATATCTTTTGCAAGAAAAACAGTTGATTGGTCAAAAGCTTGTTTTTAGCACATTCAACTCACATGATCATGCTTCTTATACTGAAAACTGCTTTTTGTAACAAAGAGCATGAGAGGAGCATGAAATGATATCTTTTGCAAGAAAAACAGTTGATTGGTCAAAAGCTTGTTTTTTGCACATTCAACTCACATGATCATGCTTCTTATACTAAAAACTGCTTTTTTGTTATACAGAGCATGAGAGGAGCATGAAAAGATATCTTTTGCAAGAAACACAGTTTATTAGTCAAAAGCTTGTTCTGTGCACAATCAACTCACAGGATCATGCTTCTTATACTGAAAACTGCTTTTTGTAACACAGAGCATGAGAGGACCATGAAAAGATATATTTTGCAAGAAAAACAGTTTATTAGTCAAAAGCTTGTTTTGTGCACATTCAACTCACAGAATCATGCTTCTTATACTGAAAACTGCTTTTTGTTACACACAGCATGAGAGGAGCATGAAATGATATGTTTTGCAAGAAGAAACAGTTGATTAGTCAAAAGCTTGTTTTGTGCACATTCAACTCACAGGATCATGCTTCTTATGCTGAAAACTGCTTTTTGTTACACAGAGCATGAGAGGAGCATGAAACGATATCTTTTGCAAGAAAACACAGTTTATTAGTCAAAAGCTTGTTTTGTGCACATTCAACACACAGGATCATGCTTCTTATACTGAAAACAGTTTATTAGTCAAAAGCTTGTTCTGTGCACATTCAACACACAGGATCATACTTCTTATACTGAAAACAGTTTATTAGTCAAAAGCTTTTTCTGTGCACATTCAGTTCACAGGATCATGCTTCTTATGCTGAAAACTGCTTTTTGTTACACAGAGCAGGAGAGGAGCATTAAAAGATATCTTTTGCAAGAAAAACAGTTGATTGGTCAAAAGCTTGTTTTTTGCACATTCAACTCACATGATCATGCTTCTTATACTGAAAACAGTTTATTAGTCAAAAGCTTGTTTTGTGCACATTCAACACACAGGATCATGCTTCTTATACTGAAAACAGTTTATTAGTCAAAAGCTTGTTCTGTGCACATTCAATTCACAGGAACATGCTTCTTATGCTGAAAACTGCTTTTTGTTACACAGAGCATGAGACGGTCATGAAATGATATCTTTTGCAAGAAAAACAGTTTATTAGTCAAAAGCTTTTTTTGTGCACATTCAACACACAGGATCATGCTTCTTATACTGAAAACAGTTTATTAGTGAAAAGCTTGTTCTGTGCACATTCAGTTCACAGGGTAATGCTTCTTATGCTGAAAACTGCTTTTTGTAACACAGAGCATGAGAGGAGCATGAAAAGATATCTTTTGCAAGAAACACAGTTTATTAGTCAAAAGCTTGTTTTGTGCACATTCAACACACAGAATCATGCTTCTTATACTGAAAAACTGCTTTTTGTAACACAGAGCATGAGATGAGCATGAAAAGATATATTTTGCAAGAAAAACAGTTGATTGGTCAAAAGCTTGTTTTTTGCACATTCAACTCACATGATCATGCTTCTTATACTGAATACTGCTTTTTGTAACACAGAGCATGACAGGAGCATGAAAAGATATCTTTTGCAAGAAGAAACAGTTGATTAGTCAAAAGGTTGTTTTGTGCACATTCAACTCACAGGATCATGCTTCTTATACTGAAAACTGCTTTTGTTTCACAGAGCATGAGAGGAGCATGAAAAGATATCTTTTGCAAGAAAAAACAGATTATTAGTCAAAAGCTTGTGTTTGGCACATTCAACTCACAGGATCATGCTTCTTATACTGAAAACTGCTTTTTGTTACACAGAGCATGAGAGGAGCATGAAATGATATCTTTTGCAAGAAAAAACAGTTTATTAGTCAAAAGCTTGTTTTTTGTACATTCAACACACATGATCATGCTTCTTATACTGAAAAAAGTTTATTAGTCAAAAGCTTGTTCTGTGCACATTCAATTCACAGGATAATGCTTCTTATGCTGAAAACTGCTTTTTGTTACACAGAGCATGAGAGGAGCATGAAATGATATCTTTTGCAAGAAAAAACAGTTTATTAGTCAAAAGCTTGTTTTTTGTACATTCAACACACAGGATCATGCTTCTTATACTGAAAAAAGTTTATTAGTCAAAAGCTTGTTCTGTGCACATTCAATTCACAGGATAATGCTTCTTATGCTGAAAACTGCTTTTTGTAACACAGAGCATGAGCGGAGCATGAAATGATATGTTTTGCAAGAAGAAACAGTTGATTAGTCAAAAGCTTGTTCTGTGCACATTCAACTCACAGGATCATGCTTCTTATGCTGAAAACTGCTTTTTGTTACAAAGAGCATGAGCGGAGCATGACATGATATCTTTTGCAAGAAACACAGTTTATTAGTCAAAAGCTTGTTCTGTGCACAATCAACTCACAGGATCATGCTTCTTATACTGAAAACTGCTTTTTGTAACACAGAGCATGAGAGGAGCATGAAAAGATATCTTTTGCAAGAAGAAACAGTTGATTAGTCAAAAGCTTGTTTTGTGCACATTCAACTCACAGGATCATGCTTCTTATACTGAAAACTGCTTTTATTTCACAGAGCATGAGAGGAGCATGAAAAGATATCTTTTGCAAGAAAAAGCAGTTTATTAGTCAAAAGCTTGTTTTGTGCACATTCAACACACAGGATCATGCTTCTTATACTGAAAACAGTTTATTAGTGAAAAGCTTGTTCTGTGCACATTCAGTTCACAGGATCATGCTTCTTATGCTGAAACTGCTTTTTGTTACACAGAGCATGAGAGGAGCATGAAAAGATATCTTTTGCAAGAAACATCAGTGTATTAGTCAAAAGCTTGTTTTGTGCACATTCAACACACAGGATCATGCTTCTTATACTGAAAACTGCTTTTTGTAACACAGAGCATGAGAGGAGCATGAAATGATATGTTTTGCAAGAAGAAACAGTTGATTAGTCAAAAGCTTGTTCTGTGCACATTCAACTCACAGGATCATGCTTCTTATGCTGAAACTGCTTTTTGTTACACAGAGCATGAGAGGAGCATGAAAAGATATCTTTTGCAAGAAACATCAGTGTATTAGTCAAAAGCTTGTTTTGTGCACATTCAACACACAGGATCATGCTTCTTATGCTGAAAACTGCTTTTTGTTACACACAGCATGAGAGGAGCATGAAATGATATGTTTTGCAAGAAGAAACAGTTGATTAGTCAAAAGCTTGTTTTGTGCACATTCAACTCACAGGATCATGCTTCTTATGCTGAAAACTGCTTTCTGTTACAAAGAGCATGAGAGGAGCATGAAATGATATCTTTTGTAAGAAACAATAGTGTATTAGTCAAAAGCTTGTTTTGTGCACATTCAACACACAGGATCATGCTTCTTATGCTGAAAACTGCTTTTTGTTACACACAGCATGAGACGAGCATGAAATGATATGTTTTGCAAGAAGAAACAGTTGATTAGTCAAAAGCTTGTTCTGTGCACATTCAATTCACAGGATCATGCTTCTTATGCTGAAAACTGCTTTTTGTTACACACAGCATGAGAGGAGCATGAAAAGATATCTTTTGCAAGAAAAAACAGATTATTAGTCAAAAGCTTGTTTTGTGCACATTCAACACACAGGATCATGCTTCTTATACTGAATACAGTTTATTAGCGAAAAGCTTGTTCTGTGCACATTCAACACACAGGATCATGCTTTCTTATACTGAAAACTGCTTTTTGTTACACAGAGCATGAGAGGAGCATGAAATGATATCTTTTGCAAGAAGAAACATTTTATTAGTCAAAAGCTTGTTCTGTGCACATTCAATTCACAGGATAATGCTTCTTATACTGAAAACAGTTTATTAGTCAAAAGCTTGTTCTGTGCACATTCAACACACAGGATCATGCTTCTTATACTGAAAACTGCTTTTTGTAACACAGAGCATGAGAGGAGCATGAAAAGATATATTTTGCAAGAAAAAACAGATTATTAGTCAAAAGATTGTATTTTGCACATTCAACTCACAGGATCATGCTTCTTATACTGAAAACTGCTTTTTGTTACACAGAGCATGAGAGGAGCATGAAATGATATCTTTTGCAAGAAGAAACAGATTATTAGTCAAAAGATTGTATTTTGCACATTCAACTCACAGGATCATGCTTCTTATACTGAAAACTGCTTTTTGTTACACAGAGCATGAGAGGATCATGAAATGATATCTTTTGCAAGAAGAAACAGTTTATTAGTCAAAAGCTTGTTCTGTGCACATTCAACTCACAGGATCATGCTTCTTATGCTGAAAACTGCTTTTTGTTACACATAGCATGAGAGGAGCATGAAAAGATATCTTTTGCAAGAAACATCAGTGTATTAGTCAAAAGCTTGTTTTGTGCACATTCAACACACAGGATCATGCTTCTTATACTGAAAACTGCTTTTTGTTACACAGAGCATGAGAGGAGCATGAAAAGATATCTTTTGCAAGAAAAAACAGTGTATTAGTCAAAAGCTTGTTTTGTGCACATTCAACACACAGGATCATGCTTTCTTATACTGAAAACTGCTTTTTGTAACACAGAGCATGAGAGGAGCATGAAAAGATATCTTTTGCAAGAAAAAACAGATTATTAGTCAAAAGCTTGTATTTTGCACATTCAACTCACAGGATCATGCTTCTTATACTGAAAACTGCTTTTTGTTACAAAGAGCATGAGAGGAGCATGAAATGATATCTTTTGCAAGAAGAAACAGTTTATTAGTCGAAAGCTTGTTCTGTGCACATTCAATTCACAGGATAATGCTTCTTATACTGAAAACAGTTTATTAGTCAAAAGCTTGTTCTGTGCACATTCAACTCACAGGATCATGCTTCATATGCTGAAAACTGCTTTTTGTTACACAGAGCATGAGAGGAGCATGAAAAGATATCTTTTGCAAGAAACAACAGTGTATTAGTCAAAAGCTTGTTTTGTGCACATTCAACACACAGGATCATGCTTCTTATACTGAAAACTGCTTTTTGTAACACAGAGCATGAGAGGAGCATGAAAAGATATGTTTTGCAAGAAGAAACAGTTGATTAGTCAAAAGCTTGTTCTGTGCACATTCAACTCACAGGATCATGCTTCTTATTCTGAAACTGCTTTTTGTTACACAGAGCATGGGAGGAGCATGAAAAGATATCTTTTGCAAGAAACATCAGTGTATTAGTCAAAAGCTTGTTTTGTGCACATTCAACACACAGGATCATGCTTCTTATGCTGAAAATTTCAAGTTTATTTTATTTATATAGCGCTTTTCACAATGTGTATTGTTTCAAAGCAGCTTTACAGGGGCAAACAGGAAAAACAGAAAAGTTAAAACAGTACAGTGCATGGTATTTATACAACGAGTAAGTTCATTCTAATAAATAACATCTAATTTCTAAATAAATAAATGAATGAATGCAGTCTCCCGGTGAGCAGGCCAACACTGCCCTGCTGTGGCGAGGAACCCAAAATCCAATGATTGATTAATGGAGAAAAAAACCTCGGGAGAAACCAGGCTCAACCGGGAGGGCCAGATCCCCTCTGACGTGTCATAGCTGCACTCAGACTGGTGACATGTGATTTTAGTTTAGCATTTAATACCAAATATTGTAACTTCAGCATTAATAAGACAAATAGTCCGTCTTTGCTCTTGGTACAGGATCCTAGCATGAGAGGAGCATGAAAAGATATCTTTTGCAAGAAACATCAGTGTATTAGTCAAAAGCTTGTTTTGTGCACATTCAACACACAGGATCATGCTTCTTATACTGAAAACTGCTTTTTGTTACACAGAGCATGAGAGGAGCATGAAAAGATATCTTTTGCAAGAAAAAACAGTGTATTAGTCAAAAGCTTGTTTTGTGCACATTCAACACACAGGATCATGCTTTCTTATACTGAAAACTGCTTTTTGTAACACAGAGCATGAGAGGAGCATGAAAAGATATCTTTTGCAAGAAAAAACAGATTATTAGTCAAAAGCTTGTATTTTGCACATTCAACTCACAGGATCATGCTTCTTATACTGAAAACTGCTTTTTGTTACAAAGAGCATGAGAGGAGCATGAAATGATATCTTTTGCAAGAAGAAACAGTTTATTAGTCGAAAGCTTGTTCTGTGCACATTCAATTCACAGGATAATGCTTCTTATACTGAAAACAGTTTATTAGTCAAAAGCTTGTTCTGTGCACATTCAACTCACAGGATCATGCTTCTTATGCTGAAAACTGCTTTTTGTTACAAAGAGCATGAGAGGAGCATGAAATGATATCTTTTGTAAGAAACAATAGTGTATTAGTCAAAAGCTTGTTTTGTGCACATTCAACAGACAGGATCATGCTTCTTATGCTGAAAACTGCTTTTTGTTACACACAGCATGAGACGAGCATGAAATGATATGTTTTGCAAGAAAAAACAGATTATTAGTCAAAAGCTTGTATTTTGCACATTCAACTCACAGGATCATGCTTCTTATACTGAAAACTGCTTTTTGTTACACAGAGCATGAGAGGAGCATGAAATGATATCTTTTGCAAGAAGAAACATTTTATTAGTCAAAAGCTTGTTCTGTGCACATTCAATTCACAGGATAATGCTTCTTATACTGAAAACAGTTTATTAGTCAAAAGCTTGTTCTGTGCACATTCAACACACAGGATCATGCTTCTTATACTGAAAACTGCTTTTTGTAACACAGAGCATGAGAGGAGCATGAAAAGATATCTTTTGCAAGAAAAAAACAGATTATTAGTCAAAAGATTGTATTTTGCACATTCAACTCACAGGATCATGCTTCTTATACTGAAAACTGCTTTTTGTTACACAGAGCATGAGAGGATCATGAAATGATATCTTTTGCAAGAAAAAACAGATTATTAGTCAAAAGATTGTTCTGTGCACATTCAATTCACAGGATAATGCTTCTTATACTGAAAACAGTTTATTAGTCAAAAGCTTGTTCTGTGCACATTCAACACACAGGATCATGCTTCTTATACTGAAAACTGCTTTTTGTAACACAGAGCATGAGAGGAGCATGAAAAGATATCTTTTGCAAGAAAAAACAGATTATTAGTCAAAAGATTGTATTTTGCACATTCAACTCACAGGATCATGCTTCTTATACTGAAAACTGCTTTTTGTTACACAGAGCATGAGAGGATCATGAAATGATATCTTTTACAAGAAGAAACAGTTTATTAGTCAAAAGCTTGTTCTGTGCACATTAAATTCACAGGATAATGCTTCTTATGCTGAAAACAGTTAATTAGTCAAAAGCTTGTTCTGTGCACATTCAACACACAGGATCATGCTTCTTATACTGAAAACTGCTTTTTGTAACACAGAGCATGAGAGGAGCATGAAAAGATATCTTTTGCAAGAAAAAACAGATTATTAGTCAAAAGATTGTATTTTGCACATTCAACTCAAAGGATCATGCTTCTTATACTGAAAACTGCTTTTTGTTACACAGAGCATGAGGGGATCATGAAATGATATCTTTTGCAAGAAGAAACAGTTTATTAGTCAGAAGCTTGTTCTGTGCACATTCAATTCACAGGATAATGCTTCTTATACTGAAAACAGTTTATTAGTCAAAAGCTTGTTCTGTGCACATTCAACTCACAGGATCATGCTTCTTATGCTGAAAACTGCTTTTTGTTACACATAGCATGAGAGGAGCATGAAAAGATATCTTTTGCAAGAAACATCAGTGTATTAGTCAAAAGCTTGTTTTGTGCACATTCAACACACAGGATCATGCTTCTTATACTGAAAACTGCTTTTTGTAACACAGAGCATGAGAGGAGCATGAAAATATATCTTTTGCAAGAAACACAGTTTATTAGTCAAAAGCTTGTTTTGTGCACATTCAACACACAGGATCATGCTTCTTATACTGAAAACTGCTTTTTGTTACACAGAGCATGAGAGGAGCATGAAAAGATATCTTTTGCAAGAAAAAACAGTGTATTAGTCAAAAGCTTGTTTTGTGCACATTCAACACACAGGATCATGCTTCTTATACTGAAAACTGCTTTTTGTAACACAGAGCATGAGAGGAGCATGAAAAGATATCTTTTGCAAGAAAAAACAGATTATTAGTCAAAAGCTTGTATTTTGCACATTCAACTCACAGGATCATGCTTCTTATACTGAAAACTGCTTTTTGTTACAAAGAGCATGAGAGGAGCATGAAATGATATCTTTTGCAAGAAGAAACAGTTTATTAGTCAAAAGCTTGTTCTGTGCACATTCAATTCACAGGATAATGCTTCTTATACTGAAAACAGTTTATTAGTCAAAAGCTTGTTCTGTGCACATTCAACTCACAGGATCATGCTTCATATGCTGAAAACTGCTTTTTGTAACACAGAGCATGAGAGGAGCATGAAAAGATATCTTTTGCAAGAAACACAGTTTATTAGTCAAAAGCTTGTTTTGTGCACATTCAACACACAGGATCATGCTTCTTATACTGAAAACTGCTTTTTGTAACACAGAGCATGAGAGGAGCATGAAAAGATATCTTTTGCAAGAAAAAACAGTTTATTAGTCAAAAGCTTGTTCTGTGCACATTCAACTCACAGGATCATGCTTCTTATGCTGAAAACAGTTTATTAGTCAAAAGCTTGTTCTGTGCACATTCAACTCACAGGATCATGCTTCTTATGCTGAAAACTGCTTTTTGTTACACATAGCATGAGAGGAGCATGAAAAGATATCTTTTGCAAGAAACATCAGTGTATTAGTCAAAAGCTTGTTTTGTGCACATTCAACACACAGGATCATGCTTCTTATACTGAAAACTGCTTTTTGTAACACAGAGCATGAGAGGAGCATGAAATGATATGTTTTGCAAGAAGAAACAGTTGATTAGTCAAAAGCTTGTTCTGTGCACATTCAACTCACAGGATCATGCTTCTTATGCTGAAACTGCTTTTTGTTACACAGAGCATGAGAGGAGCATGAAAAGATATCTTTTGCAAGAAACATCAGTGTATTAGTCAAAAGCTTGTTTTGTGCACATTCAACACACAGGATCATGCTTCTTATGCTGAAAACTGCTTTTTGTTACACACAGCATGAGACGAGCATGAAATGATATGTTTTGCAAGAAGAAACAGTTGATTAGTCAAAAGCTTGTTCTGTGCACATTCAATTCACAGGATCATGCTTCTTATGCTGAAAACTGCTTTTTTTTACACACAGCATGAGAGGAGCATGAAAAGATATCTTTTGCAAGAAAAAACAGATTATTAGTCAAAAGCTTGTTTTGTGCACATTCAACACACAGGATCATGCTTCTTATACTGAATACAGTTTATTAGCGAAAAGCTTGTTCTGTGCACATTCAACACACAGGATCATGCTTTCTTATACTGAAAACTGCTTTTTGTAACACAGAGCATGAGAGGAGCATGAAAAGATATCTTTTGCAAGAAAAAACAGATTATTAGTCAAAAGCTTGTATTTTGCACATTCAACTCACAGGATCATGCTTCTTATACTGAAAACTGCTTTTTGTTACACAGAGCATGAGAGGAGCATGAAATGATATCTTTTGCAAGAAGAAACATTTTATTAGTCAAAAGCTTGTTCTGTGCACATTCAATTCACAGGATAATGCTTCTTATACTGAAAACAGTTTATTAGTCAAAAGCTTGTTCTGTGCACATTCAACACACAGGATCATGCTTCTTATACTGAAAACTGCTTTTTGTAACACAGAGCATGAGAGGAGCATGAAAAGATATATTTTGCAAGAAAAAACAGATTATTAGTCAAAAGATTGTATTTTGCACATTCAACTCACAGGATCATGCTTCTTATACTGAAAACTGCTTTTTGTTACACAGAGCATGAGAGGAGCATGAAATGATATCTTTTGCAAGAAGAAACAGATTATTAGTCAAAAGATTGTATTTTGCACATTCAACTCACAGGATCATGCTTCTTATACTGAAAACTGCTTTTTGTTACACAGAGCATGAGAGGATCATGAAATGATATCTTTTGCAAGAAGAAACAGTTTATTAGTCAAAAGCTTGTTCTGTGCACATTCAACTCACAGGATCATGCTTCTTATGCTGAAAACTGCTTTTTGTTACACATAGCATGAGAGGAGCATGAAAAGATATCTTTTGCAAGAAACATCAGTGTATTAGTCAAAAGCTTGTTTTGTGCACATTCAACACACAGGATCATGCTTCTTATACTGAAAACTGCTTTTTGTTACACAGAGCATGAGAGGAGCATGAAAAGATATCTTTTGCAAGAAAAAACAGTGTATTAGTCAAAAGCTTGTTTTGTGCACATTCAACACACAGGATCATGCTTTCTTATACTGAAAACTGCTTTTTGTAACACAGAGCATGAGAGGAGCATGAAAAGATATCTTTTGCAAGAAAAAACAGATTATTAGTCAAAAGCTTGTATTTTGCACATTCAACTCACAGGATCATGCTTCTTATACTGAAAACTGCTTTTTGTTACAAAGAGCATGAGAGGAGCATGAAATGATATCTTTTGCAAGAAGAAACAGTTTATTAGTCGAAAGCTTGTTCTGTGCACATTCAATTCACAGGATAATGCTTCTTATACTGAAAACAGTTTATTAGTCAAAAGCTTGTTCTGTGCACATTCAACTCACAGGATCATGCTTCATATGCTGAAAACTGCTTTTTGTTACACAGAGCATGAGAGGAGCATGAAAAGATATCTTTTGCAAGAAACAACAGTGTATTAGTCAAAAGCTTGTTTTGTGCACATTCAACACACAGGATCATGCTTCTTATACTGAAAACTGCTTTTTGTAACACAGAGCATGAGAGGAGCATGAAAAGATATGTTTTGCAAGAAGAAACAGTTGATTAGTCAAAAGCTTGTTCTGTGCACATTCAACTCACAGGATCATGCTTCTTATTCTGAAACCGCTTTTTGTTACACAGAGCATGGGAGGAGCATGAAAAGATATCTTTTGCAAGAAACATCAGTGTATTAGTCAAAAGCTTGTTTTGTGCACATTCAACACACAGGATCATGCTTCTTATGCTGAAAATTTCAAGTTTATTTTATTTATATAGCGCTTTTCACAATGTGTATTGTTTCAAAGCAGCTTTACAGGGGCAAACAGGAAAAACAGAAAAGTTAAAACAGTACAGTGCATGGTATTTATACAACGAGTAAGTTCATTCTAATAAATAACATCTAATTTCTAAATAAATAAATGAATGAATGCAGTCTCCCGGTGAGCAGGCCAACACTGCCCTGCTGTGGCGAGGAACCCAAATTCCAATGATTGATTAATGGAGAAAAAAACCTCGGGAGAAACCAGGCTCAACCGGGAGGGCCAGATCCCCTCTGACGTGTCATAGCTGCACTCAGACTGGTGACATGTGATTTTAGTTTAGCATTTAATACCAAATATTGTAACTTCAGCATTAATAAGACAAATAGTCCGTCTTTGCTCTTGGTTGGGGATGTAGTGGTCTGAGCTGGGATGGTGCGATGGTCATATTTCTCTTGGCAGCTATTGGAATTGCCTTAGATGGAGCTGGGATGGTCAGTCAGTCTGCAGCTGTATCTGGTGTAATCTCAAATTGGGGATGGGCATCTGTCGGTCGTCTGGACATGGTGGAACTTCTTCCTACCTCGGGATGGGCATCTGTCGGTCGTCTGGACATGGTGGAACTTCTTCCTACCTCGGGATGGGCATCCCGAGGCAGAGGCGGAAAGAGAAATAAAGAGAATAATTAGCGTAGCTGCTGTTCATTAACTATGCATTAAGTGAAAGCTTGGCTGAAAACTGCTTTTTGTTACACACAGCATGAGAGGAGCATGAAATGATATGTTTTGCAAGAAGAAACAGTTGATTAGTCAAAAGCTTGTTTTGTGCACATTCAACTCACAGGATCATGCTTCTTATGCTGAAAACTGCTTTTTGTTACAAAGAGCATGAGAGGAGCATGAAATGATATCTTTTGTAAGAAACAATAGTGTATTAGTCAAAAGCTTGTTTTGTGCACATTCAACACACAGGATCATGCTTCTTATGCTGAAAACTGCTTTTTGTTACACACAGCATGAGACGAGCATGAAATGATATGTTTTGCAAGAAGAAACAGTTGATTAGTCAAAAGCTTGTATTTTGCACATTCAACTCACAGGATCATGCTTCTTATACTGAAAACTGCTTTTTGTTACACAGAGCATGAGAGGATCATGAAATGATATCTTTTGCAAGAAGAAACAGTTTATTAGTCAAAAGCTTGTTCTGTGCACATTAAATTCACAGGATAATGCTTCTTATACTGAAAACAGTTAATTAGTCAAAAGCTTGTTCTGTGCACATTCAACACACAGGATCATGCTTCTTATACTGAAAACTGCTTTTTGTAACACAGAGCATGAGAGGAGCATGAAAAGATATCTTTTGCAAGAAAAAACAGATTATTAGTCAAAAGATTGTATTTTGCACATTCAACTCACAGGATCATGCTTCTTATACTGAAAACTGCTTTTTGTTACACAGAGCATGAGAGGAGCATGAAATGATATCTTTTGCAAGAAGAAACAGATTATTAGTCAAAAGATTGTATTTTGCACATTCAACTCACAGGATCATGCTTCTTATACTGAAAACTGCTTTTTGTTACACAGAGCATGAGAGGATCATGAAATGATATCTTTTGCAAGAAGAAACAGTTTATTAGTCAAAAGCTTGTTCTGTGCACATTCAACTCACAGGATCATGCTTCTTATGCTGAAAACTGCTTTTTGTTACACATAGCATGAGAGGAGCATGAAAAGATATCTTTTGCAAGAAACATCAGTGTATTAGTCAAAAGCTTGTTTTGTGCACATTCAACACACAGGATCATGCTTCTTATACTGAAAACTGCTTTTTGTTACACAGAGCATGAGAGGATCATGAAATGATATCTTTTGCAAGAAGAAACAGTTTATTAGTCAAAAGCTTGTTCTGTGCACATTCAATTCACAGGATAATGCTTCTTATGCTGAAAACTGCTTTTTGTTACACAGAGCATGAGAGGAGCATGAAATGATATCTTTTGCAAGAAAAAACAGTTTATTAGTCAAAAGCTTGTTTTGTGTACATTCAACTCACATGATCATGCTTCTTATACTGAAAACTGCTTTTTGTAACACAGAGCATGAGAGGAGCATGAAAAGATATCTTTTGCAAGAAAAAACAGATTATTAGTCAAAAGCTTGTATTTTGCACATTCAACTCACAGGATCATGCTTCTTATACTGAAAACTGCTTTTTGTTACAAAGAGCATGAGAGGAGCATGAAATGATATCTTTTGCAAGAAGAAACAGTTTATTAGTCAAAAGCTTGTTCTGTGCACATTCAATTCACAGGATAATGCTTCTTATACTGAAAACAGTTTATTAGTCAAAAGCTTGTTCTGTGCACATTCAACTCACAGGATCATGCTTCATATGCTGAAAACTGCTTTTTGTTACACAGAGCATGAGAGGAGCATGAAAAGATATCTTTTGCAAGAAACAACAGTGTATTAGTCAAAAGCTTGTTTTGTGCACATTCAACACACAGGATCATGCTTCTTATACTGAAAACTGCTTTTTGTAACACAGAGCATGAGAGGAGCATGAAAAGATATATTTTGCAAGAAACACAGTTTATTAGTCAAAAGCTTGTTTTGTGCACATTCAACACACAGGATCATGCTTCTTATACTGAAAACTGCTTTTTGTAACACAGAGCATGAGAGGAGCATGAAAAGATATCTTTTGCAAGAAACACAGTTTATTAGTCAAAAGCTTGTTTTGTGCACATTCAACACACAGGATCATGCTTCTTATACTGAAAACTGCTTTTTGTAACACAGAGCATGAGAGGAGCATGAAAAGATATCTTTTGCAAGAAGAAACAGTTGATTAGTCAAAAGCTTGTTTTGTGCACATTCAACACACAGGATCATGCTTCTTATGCTGAAAACTGCTTTTTGTTACACACAGCATGACAGGAGCATGAAATGATATGTTTTGCAAGAAGAAACAGTTGATTAGTCAAATGCTTGTTTTGTGCACATTCAACTCACAGGATCATGCTTCTTATGCTGAAAACTGCTTTTTGTTACAAAGAGCATGAGAGGAGCATGAAATGATATCTTTTGTAAGAAACAATAGTGTATTAGTCAAAAGCTTGTTCTGTGCACATTCAATTCACAGGATAATGCTTCTTATACTGAAAACAGTTTATTAGTCAAAAGCTTGTTCTGTGCACATTCAACTCACAGGATCATGCTTCTTATGCTGAAAACTGCTTTTTGTTACACATAGCATGAGAGGAGCATGAAAAGATATCTTTTGCAAGAAACATCAGTGTATTAGTCAAAAGCTTGTTTTGTGCACATTCAACACACAGGATCATGCTTCTTATACTGAAAACTGCTTTTTGTAACACAGAGCATGAGAGGAGCATGAAAAGATATCTTTTGCAAGAAAAAACAGATTATTAGTCAAAAGCTTGTATTTTGCACATTCAACTCACAGGATCATGCTTCTTATACTGAAAACTGCTTTTTGTTACAAAGAGCATGAGAGGAGCATGAAATGATATCTTTTGCAAGAAGAAACAGTTTATTAGTCGAAAGCTTGTTCTGTGCACATTCAATTCACAGGATAATGCTTCTTATACTGAAAACAGTTTATTAGTCAAAAGCTTGTTCTGTGCACATTCAACTCACAGGATCATGCTTCATATGCTGAAAACTGCTTTTTGTTACACAGAGCATGAGAGGAGCATGAAAAGATATCTTTTGCAAGAAACAACAGTGTATTAGTCAAAAGCTTGTTTTGTGCACATTCAACACACAGGATCATGCTTCTTATACTGAAAACTGCTTTTTGTAACACAGAGCATGAGAGGAGCATGAAAAGATATGTTTTGCAAGAAGAAACAGTTGATTAGTCAAAAGCTTGTTCTGTGCACATTCAACTCACAGGATCATGCTTCTTATTCTGAAACCGCTTTTTGTTACACAGAGCATGGGAGGAGCATGAAAAGATATCTTTTGCAAGAAACATCAGTGTATTAGTCAAAAGCTTGTTTTGTGCACATTCAACACACAGGATCATGCTTCTTATGCTGAAAATTTCAAGTTTATTTTATTTATATAGCGCTTTTCACAATGTGTATTGTTTCAAAGCAGCTTTACAGGGGCAAACAGGAAAAACAGAAAAGTTAAAACAGTACAGTGCATGGTATTTATACAACGAGTAAGTTCATTCTAATAAATAACATCTAATTTCTAAATAAATAAATGAATGAATGCAGTCTCCCGGTGAGCAGGCCAACACTGCCCTGCTGTGGCGAGGAACCCAAATTCCAATGATTGATTAATGGAGAAAAAAACCTCGGGAGAAACCAGGCTCAACCGGGAGGGCCAGATCCCCTCTGACGTGTCATAGCTGCACTCAGACTGGTGACATGTGATTTTAGTTTAGCATTTAATACCAAATATTGTAACTTCAGCATTAATAAGACAAATAGTCCGTCTTTGCTCTTGGTTGGGGATGTAGTGGTCTGAGCTGGGATGGTGCGATGGTCATATTTCTCTTGGCAGCTATTGGAATTGCCTTAGATGGAGCTGGGATGGTCAGTCAGTCTGCAGCTGTATCTGGTGTAATCTCAAATTGGGGATGGGCATCTGTCGGTCGTCTGGACATGGTGGAACTTCTTCCTACCTCGGGATGGGCATCTGTCGGTCGTCTGGACATGGTGGAACTTCTTCCTACCTCGGGATGGGCATCCCGAGGCAGAGGCGGAAAGAGAAATAAAGAGAATAATTAGCGTAGCTGCTGTTCATTAACTATGCATTAAGTGAAAGCTTGGCTGAAAACTGCTTTTTGTTACACACAGCATGAGAGGAGCATGAAATGATATGTTTTGCAAGAAGAAACAGTTGATTAGTCAAAAGCTTGTTTTGTGCACATTCAACTCACAGGATCATGCTTCTTATGCTGAAAACTGCTTTTTGTTACAAAGAGCATGAGAGGAGCATGAAATGATATCTTTTGTAAGAAACAATAGTGTATTAGTCAAAAGCTTGTTTTGTGCACATTCAACACACAGGATCATGCTTCTTATGCTGAAAACTGCTTTTTGTTACACACAGCATGAGACGAGCATGAAATGATATGTTTTGCAAGAAGAAACAGTTGATTAGTCAAAAGCTTGTATTTTGCACATTCAACTCACAGGATCATGCTTCTTATACTGAAAACTGCTTTTTGTTACACAGAGCATGAGAGGATCATGAAATGATATCTTTTGCAAGAAGAAACAGTTTATTAGTCAAAAGCTTGTTCTGTGCACATTAAATTCACAGGATAATGCTTCTTATACTGAAAACAGTTAATTAGTCAAAAGCTTGTTCTGTGCACATTCAACACACAGGATCATGCTTCTTATACTGAAAACTGCTTTTTGTAACACAGAGCATGAGAGGAGCATGAAAAGATATCTTTTGCAAGAAAAAACAGATTATTAGTCAAAAGATTGTATTTTGCACATTCAACTCACAGGATCATGCTTCTTATACTGAAAACTGCTTTTTGTTACACAGAGCATGAGAGGAGCATGAAATGATATCTTTTGCAAGAAGAAACAGATTATTAGTCAAAAGATTGTATTTTGCACATTCAACTCACAGGATCATGCTTCTTATACTGAAAACTGCTTTTTGTTACACAGAGCATGAGAGGATCATGAAATGATATCTTTTGCAAGAAGAAACAGTTTATTAGTCAAAAGCTTGTTCTGTGCACATTCAACTCACAGGATCATGCTTCTTATGCTGACAACTGCTTTTTGTTACACATAGCATGAGAGGAGCATGAAAAGATATCTTTTGCAAGAAACATCAGTGTATTAGTCAAAAGCTTGTTTTGTGCACATTCAACACACAGGATCATGCTTCTTATACTGAAAACTGCTTTTTGTTACACAGAGCATGAGAGGATCATGAAATGATATCTTTTGCAAGAAGAAACAGTTTATTAGTCAAAAGCTTGTTCTGTGCACATTCAATTCACAGGATAATGCTTCTTATGCTGAAAACTGCTTTTTGTTACACAGAGCATGAGAGGAGCATGAAATGATATCTTTTGCAAGAAAAAACAGTTTATTAGTCAAAAGCTTGTTTTGTGTACATTCAACTCACATGATCATGCTTCTTATACTGAAAACTGCTTTTTGTAACACAGAGCATGAGAGGAGCATGAAAAGATATCTTTTGCAAGAAAAAACAGATTATTAGTCAAAAGCTTGTATTTTGCACATTCAACTCACAGGATCATGCTTCTTATACTGAAAACTGCTTTTTGTTACAAAGAGCATGAGAGGAGCATGAAATGATATCTTTTGCAAGAAGAAACAGTTTATTAGTCAAAAGCTTGTTCTGTGCACATTCAATTCACAGGATAATGCTTCTTATACTGAAAACAGTTTATTAGTCAAAAGCTTGTTCTGTGCACATTCAACTCACAGGATCATGCTTCATATGCTGAAAACTGCTTTTTGTTACACAGAGCATGAGAGGAGCATGAAAAGATATCTTTTGCAAGAAACAACAGTGTATTAGTCAAAAGCTTGTTTTGTGCACATTCAACACACAGGATCATGCTTCTTATACTGAAAACTGCTTTTTGTAACACAGAGCATGAGAGGAGCATGAAAAGATATATTTTGCAAGAAACACAGTTTATTAGTCAAAAGCTTGTTTTGTGCACATTCAACACACAGGATCATGCTTCTTATACTGAAAACTGCTTTTTGTAACACAGAGCATGAGAGGAGCATGAAAAGATATCTTTTGCAAGAAACACAGTTTATTAGTCAAAAGCTTGTTTTGTGCACATTCAACACACAGGATCATGCTTCTTATACTGAAAACTGCTTTTTGTAACACAGAGCATGAGAGGAGCATGAAAAGATATCTTTTGCAAGAAGAAACAGTTGATTAGTCAAAAGCTTGTTTTGTGCACATTCAACACACAGGATCATGCTTCTTATGCTGAAAACTGCTTTTTGTTACACACAGCATGACAGGAGCATGAAATGATATGTTTTGCAAGAAGAAACAGTTGATTAGTCAAATGCTTGTTTTGTGCACATTCAACTCACAGGATCATGCTTCTTATGCTGAAAACTGCTTTTTGTTACAAAGAGCATGAGAGGAGCATGAAATGATATCTTTTGTAAGAAACAATAGTGTATTAGTCAAAAGCTTGTTCTGTGCACATTCAATTCACAGGATAATGCTTCTTATACTGAAAACAGTTTATTAGTCAAAAGCTTGTTCTGTGCACATTCAACTCACAGGATCATGCTTCTTATGCTGAAAACTGCTTTTTGTTACACATAGCATGAGAGGAGCATGAAAAGATATCTTTTGCAAGAAACATCAGTGTATTAGTCAAAAGCTTGTTTTGTGCACATTCAACACACAGGATCATGCTTCTTATACTGAAAACTGCTTTTTGTAACACAGAGCATGAGAGGAGCATGAAAATATATCTTTTGCAAGAAAAACAGTTTATTAGTCAAAAGCTTGTTTTGTGCACATTCAACACACAGGATCATGCTTCTTATACTGAAAACTGCTTTTTGTTACACAGAGCATGAGAGGAGCATGAAAAGATATCTTTTGCAAGAAAAAACAGTGTATTAGTCAAAAGCTTGTTTTGTGCACATTCAACACACAGGATCAGGCTTCTTATACTGAAAACTAGTCAAAAGCTTGTTCTGTGCACATTCAATTCACAGGATGATGCTTCTTATACTGAAAACAGTTTATTAGTCAAAAGCTTGTTCTGTGCACATTCAACTCACAGGATCATGCTTCATATGCTGAAAACTCCTTTTTGTTACACAGAGCATGGAGGAGCATGAAAAGATATCTTTTGCAAGAAACAACAGTGTATTAGTCAAAAGCTTGTTTTGTGCACATTCAACACACAGGATCATGCTTCTTATACTGAAAACTGCTTTTTGTAACACAGAGCATGAGAGGAGCATGAAAAGATATATTTTGCAAGAAACACAGTTTATTAGTCAAAAGCTTGTTTTGTGCACATTCAACACACAGGATCATGCTTCTTATACTGAAAACTGATTTTTGTAACACAGAGCATGAGAGGAGCATGAAAAGATATCTTTTGCAAGAAAAAACAGTTTATTAGTCAAAAGCTTGTTTTGTGCACATTCAACTCACAGGATCATGCTTCTTATACTGAAAACAGTTTATTAGTGAAAAGCTTGTTCTGTGCACATTCAGTTCACAGGGTAATGCTTCTTATGCTGAAAACTGCTTTTTGTAACAAAGAGCATGAGAGGAGCATGAAAAGATATCTTTTGCAAGAAGAAACAGTTGATTAGTCAAAAGCTTGTTTTGTGCACATTCAACTCACAGGATCATGCTTCTTATACTGAAAACTGCTTTTGTTTCACAGAGCATGAGAGGAGCATGAAAAGATATCTTTTGCAAGAAAAAACAGTTTATTAGTCAAAAGCTTGTTCTGTGCACATTCAATTCACAGGATAATGCTTCTTATACTGAAAACAGTTTATTAGTCAAAAGCTTGTTCTGTGCACATTCAACACACAGGATCGTGCTTCTTATACTGAAAACTGCTTTTTGTAACACAGAGCATGAGAGGAGCATGAAATGATATGTTTTGCAAGAAGAAACAGTTGATTAGTCAAAAGCTTGTTCTGTGCACATTCAACTCACAGGATCATGCTTCTTATGCTGAAACTGCTTTTTGTTACACAGAGCATGAGAGGAGCATGAAAAGATATCTTTTGCAAGAAACAACAGTGTATTAGTCAAAAGCTTGTTTTGTGCACATTCAACACACAGGATCATGCTTCTTATGCTGAAAACTGCTTTTTGTTACACACAGCATGAGAGGAGCATGAAATGATATGTTTTGCAAGAAGAAACAGTTGATCAGTCAAAAGCTTGTTTTGTGCACATTCAACTCACAGGATCATGCTTCTTATGCTGAAAACTGCTTTTTGTTACAAAGAGCATGAGAGGAGCATGAAATGATATCTTTTGTAAGAAACAATAGTGTATTAGTCAAAAGCTTGTTTTGTGCACATTCAACACACAGGATCATGCTTCTTATGCTGAAAACTGCTTTTTGTTACACACAGCATGAGAGGAGCATGAAAAGATATCTTTTGCAAGAAGAAACATTTTATTAGTCAAAAGCTTGTTCTGTGCACATTCAATTCACAGGATAATGCTTTTCTTATACTGAAAACAGTTTATTAGTGAAAAGCTTGTTCTGTGCACATTCAGTTCACAGGGTAATGCTTCTTATGCTGAAAACTGCTTTTTGTTACACACAGCATGAGAGGAGCATGAAAAGATATCTTTTGCAAGAAGAAACATTTTATTAGTCAAAAGCTTGTTCTGTGCACATTCAATTCACAGGATAATGCTTTTCTTATACTGAAAACAGTTTATTAGTGAAAAGCTTGTTCTGTGCACATTCAGTTCACAGGGTAATGCTTCTTATGCTGAAAACTGCTTTTTGTAACAAAGAGCATGAGAGGAGCATGAAAAGATATCTTTTGCAAGAAGAAACAGTTGATTAGTCAAAAGCTTGTTTTGTGCACATTCAACTCACAGGATCATGCTTCTTATACTGAAAACTGCTTTTGTTTCACAGAGCATGAGAGGAGCATGAAAAGATATCTTTTGCAAGAAAAAACAGTTTATTAGTCAAAAGCTTGTTCTGTGCACATTCAATTCACAGGATAATGCTTCTTATACTGAAAACAGTTTATTAGTCAAAAGCTTGTTCTGTGCACATTCAACACACAGGATCGTGCTTCTTATACTGAAAACTGCTTTTTGTAACACAGAGCATGAGAGGAGCATGAAATGATATGTTTTGCAAGAAGAAACAGTTGATTAGTCAAAAGCTTGTTCTGTGCACATTCAACTCACAGGATCATGCTTCTTATGCTGAAACTGCTTTTTGTTACACAGAGCATGAGAGGAGCATGAAAAGATATCTTTTGCAAGAAACAACAGTGTATTAGTCAAAAGCTTGTTTTGTGCACATTCAACACACAGGATCATGCTTCTTATGCTGAAAACTGCTTTTTGTTACACACAGCATGAGAGGAGCATGAAATGATATGTTTTGCAAGAAGAAACAGTTGATCAGTCAAAAGCTTGTTTTGTGCACATTCAACTCACAGGATCATGCTTCTTATGCTGAAAACTGCTTTTTGTTACAAAGAGCATGAGAGGAGCATGAAATGATATGTTTTGCAAGAAGAAACAGTTGATTAGTCAAAAGCTTGTTCTGTGCACATTCAACTCACAGGATCATGCTTCTTATGCTGAAACTGCTTTTTGTTACACAGAGCATGAGAGGAGCATGAAAAGATATCTTTTGCAAGAAACAACAGTGTATTAGTCAAAAGCTTGTTTTGTGCACATTCAACACACAGGATCATGCTTCTTATGCTGAAAACTGCTTTTTGTTACACACAGCATGAGAGGAGCATGAAATGATATGTTTTGCAAGAAGAAACAGTTGATCAGTCAAAAGCTTGTTTTGTGCACATTCAACTCACAGGATCATGCTTCTTATGCTGAAAACTGCTTTTTGTTACAAAGAGCATGAGAGGAGCATGAAATGATATCTTTTGTAAGAAACAATAGTGTATTAGTCAAAAGCTTGTTTTGTGCACATTCAACACACAGGATCATGCTTCTTATGCTGAAAACTGCTTTTTGTTACACACAGCATGAGACGAGCATGAAATGATATGTTTTGCAAGAAGAAACAGTTGATTAGTCAAAAGCTTGTTCTGTGCACATTCAATTCACAGGATCATGCTTCTTATGCTGAAAACTGCTTTTTGTTACACACAGCATGAGAGGAGCATGAAAAGATATCTTTTGCAAGAAGAAACATTTTATTAGTCAAAAGCTTGTTCTGTGCACATTCAATTCACAGGATAATGCTTTTCTTATACTGAAAACAGTTTATTAGTCAAAAGCTTGTTCTGTGCACATTCAACACACAGGATCATGCTTCTTATACTGAAAACTGCTTTTTGTAACACAGAGCATGAGAGGAGCATGAAAAGATATCTTTTGCAAGAAAAAACAGATTATTAGTCAAAAGGTTGTATTTTGCACATTCAACTCACAGGATCATGCTTCTTATACTGAAAACTGCTTTTTGTTACACAGAGCATGAGAGGATCATGAAATGATATCTTTTGCAAGAAGAAACAGTTTATTAGTCAAAAGCTTGTTCTGTGCACATTAAATTCACAGGATAATGCTTCTTATACTGAAAACAGTTAATTAGTCAAAAGCTTGTTCTGTGCACATTCAACACACAGGATCATGCTTCTTATACTGAAAACTGCTTTTTGTAACACAGAGCATGAGAGGAGCATGAAAAGATATCTTTTGCAAGAAAAAACAGATTATTAGTCAAAAGCTTGTTCTGTGCACATTAAATTCACAGGATAATGCTTCTTATACTGAAAACAGTTAATTAGTCAAAAGCTTGTTCTGTGCACATTCAACACACAGGATCATGCTTCTTATACTGAAAACTGCTTTTTGTAACACAGAGCATGAGAGGAGCATGAAAAGATATCTTTTGCAAGAAAAAACAGATTATTAGTCAAAAGATTGTATTTTGCACATTCAACTCACAGGATCATGCTTCTTATACTGGAAACTGCTTTTTGTTACACAGAGCATGAGGGGATCATGAAATGATATCTTTTGCAAGAAGAAACAGTTTATTAGTCAAAAGCTTGTTCTGTGCACATTCAATTCACAGGATAATGCTTCTTATACTGAAAAAAGGTTTATTAGTCAAAAGCTTGTTCTGTGCACATTCAACTCACAGGATCATGCTTCTTATGCTGAAAACTGCTTTTTGTTACACATAGCATGAGAGGAGCATGAAAAGATATCTTTTGCAAGAAACATCAGTGTATTAGTCAAAAGCTTGTTTTGTGCACATTCAACACACAGGATCATGCTTCTTATACTGAAAACTGCTTTTTGTAACACAGAGCATGAGAGGAGCATGAAAATATATCTTTTGCAAGAAACACAGTTTATTAGTCAAAAGCTTGTTTTGTGCACATTCAACACACAGGATCATGCTTCTTATACTGAAAACTGCTTTTTGTTACACAGAGCATGAGAGGAGCATGAAAAGATATCTTTTGCAAGAAAAAACAGTGTATTAGTCAAAAGCTTGTTTTGTGCACATTCAACACACAGGATCATGCTTCTTATACTGAAAACTGCTTTTTGTAACACAGAGCATGAGAGGAGCATGAAAAGATATCTTTTGCAAGAAAAAACAGATTATTAGTCAAAAGCTTGTATTTTGCACATTCAACTCACAGGATCATGCTTCTTATACTGAAAACTGCTTTTTGTTACAAAGAGCATGAGAGGAGCATGAAATGATATCTTTTGCAAGAAGAAACAGTTTATTAGTCAAAAGCTTGTTCTGTGCACATTCAATTCACAGGATAATGCTTCTTATACTGAAAACAGTTTATTAGTCAAAAGCTTGTTCTGTGCACATTCAACTCACAGGATCATGCTTCTTATGCTGAAAACTGGTTTTTGTTACACATAGCATGAGAGGAGCATGAAAAGATATCTTTTGCAAGAAACATCAGTGTATTAGTCAAAAGCTTGTTTTGTGCACATTCAACACACAGGATCATGCTTCTTATACTGAAAACTGCTTTTTGTAACACAGAGCATGAGAGGAGCATGAAAAGATATCTTTTGCAAGAAAAAACAGTGTATTAGTCAAAAGCTTGTTTTGTGCACATTCAACACACAGGATCATGCTTCTTATACTGAAAACTGCTTTTTGTAACACAGAGCATGAGAGGAGCATGAAAAGATATCTTTTGCAAGAAAAAACAGATTATTAGTCAAAAGCTTGTATTTTGCACATTCAACTCACAGGATCATGCTTCTTATACTGAAAACTGCTTTTTGTAACACAGAGCATGAGAGGAGCATGAAAAGATATCTTTTGCAAGAAGAAACAGTTGATTAGTCAAAAGCTTGTTTTGTGCACATTCAGTTCACAGGGTAATGCTTCTTAATGCTGAAAACTGCTTTTTGTAACACAGAGCATGAGAGGAGCATGAAAAGATATCTTTTGCAAGAAGAAACAGTTGATTAGTCAAAAGCTTGTTTTGTGCACATTCAACACACAGGATCATGCTTCTTATACTGAAAACAGTTTATTAGTGAAAAGCTTGTTCTGTGCACATTCAGTTCACAGGGTAATGCTTCTTATGCTGAAAACTGCTTTTTGTAACACAGAGCATGAGAGGAGCATGAAAAGATATATTTTGCAAAAAAACACAGTTTATTAGTCAAAAGCTTGTTTTGTGCACATTCAACACACAGGATCATGCTTCTTATACTGAAAACTGCTTTTTGTAACACAGAGCATGAGAGGAGCATGAAAAGATATCTTTTGCAAGAAACACAGTTTATTAGTCAAAAGCTTGTTTTGTGCACAATCAACACACAGGATCATGCTTCTTATACTGAAAACTGCTTTTTGTAACACAGAGCATGAGAGGAGCATGAAAAGATATCTTTTGCAAGAAAAAACAGTTTATTAGTCAAAAGCTTGTTTTGTGCACATTCAACTCACAGGATCATGCTTCTTATACTGAAAACAGTTTATTAGTGAAAAGCTTGTTCTGTGCACATTCAGTTCACAGGGTAATGCTTCTTATGCTGAAAACTGCTTTTTGTAACACAGAGCATGAGAGGAGCATGAAAAGATATCTTTTGCAAGAAGAAACAGTTGATTAGTCAAAAGCTTGTTTTGTGCACATTCAACACACAGGATCATGCTTCTTATGCTGAAAACTGCTTTTTGTTACACACAGCATGAGAGGAGCATGAAATGATATGTTTTGCAAGAAGAAACAGTTGATTAGTCAAAAGCTTGTTTTGTGCACATTCAACTCACAGGATCATGCTTCTTATGCTGAAAACTGCTTTTTGTTACAAAGAGCATGAGAGGAGCATGAAATGATATCTTTTGTAAGAAACAATAGTGTATTAGTCAAAAGCTTGTTTTGTGCACATTCAACACACAGGATCATGCTTCTTATGCTGAAAACTGCTTTTTGTTACACACAGCATGAGACGAGCATGAAATGATATGTTTTGCAAGAAAAAACAGATTATTAGTCAAAAGCTTGTATTTTGCACATTCAACTCACAGGATCATGCTTCTTATACTGAAAACTGCTTTTTGTTACACAGAGCATGAGAGGAGCATGAAATGATATCTTTTGCAAGAAGAAACATTTTATTAGTCAAAAGCTTGTTCTGTGCACATTCAATTCACAGGATAATGCTTCTTTATACTGAAAACAGTTTATTAGTCAAAAGCTTGTTCTGTGCACATTCAACACACAGGATCATGCTTCTTATACTGAAAACTGCTTTTTGTAACACAGAGCATGAGAGGAGCATGAAAAGATATCTTTTGCAAGAAAAAAACAGATTATTAGTCAAAAGATTGTATTTTGCACATTCAACTCACAGGATCATGCTTCTTATACTGAAAACTGCTTTTTGTTACACAGAGCATGAGAGGATCATGAAATGATATCTTTTGCAAGAAAAAACAGATTATTAGTCAAAAGATTGTTCTGTGCACATTCAATTCACAGGATAATGCTTCTTATACTGAAAACAGTTTATTAGTCAAAAGCTTGTTCTGTGCACATTCAACACACAGGATCATGCTTCTTATACTGAAAACTGCTTTTTGTAACACAGAGCATGAGAGGAGCATGAAAAGATATCTTTTGCAAGAAAAAACAGATTATTAGTCAAAAGATTGTATTTTGCACATTCAACTCACAGGATCATGCTTCTTATACTGAAAACTGCTTTTTGTTACACAGAGCATGAGAGGATCATGAAATGATATCTTTTACAAGAAGAAACAGTTTATTAGTCAAAAGCTTGTTCTGTGCACATTAAATTCACAGGATAATGCTTCTTATACTGAAAACAGTTAATTAGTCAAAAGCTTGTTCTGTGCACATTCAACACACAGGATCATGCTTCTTATACTGAAAACTGCTTTTTGTAACACAGAGCATGAGAGGAGCATGAAAAGATATATTTTGCAAGAAAAAACAGATTATTAGTCAAAAGATTGTATTTTGCACATTCAACTCAAAGGATCATGCTTCTTATACTGAAAACTGCTTTTTGTTACACAGAGCATGAGGGGATCATGAAATGATATCTTTTGCAAGAAGAAACAGTTAATTAGTCAAAAGCTTGTTCTGTGCACATTCAATTCACAGGATAATGCTTCTTATACTGAAAACAGTTTATTAGTCAAAAGCTTGTTCTGTGCACATTCAACTCACAGGATCATGCTTCTTATGCTGAAAACTGCTTTTTGTTACACATAGCATGAGAGGAGCATGAAAAGATATCTTTTGCAAGAAGAAACAGTTGATTAGTCAAAAGCTTGTTTTGTGCACATTCAACACACAGGATCATGCTTCTTATGCTGAAAACTGCTTTTTGTTACACACAGCATGAGAGGAGCATGAAATGATATGTTTTGCAAGAAGAAACAGTTGATTAGTCAAAAGCTTGTTTTGTGCACATTCAACTCACAGGATCATGCTTCTTATGCTGAAAACTGCTTTTTGTTACAAAGAGCATGAGAGGAGCATGAAATGATATCTTTTGTAAGAAACAATAGTGTATTAGTCAAAAGCTTGTTTTGTGCACATTCAACACACAGGATCATGCTTCTTATGCTGAAAACTGCTTTTTGTTACACACAGCATGAGACGAGCATGAAATGATATGTTTTGCAAGAAAAAACAGATTATTAGTCAAAAGCTTGTATTTTGCACATTCAACTCACAGGATCATGCTTCTTATACTGAAAACTGCTTTTTGTTACACAGAGCATGAGAGGAGCATGAAATGATATCTTTTGCAAGAAGAAACATTTTATTAGTCAAAAGCTTGTTCTGTGCACATTCAATTCACAGGATAATGCTTCTTATACTGAAAACAGTTTATTAGTCAAAAGCTTGTTCTGTGCACATTCAACACACAGGATCATGCTTCTTATACTGAAAACTGCTTTTTGTAACACAGATTATGAGAGGAGCATGAAAAGATATCTTTTGCAAGAAAAAAACAGATTATTAGTCAAAAGATTGTATTTTGCACATTCAACTCACAGGATCATGCTTCTTATACTGAAAACTGCTTTTTGTTACACAGAGCATGAGAGGATCATGAAATGATATCTTTTGCAAGAAAAAACAGATTATTAGTCAAAAGATTGTTCTGTGCACATTCAATTCACAGGATAATGCTTCTTATACTGAAAACAGTTTATTAGTCAAAAGCTTGTTCTGTGCACATTCAACACACAGGATCATGCTTCTTATACTGAAAACTGCTTTTTGTAACACAGAGCATGAGAGGAGCATGAAAAGATATCTTTTGCAAGAAAAAAACAGATTATTAGTCAAAAGATTGTATTTTGCACATTCAACTCACAGGATCATGCTTCTTATACTGAAAACTGCTTTTTGTTACACAGAGCATGAGAGGATCATGAAATGATATCTTTTACAAGAAGAAACAGTTTATTAGTCAAAAGCTTGTTCTGTGCACATTAAATTCACAGGATAATGCTTCTTATACTGAAAACAGTTAATTAGTCAAAAGCTTGTTCTGTGCACATTCAACACACAGGATCATGCTTCTTATACTGAAAACTGCTTTTTGTAACACAGAGCATGAGAGGAGCATGAAAAGATATCTTTTGCAAGAAAAAACAGATTATTAGTCAAAAGATTGTATTTTGCACATTCAACTCAAAGGATCATGCTTCTTATACTGAAAACTGCTTTTTGTTACACAGAGCATGAGGGGATCATGAAATGATATCTTTTGCAAGAAGAAACAGTTTATTAGTCAAAAGCTTGTTCTGTGCACATTCAATTCACAGGATAATGCTTCTTATACTGAAAACAGTTTATTAGTCAAAAGCTTGTTCTGTGCACATTCAACTCACAGGATCATGCTTCTTATGCTGAAAACTGCTTTTTGTTACACATAGCATGAGAGGAGCATGAAAAGATATCTTTTGCAAGAAACATCAGTGTATTAGTCAAAAGCTTGTTTTGTGCACATTCAACACACAGGATCATGCTTCTTATACTGAAAACTGCTTTTTGTAACACAGAGCATGAGAGGAGCATGAAAATATATCTTTTGCAAGAAACACAGTTTATTAGTCAAAAGCTTGTTTTGTGCACATTCAACACACAGGATCATGCTTCTTATACTGAAAACTGCTTTTTGTTACACAGAGCATGAGAGGAGCATGAAAAGATATCTTTTGCAAGAAAAAACAGTGTATTAGTCAAAAGCTTGTTTTGTGCACATTCAACACACAGGATCATGCTTCTTATACTGAAAACTGCTTTTTGTAACACAGAGCATGAGAGGAGCATGAAAAGATATCTTTTGCAAGAAAAAACAGATTATTAGTCAAAAGCTTGTATTTTGCACATTCAACTCACAGGATCATGCTTCTTATACTGAAAACTGCTTTTTGTTACAAAGAGCATGAGAGGAGCATGAAATGATATCTTTTGCAAGAAGAAACAGTTTATTAGTCAAAAGCTTGTTCTGTGCACATTCAATTCACAGGATAATGCTTCTTATACTGAAAACAGTTTATTAGTCAAAAGCTTGTTCTGTGCACATTCAACTCACAGGATCATGCTTCATATGCTGAAAACTGCTTTTTGTAACACAGAGCATGAGAGGAGCATGAAAAGATATCTTTTGCAAGAAACACAGTTTATTAGTCAAAAGCTTGTTTTGTGCACATTCAACACACAGGATCATGCTTCTTATACTGAAAACTGCTTTTTGTAACACAGAGCATGAGAGGAGCATGAAAAGATATCTTTTGCAAGAAAAAACAGTTTATTAGTCAAAAGCTTGTTCTGTGCACATTCAACTCACAGGATCATGCTTCTTATGCTTAAAACAGTTTATTAGTCAAAAGCTTGTTCTGTGCACATTCAACTCACAGGATCATGCTTCTTATGCTGAAAACTGCTTTTTGTTACACATAGCATGAGAGGAGCATGAAAAGATATCTTTTACAAGAAACATCAGTGTATTAGTCAAAAGCTTGTTTTGTGCACATTCAACACACAGGATCATGCTTCTTATACTGAAAACTGCTTTTTGTAACACAGAGCATGAGAGGAGCATGAAATGATATGTTTTGCAAGAAGAAACAGTTGATTAGTCAAAAGCTTGTTCTGTGCACATTCAACTCACAGGATCATGCTTCTTATGCTGAAACTGCTTTTTGTTACACAGAGCATGAGAGGAGCATGAAAAGATATCTTTTGCAAGAAACATCAGTGTATTAGTCAAAAGCTTGTTTTGTGCACATTCAACACACAGGATCATGCTTCTTATGCTGAAAACTGCTTTTTGTTACACACAGCATGAGAGGAGCATGAAATGATATGTTTTGCAAGAAGAAACAGTTGATTAGTCAAAAGCTTGTTTTGTGCACATTCAACTCACAGGATCATGCTTCTTATGCTGAAAACTGCTTTCTGTTACAAAGAGCATGAGAGGAGCATGAAATGATATCTTTTGTAAGAAACAATAGTGTATTAGTCAAAAGCTTGTTTTGTGCACATTCAACACACAGGATCATGCTTCTTATGCTGAAAACTGCTTTTTGTTACACACAGCATGAGACGAGCATGAAATGATATGTTTTGCAAGAAGAAACAGTTGATTAGTCAAAAGCTTGTTCTGTGCACATTCAATTCACAGGATCATGCTTCTTATGCTGAAAACTGCTTTTTGTTACACACAGCATGAGAGGAGCATGAAAAGATATCTTTTGCAAGAAAAAACAGATTAATAGTCAAAAGCTTGTTTTGTGCACATTCAACACACAGGATCATGCTTCTTATACTGAATACAGTTTATTAGCGAAAAGCTTGTTCTGTGCACATTCAACACACAGGATCATGCTTTCTTATACTGAAAACTGCTTTTTGTAACACAGAGCATGAGAGGAGCATGAAAAGATATCTTTTGCAAGAAAAAACAGATTATTAGTCAAAAGCTTGTATTTTGCACATTCAACTCACAGGATCATGCTTCTTATACTGAAAACTGCTTTTTGTTACACAGAGCATGAGAGGAGCATGAAATGATATCTTTTGCAAGAAGAAACATTTTATTAGTCAAAAGCTTGTTCTGTGCACATTCAATTCACAGGATAATGCTTCTTATACTGAGAACAGTTTATTAGTCAAAAGCTTGTTCTGTGCACATTCAACACACAGGATCATGCTTCTTATACTGAAAACTGCTTTTTGTAACACAGAGCATGAGAGGAGCATGAAAAGATATATTTTGCAAGAAAAAACAGATTATTAGTCAAAAGATTGTATTTTGCACATTCAACTCACAGGATCATGCTTCTTATACTGAAAACTGCTTTTTGTTACACAGAGCATGAGAGGAGCATGAAATGATATCTTTTGCAAGAAGAAACAGATTATTAGTCAAAAGATTGTATTTTGCACATTCAACTCACAGGATCATGCTTCTTATACTGAAAACTGCTTTTTGTTACACAGAGCATGAGAGGATCATGAAATGATATCTTTTGCAAGAAGAAACAGTTTATTAGTCAAAAGCTTGTTCTGTGCACATTCAACTCACAGGATCATGCTTCTTATGCTGAAAACTGCTTTTTGTTACACATAGCATGAGAGGAGCATGAAAAGATATCTTTTGCAAGAAACATCAGTGTATTAGTCAAAAGCTTGTTTTGTGCACATTCAACACACAGGATCATGCTTCTTATACTGAAAACTGCTTTTTGTTACACAGAGCATGAGAGGAGCATGAAAAGATATCTTTTGCAAGAAAAAACAGTGTATTAGTCAAAAGCTTGTTTTGTGCACATTCAACACACAGGATCATGCTTTCTTATACTGAAAACTGCTTTTTGTAACACAGAGCATGAGAGGAGCATGAAAAGATATCTTTTGCAAGAAAAAACAGATTATTAGTCAAAAGCTTGTATTTTGCACATTCAACTCACAGGATCATGCTTCTTATACTGAAAACTGCTTTTTGTTACAAAGAGCATGAGAGGAGCATGAAATGATATCTTTTGCAAGAAGAAACAGTTTATTAGTCGAAAGCTTGTTCTGTGCACATTCAATTCACAGGATAATGCTTCTTATACTGAAAACAGTTTATTAGTCAAAAGCTTGTTCTGTGCACATTCAACTCACAGGATCATGCTTCATATGCTGAAAACTGCTTTTTGTTACACAGAGCATGAGAGGAGCATGAAAAGATATCTTTTGCAAGAAACAACAGTGTATTAGTCAAAAGCTTGTTTTGTGCACATTCAACACACAGGATCATGCTTCTTATACTGAAAACTGCTTTTTGTAACACAGAGCATGAGAGGAGCATGAAAAGATATGTTTTGCAAGAAGAAACAGTTGATTAGTCAAAAGCTTGTTCTGTGCACATTCAACTCACAGGATCATGCTTCTTATTCTGAAACTGCTTTTTGTTACACAGAGCATGGGAGGAGCATGAAAAGATATCTTTTGCAAGAAACATCAGTGTATTAGTCAAAAGCTTGTTTTGTGCACATTCAACACACAGGATCATGCTTCTTATGCTGAAAATTTCAAGTTTATTTTATTTATATAGCGCTTTTCACAATGTGTATTGTTTCAAAGCAGCTTTACAGGGGCAAACAGGAAAAACAGAAAAGTTAAAACAGTACAGTGCATGGTATTTATACAACGAGTAAGTTCATTCTAATAAATAACATCTAATTTCTAAATAAATAAATGAATGAATGCAGTCTCCCGGTGAGCAGGCCAACACTGCCCTGCTGTGGCGAGGAACCCAAATTCCAATGATTGATTAATGGAGAAAAAAACCTCGGGAGAAACCAGGCTCAACCGGGAGGGCCAGATCCCCTCTGACGTGTCATAGCTGCACTCAGACTGGTGACATGTGATTTTAGTTTAGCATTTAATACCAAATATTGTAACTTCAGCATTAATAAGACAAATAGTCCGTCTTTGCTCTTGGTTGGGGATGTAGTGGTCTGAGCTGGGATGGTCCGATGGTCATATTTCTCTTGGCAGCTGGTGGAATTGCCTTAGATGGAGCTGGGATGGTCAGTCAGTCTGCAGCTGTATCTGGTGTAATCTCAAATTGGGGATGGGCATCTGTCGGTCGTCTGGACATGGTGGAACTTCTTCCTACCTCGGGATGGGCATCTGTCGGTCGTCTGGACATGGTGGAACTTCTTCCTACCTCGGGATGGGCATCCCGAGGCAGAGGCGGAAAGAGAAATAAAGAGAATAATTAGCGTAGCTGCTGTTCATTAACTATGCATTAAGTGAAAGCTTGGCTGAAAACTGCTTTTTGTTACACACAGCATGAGAGGAGCATGAAATGATATGTTTTGCAAGAAGAAACAGTTGATTAGTCAAAAGCTTGTTTTGTGCACATTCAACTCACAGGATCATGCTTCTTATGCTGAAAACTGCTTTTTGTTACAAAGAGCATGAGAGGAGCATGAAATGATATCTTTTGTAAGAAACAATAGTGTATTAGTCAAAAGCTTGTTTTGTGCACATTCAACACACAGGATCATGCTTCTTATGCTGAAAACTGCTTTTTGTTACACACAGCATGAGACGAGCATGAAATGATATGTTTTGCAAGAAGAAACAGTTGATTAGTCAAAAGCTTGTATTTTGCACATTCAACTCACAGGATCATGCTTCTTATACTGAAAACTGCTTTTTGTTACACAGAGCATGAGAGGATCATGAAATGATATCTTTTGCAAGAAGAAACAGTTTATTAGTCAAAAGCTTGTTCTGTGCACATTAAATTCACAGGATAATGCTTCTTATACTGAAAACAGTTAATTAGTCAAAAGCTTGTTCTGTGCACATTCAACACACAGGATCATGCTTCTTATACTGAAAACTGCTTTTTGTAACACAGAGCATGAGAGGAGCATGAAAAGATATCTTTTGCAAGAAAAAACAGATTATTAGTCAAAAGATTGTATTTTGCACATTCAACTCACAGGATCATGCTTCTTATACTGAAAACTGCTTTTTGTTACACAGAGCATGAGAGGAGCATGAAATGATATCTTTTGCAAGAAGAAACAGATTATTAGTCAAAAGATTGTATTTTGCACATTCAACTCACAGGATCATGCTTCTTATACTGAAAACTGCTTTTTGTTACACAGAGCATGAGAGGATCATGAAATGATATCTTTTGCAAGAAGAAACAGTTTATTAGTCAAAAGCTTGTTCTGTGCACATTCAACTCACAGGATCATGCTTCTTATGCTGAAAACTGCTTTTTGTTACACATAGCATGAGAGGAGCATGAAAAGATATCTTTTGCAAGAAACATCAGTGTATTAGTCGAAAGCTTGTTTTGTGCACATTCAACACACAGGATCATGCTTCTTATACTGAAAACTGCTTTTTGTTACACAGAGCATGAGAGGATCATGAAATGATATCTTTTGCAAGAAGAAACAGTTTATTAGTCAAAAGCTTGTTCTGTGCACATTCAATTCACAGGATAATGCTTCTTATGCTGAAAACTGCTTTTTGTTACACAGAGCATGAGAGGAGCATGAAATGATATCTTTTGCAAGAAAAAACAGTTTATTAGTCAAAAGCTTGTTTTGTGTACATTCAACTCACATGATCATGCTTCTTATACTGAAAACTGCTTTTTGTAACACAGAGCATGAGAGGAGCATGAAAAGATATCTTTTGCAAGAAAAAACAGATTATTAGTCAAAAGCTTGTATTTTGCACATTCAACTCACAGGATCATGCTTCTTATACTGAAAACTGCTTTTTGTTACAAAGAGCATGAGAGGAGCATGAAATGATATCTTTTGCAAGAAGAAACAGTTTATTAGTCAAAAGCTTGTTCTGTGCACATTCAATTCACAGGATAATGCTTCTTATACTGAAAACAGTTTATTAGTCAAAAGCTTGTTCTGTGCACATTCAACTCACAGGATCATGCTTCATATGCTGAAAACTGCTTTTTGTTACACAGAGCATGAGAGGAGCATGAAAAGATATCTTTTGCAAGAAACAACAGTGTATTAGTCAAAAGCTTGTTTTGTGCACATTCAACACACAGGATCATGCTTCTTATACTGAAAACTGCTTTTTGTAACACAGAGCATGAGAGGAGCATGAAAAGATATATTTTGCAAGAAACACAGTTTATTAGTCAAAAGCTTGTTTTGTGCACATTCAACACACAGGATCATGCTTCTTATACTGAAAACTGCTTTTTGTAACACAGAGCATGAGAGGAGCATGAAAAGATATCTTTTGCAAGAAACACAGTTTATTAGTCAAAAGCTTGTTTTGTGCACATTCAACACACAGGATCATGCTTCTTATACTGAAAACTGCTTTTTGTAACACAGAGCATGAGAGGAGCATGAAAAGATATCTTTTGCAAGAAGAAACAGTTGATTAGTCAAAAGCTTGTTTTGTGCACATTCAACACACAGGATCATGCTTCTTATGCTGAAAACTGCTTTTTGTTACACACAGCATGACAGGAGCATGAAATGATATGTTTTGCAAGAAGAAACAGTTGATTAGTCAAATGCTTGTTTTGTGCACATTCAACTCACAGGATCATGCTTCTTATGCTGAAAACTGCTTTTTGTTACAAAGAGCATGAGAGGAGCATGAAATGATATCTTTTGTAAGAAACAATAGTGTATTAGTCAAAAGCTTGTTTTGTGCACATTCAACACACAGGATCATGCTTCTTATGCTGAAAACTGCTTTTTGTTACACACAGCATGAGACGAGCATGAAATGATATGTTTTGCAAGAAGAAACAGTTGATTAGTCAAAAGCTTGTTCTGTGCACATTCAATTCACAGGATCATGCTTCTTATGCTGAAAACTGCTTTTTGTTACACACAGCATGAGAGGAGCATGAAAAGATATCTTTTGCAAGAAAAAACAGTTTATTTGTCAAAAGCTTGTTTTGTGCACATTCAACACACATGATCATGCTTCTTATACTGAATACAGTTTATTAGCGAAAAGCTTGTTCTGTGTACATTCAACACACAGGATCATGCTTTCTTATACTGAAAACTGCTTTTTGTAACACAGAGCATGAGAGGAGCATGAAAAGATATCTTTTGCAAGAAGAAACAGTTGATTAGTCAAAAGCTTGTTTTGTGCACATTCAACTCACAGGATCATGCTTCTTATACTGAAAACTGCTTTTGTTTCACAGAGCATGAGAGGAGCATGAAAAGATATCTTTTGCAAGAAAAAACAGTTTATTAGTCAAAAGCTTGTTTTGTGCACATTCAACACACATGATCATGCTTCTTATACTGAATACAGTTTATTAGCGAAAAGCTTGTTCTGTGTACATTCAACACACAGGATCATGCTTTCTTATACTGAAAACTGCTTTTTGTAACACAGAGCATGAGAGGAGCATGAAAAGATATCTTTTGCAAGAAGAAACAGTTGATTAGTCAAAAGCTTGTTTTGTGCACATTCAACTCACAGGATCATGCTTCTTATACTGAAAACTGCTTTTGTTTCACAGAGCATGAGAGGAGCATGAAAAGATATCTTTTGCAAGAAAAAACAGTTTATTAGTCAAAAGCTTGTTTTGTGCACATTCAACACACAGGATCATGCTTCTTATACTGAATACAGTTTATTAGCGAAAAGCTTGTTCTGTGCACATTCAACACACAGGATCATGCTTTCTTATACTGAAAACTGCTTTTTGTAACACAGAGCATGAGAGGAGCATGAAAAGATATCTTTTGCAAGAAAAAACAGATTATTAGTCAAAAGCTTGTATTTTGCACATTCAACTCACAGGATCATGCTTCTTATACTGAAAACTGCTTTTTGTTACACAGAGCATGAGAGGAGCATGAAATGATATCTTTTGCAAGAAGAAACATTTTATTAGTCAAAAGCTTGTTCTGTGCACATTCAATTCACAGGATAATGCTTCTTATACTGAAAACAGTTTATTAGTCAAAAGCTTGTATTTTGCACATTCAACTCACAGGATCATGCTTCTTATACTGAAAACTGCTTTTTGTTACAAAGAGCATGAGAGGAGCATGAAATGATATCTTTTGCAAGAAGAAACAGTTTATTAGTCAAAAGCTTGTTCTGTGCACATTCAACTCACAGGATCATGCTTCATATGCTGAAAACTGCTTTTTGTTACACAGAGCATGAGAGGAGCATGAAAAGATATATTTTGCAAGAAACACAGTTAAAAGCTTGTTTTGTGCACATTCAACACACAGGATCATGCTTCTTATACTGAAAACTGCTTTTTGTAACACAGAGCATGAGAGGAGCATGAAAAGATATCTTTTGCAAGAAACACAGTTTATTAGTCAAAAGCTTGTTTTGTGCACATTCAACACACAGGATCATGCTTCTTATACTGAAAACTGCTTTTTGTAACACAGAGCATGAGAGGAGCATGAAAAGATATCTTTTGCAAGAAAAAACAGTTTATTAGTCAAAAGCTTGTTTTGTGCACATTCAACTCACAGGATCATGCTTCTTATACTGAAAACAGTTTATTAGTGAAAAGCTTGTTCTGTGCACATTCAGTTCACAGGGTAATGCTTCTTATGCTGAAAACTGCTTTTTGTAACACAGAGCATGAGAGGAGCATGAAAAGATATCTTTTGCAAGAAGAAACAGTTTATTAGCGAAAAGCTTGTTCTGTGCACATTCAACACACAGGATCATGCTTTCTTATACTGAAAACTGCTTTTTGTTACACAGAGCATGAGAGGAGCATGAAATGATATCTTTTGCAAGAAGAAACATTTTATTAGTCAAAAGCTTGTTCTGTGCACATTCAATTCACAGGATAATGCTTCTTATACTGAAAACAGTTTATTAGTCAAAAGCTTGTTCTGTGCACATTCAACACACAGGATCATGCTTCTTATACTGAAAACTGCTTTTTGTAACACAGAGCATGAGAGGAGCATGAAAAGATATCTTTTGCAAGAAAAAACAGATTATTAGTCAAAAGATTGTATTTTGCACATTCAACTCACAGGATCATGCTTCTTATACTGAAAACTGCTTTTTGTTACACAGAGCATGAGAGGATCATGAAATGATATCTTTTGCAAGAAGAAACAGTTTATTAGTCAAAAGCTTGTTCTGTGCACATTAAATTCACAGGATAATGCTTCTTATACTGAAAACAGTTAATTAGTCAAAAGCTTGTTCTGTGCACATTCAACACACAGGATCATGCTTCTTATACTGAAAACTGCTTTTTGTAACACAGAGCATGAGAGGAGCATGAAAAGATATCTTTTGCAAGAAAAAACAGATTATTAGTCAAAAGATTGTATTTTGCACATTCAACTCACAGGATCATGCTTCTTATACTGAAAACTGCTTTTTGTTACACAGAGCATGAGAGGATCATGAAATGATATCTTTTGCAAGAAGAAACAGTTTATTAGTCAAAAGCTTGTTCTGTGCACATTCAATTCACAGGATAATGCTTCTTATACTGAAAACAGTTTATTAGTCAAAAGCTTGTTCTGTGCACATTCAACTCACAGGATCATGCTTCTTATGCTGAAAACTGCTTTTTGTTACACATAGCATGAGAGGAGCATGAAAAGATATATTTTGCAAGAAACATCAGTGTATAAGTCAAAAGCTTGTTTTGTGCACATTCAACTCACAAGATCATGCTTCCTATGCTGAAAACTGCTTTTTGTTACAAAGAGCATGAGAGGAGCATGAAATGATATCTTTTGTAAGAAACAATAGTGTATTAGTCAAAAGCTTGTTTTGTGCACATTCAACACACAGGATCATGCTTCTTATGCTGAAAACTGCTTTTTGTTACACACAGCATGAGAGGAGCATGAAATGATATGTTTTGCAAGAAGAAACAGTTGATTAGTCAAAAGCTTGTTTTGTGCACATTCAACTCACAGGATCATGCTTCTTATACTGAAAACTGCTTTTTGTAACACAGAGCATGAGAGGAGCATGAAAAGATATCTTTTGCAAGAAGAAACAGTTTATTAGTCAAAAGCTTGTTTTGTGCACATTCAACTCACAGGATCATGCTTCTTATACTGAAAACTGCTTTTTGTTACACAGAGCATGAGAGGATCATGAAATGATATCTTTTGCAAGAAGAAACAGTTTATTAGTCAAAAGCTTGTTCTGTGCACATTCAACTCACAGGATCATGCTTCTTATACTGAAAACTGCTTTTTGTTACACATAGCATGAGAGGAGCATGAAAAGATATCTTTTGCAAGAAACATCAGTGTATTAGTCAAAAGCTTGTTTTGTGCACATTCAACACACAGGATCATGCTTCTTATACTGAAAACTGCTTTTTGTAACACAGAGCATGAGAGGAGCATGAAAATATATCTTTTGCAAGAAACACAGTTTATTAGTCAAAAGCTTGTTTTGTGCACATTCAACACACAGGATCATGCTTCTTATACTGAAAACTGCTTTTTGTTACACAGAGCATGAGAGGAGCATGAAAAGATATCTTTTGCAAGAAAAAACAGTGTATTAGTCAAAAGCTTGTTTTGTGCACATTCAACACACAGGATCATGCTTCTTATACTGAAAACTGCTTTTTGTAACACAGAGCATGAGAGGAGCATGAAAAGATATCTTTTGCAAGAAAAAACAGATTATTAGTCAAAAGCTTGTATTTTGCACATTCAACTCACAGGATCATGCTTCTTATACTGAAAACTGCTTTTTGTTACAAAGAGCATGAGTGGAGCATGAAATGATATCTTTTGCAAGAAGAAACAGTTTATTAGTCAAAAGCTTGTTCTGTGCACATTCAATTCACAGGGTAATGCTTCTTATACTGAAAACAGTTTATTAGTGAAAAGCTTGTTCTGTGCACATTCAGTTCACAGGGTAATGCTTCTTATGCTGAAAACTGCTTTTTGTAACACAGAGCATGAGAGGAGCATGAAAAGATATCTTTTGCAAGAAGAAACAGTTGATTAGTCAAAAGCTTGTTTTGTGCACATTCAGTTCACAGGGTAATGCTTCTTAATGCTGAAAACTGCTTTTTGTAACACAGAGCATGAGAGGAGCATGAAAAGATATCTTTTGCAAGAAGAAACGGTTGATTAGTCAAAAGCTTGTTTTGTGCACATTCAACACACAGGATCATGCTTCTTATGCTGAAAACTGCTTTTTGTTACACACAGCATGAGACGAGCATGAAATGATATGTTTTGCAAGAAGAAACAGTTGATTAGTCAAAAGCTTGTTCTGTGCACATTCAATTCACAGGATCATGCTTCTTATGCTGAAAACTGCTTTTTGTTACACACAGCATGAGAGGAGCATGAAAAGATATCTTTTGCAAGAAAAAACAATTTATTTGTTAAAAGCTTGTTTTGTGCACATTCAACACACATGATCATGCTTCTTATACTGAATACAGTTTATTAGCGAAAAGCTTGTTCTGTGCACATTCAACACACAGGATCATGCTTTCTTATACTGAAAACTGCTTTTTGTAACACAGAGCATGAGAGGAGCATGAAAAGATATCTTTTGCAAGAAGAAACAGTTGATTAGTCAAAAGCTCGTTTTGTGCACATTCAACTCACAGGATCATGCTTCTTATACTGAAAACTGCTTTTGTTTCACAGAGCATGAGAGGAGCATGAAATGATATCTTTTGCAAGAAGAAACAGTTTATTAGTCAAAAGCTTGTTCTGTGCACATTCAACTCACAGGATCATGCTTCATATGCTGAAAACTGCTTTTTGTTACACAGAGCATGAGAGGAGCATGAAAAGATATATTTTGCAAGAAACACAGTTAAAAGCTTGTTTTGTGCACATTCAACACACAGGATCATGCTTCTTATACTGAAAACTGCTTTTTGTTACAAAGAGCATGAGAGGAGCATGAAATGATATCTTTTGCAAGAAGAAACAGTTTATTAGTCAAAAGCTTGTTCTGTGCACATTCAATTCACAGGATAATGCTTCTTATACTGAAAACTGCTTTTTTGTAACACAGAGCATGAGAGGAGCATGAAAAGATATATTTTGCAAGAAACACAGTTTATTCGTCAAAAGCTTGTTTTGTGAACATTCAACACACAGGATCATGCTTCTTATACTGAAAACTGCTTTTTGTAACACAGAGCATGAGAGGAGCATGAAAAGATATCTTTTGCAAGAAACACAGTTTATTAGTCAAAAGCTTGTTTTGTGCACATTCAACACACAGGATCATGCTTCTTATACTGAATACAGTTTATTAGTCAAAAGCTTGTTTTGTGCACATTCAACTCACAGGATCATGCTTCTTATACTGAAAACAGTTTATTAGTGAAAAGCTTGTTCTGTGCACATTCAGTTCACAGGGTAATGCTTCTTATGCTGAAAACTGCTTTTTGTAACACAGAGCATGAGAGGAGCATGAAAAGATATCTTTTGCAAGAAGAAACAGTTGATTAGTCAAAAGCTTGTTTTGTGCACATTCAGTTCACAGGGTAATGCTTCTTAATGCTGAAAACTGCTTTTTGTAACACAGAGCATGAGAGGAGCATGAAAAGATATCTTTTGCAAGAAGAAACAGTTGATTAGTCAAAAGCTTGTTTTGTGCACATTCAACACACAGGATCATGCTTCTTATGCTGAAAACTGCTTTTTGTTACACACAGCATGAGAGGAGCATGAAATGATATGTTTTGCAAGAAGAAACAGTTGATTAGTCAAAAGCTTGTTTTGTGCACATTCAACTCACAGGATCATGCTTCTTATACTGAAAACTGCTTTTTGTTACACAGAGCATGAGAGGATCATGAAATGATATCTTTTGCAAGAAGAAACAGTTTATTAGTCAAAAGCTTGTTCTGTGCACATTCAACTCACAGGATCATGCTTCTTATACTGAAAACTGCTTTTTGTTACACATAGCATGAGAGGAGCATGAAAAGATATCTTTTGCAAGAAACATCAGTGTATTAGTCAAAAGCTTGTTTTGTGCACATTCAACACACAGGATCATGCTTCTTATACTGAAAACTGCTTTTTGTAACACAGAGCATGAGAGGAGCATGAAAATATATCTTTTGCAAGAAACACAGTTTATTAGTCAAAAGCTTGTTTTGTGCACATTCAACACACAGGATCATGCTTCTTATACTGAAAACTGCTTTTTGTTACACAGAGCATGAGAGGAGCATGAAAAGATATCTTTTGCAAGAAAAAACAGTGTATTAGTCAAAAGCTTGTTTTGTGCACATTCAACACACAGGATCATGCTTCTTATACTGAAAACTGCTTTTTGTAACACAGAGCATGAGAGGAGCATGAAAAGATATCTTTTGCAAGAAAAAACAGATTATTAGTCAAAAGCTTGTATTTTGCACATTCAACTCACAGGATCATGCTTCTTATACTGAAAACTGCTTTTTGTTACAAAGAGCATGAGTGGAGCATGAAATGATATCTTTTGCAAGAAGAAACAGTTTATTAGTCAAAAGCTTGTTCTGTGCACATTCAATTCACAGGGTAATGCTTCTTATACTGAAAACAGTTTATTAGTGAAAAGCTTGTTCTGTGCACATTCAGTTCACAGGGTAATGCTTCTTATGCTGAAAACTGCTTTTTGTAACACAGAGCATGAGAGGAGCATGAAAAGATATCTTTTGCAAGAAGAAACAGTTGATTAGTCAAAAGCTTGTTTTGTGCACATTCAGTTCACAGGGTAATGCTTCTTAATGCTGAAAACTGCTTTTTGTAACACAGAGCATGAGAGGAGCATGAAAAGATATCTTTTGCAAGAAGAAACGGTTGATTAGTCAAAAGCTTGTTTTGTGCACATTCAACACACAGGATCATGCTTCTTATGCTGAAAACTGCTT